>NW_023270464.1:1468067-1472463 GCF_011800145.1 Mirounga leonina | reverse complement strand
GAAAGAAAGAAAGAAAGAAAGAAAGAAAGAAAGAAAGAAAGAAAGAAGAAAGAAAGAAAACTCTATGTTCCTATGTTATCAGGAAAATTCTTGCTAGACTGGAGCATGGTCTTGTTTCTTCCCCAACATGCTGTACCCTGGAAATAGCCTAGAAACATGGACTTCCTCAAATTTAGTCAAGTACAGAGGATCCAGAAAATAATTTCTACACAGAGAATCTACAAGAAAAAGAAAAGGAGGAAAAGAAGACCAGATCCATAAATGGCAGCTGAAAAACTTCACTAGAAAAATGTTTCCAGAAAGGCAATAAAAGTTATTTAAAATCACATCTAAATTTTTAAATCATACTGAATTAATCACCTCTATGTTTAAAGAGCACAAAGCAAAGATTTAAAAAAGAAAGTTCAGGGAAGGGCAAAAATAATTAGGAGGTTATGAAATATAAGTTGGCAGAGCTCATTAAAGAAGGTTAAGAAAGAAACCTAACTTATTCTATAAAGGAAAATGAAACTAACAAATGCAAAAGAAAAAGAAAAGAGAAAGTCACTGCTGAAAACAAAACATGGTCAGCATATATAGCTGACAGGAAATGAATGGTTTCAAATGGTTTATAAAACCGGGAATACCTGGGTGGCTCAGTCAGTTAAGGGTCTGGCTTCAGCTCAGGTCATGATCCCACGGTCCTGGGATCAAGTCCCACTTTGGGCTCCTTGCTCAGCAGGGAGCCTGCTTCTTCCCACTCCCCCTGCTTGTGCTCTTTCTCTGATAAATAAATAAACTAGATATTTTTTTAAAATGGTTTATAATAACAAAAACAAAGCAGAATATGTAACAGAGAACAAATGTGCCCACAAAGTCTAAAATATTGATTATCTAGCCCTTTATAGAAAGCATAGAGATTAAAAGTGTGAAAAGAGGAGGCGGAGCAAGATGGCGGAGGAGTAGGAGACCTGGATTTCGTCTCCTCTCAGGAATTCAGCTGGATAGGGATCAAACCATTCTGAACACCTACAAACCCAACAGGAGATCGAAGAAAAGAAGAGCAACAACTCTCTCATCAGAAAAGCGACCACTTTCTGGAAGGTAGGATGTGCGGAGAAGTGAATTCGCGGCGATATTCGGGAGGATAGATGGCTGGGGAGGGGCCTCCGTCGGCCGCTTCTGGCAAGTGATAGAGCCGCGGAGCACAAAATCAGAACTTTTAAAAGTCTACTCTGCTGAGGGACGTCACTCTGGTGGCTGAGCGGGGGGTGGAACCCTCCGGGACAGGGTGGTCTCAGGACCCTCGGGGTCACAGAAAGACCGGGGGTGCCTGAGTGTGGCAGAGCTCCCAGGTAATGGAGCAGGGAAGCCGGCTGCAGAGGCGGAACCCAGGCGCGGGCTCTCAGCTCGGGGTTGCCATAAACCGTGATCCAAGGCACAGTCGGGCCCCTGCTCCTCCACGAGGGACCCAACAAGCGGCAGATCCGGGGAGACTCACCTTCCTACCGTGGGAGGAGCCGCGCGGGAGTGCACCCCAGGGATCTGCTGGGTTTGGAGACTCCACCCGGGGTCGGGTGCCAGAGATAGAAACGCGCGGTCACAGGCCGGGTGAGCACGGAGTGCGGCCGGAGACCGGGGAGACGGGAGTGACTGATGGCTTTTCTCTGGGGGCTCACTGAGGAGTGGGGCCCCGAGTTCTCGACTCCTCCGGGGCGGAGATTGGGAGGCCGCCATTTTCACTCTCCGGCTCCAAAGCTGTACGGAAAGCTCGCATGGAACAAAAGCCCCAGAGAGCAAACCCGAGGAGATTACTTAGCCGGGAGGGGGCAAGGGCGGGGCAATTCCGCCTCCGGAAGAGACATTTGGAAACCACGGCAACAGGCCCCTCCCCAGAAGATCAGCGAGAACAACCAGCCAAGACCAAGTTTACCGATCAATGAGAACGGCAGAACTCCAGCGCTAGGGGACTACTGCACATAGAATTCACAGCTTTTTTACCATGATTCTTTAGTCTTTTAAAGTTAATTTTTTTTAAACTGTCTTTTTTGTCTTTTTACTTCTTTTTGAATTTTTCTTTTTCCCTTTTTCAACCAACATCTTATCAATACCTTTTTTTTAAAAAAAACATTTTTATTTTTCATTTTTAGAGTCATATTCTATCCCTTCATATTAGTTACCCATATTTTTGGCTTATATATATGTTGTTCTCTCTTTAAAATTTTGAGATAGTTTCTTCTAACAAATTAAAATATACCCTAAATCTCTAGTATATGGTGTTTTCTATTCCCCTGCCTGATCACATCCTCTCCCTTTTTTTTTCTTTTTCTTTATTTTTTTTAAATCCTCCTCTTTCTTTTTTCAAACAACTTCTTATCAATTCCTTTTATAAAATTTTTTATAATTTCCATTTTTACAGTCATATTCCATCCCTTCATCATATCAACCCTTATTTTTGTACATATATAAGTTTTTCTTTCTTTAAAATTTTGGGAGGCACTTTCTTCTAAAAGATCAAAATACAACCCAAATCTAGTGTGTGGCACTGATCTATATACCAGCCTGATCATATTTGATCACATTCTGGTTTTTCTTTTGTTGTTGTTGTTTTGTTTTGTTTGTTTTTGTTTTTATCTTTATCTTTTTCTTTTTCTTTTTTTTCTTTTTCTTTTTTCTCTCTGTCCCTTTCTTATCCCACTGCTTCAGGTCTTTTCTGATTTGTTTAAAGTATATTTTCTGGGGACGTGGTTACTCTGCTAGCATTTTGTTCTCTCATTAATCTATTCTCCTCTGCACAAAATGACGAGACGGAAAAAACCACCTCAACAAAAAGAACAAGAGGTAGTACCGACTGCCAGGGACCTACTCAATACGGACATTAGTACGATGTCAGATCTAGAGTTCAGAATCATCACTTTAAAATACTAGCTGGGCTTGAAAAAAAATATGGAAGTTATTAGAAAAACCCTTTCTGGAGAAGTAAAAGAGCTAAAATCCAACCAAGTAGAAATCAAAAAGGCTATTAATGAGGTGCAATCGAAAATGGGGGCACTAAGTGCTAGAATAAATGAGGCAGAAGAGAGAATCAGTAATATAGAAGATGAAATGATGGAAAATAAAGAAGCTGAGAAAAACAGATAAACAACTACTGGATCACGAGGGCAGAATTCGAGAGATAAGTGATACCATAAGACAAAACAATATTACAATAATTGGGATCCCAGAAGAAGAAGAAAGAGAGAGAGGGCCAGAAGGTATAATGGAGCAAATTATAGCAGAGAACTTCCCTAATTTGGGGAAAGAAACAGGCATGAAAATCCAGGAAGCACAGAGAACCCCTCTCAAAATCAATAAAAATAGGTCAACTCCCCGACATCTAATAGTAAAACTTACGAGTCTCATAGACAAAGAGAAAATCCTGAAAGCAGCTCGGGAGAAGAGATATGTAACCTACAAGGGTAGAAACATTAGATTGGCAACAGACCTATCCACAGAGACCTGGCAGGCCAGAAAGGACTGGCAGGATATATTCAGAGCACTAAATGAGAAAAATAGGCAGCCAAGAATACTCTATCCAGCTAGGCTGTCATAGAAAATTGAAGGAGAGATAAAAAGCTTCCAGGACAAACAAAAACTAAAGGAATTTGCAAACACAAAACCAGCCCTACAGGAAATCTTGAAAGGGGTCCTCTAAGCAAAGAGAGAGCCTAAAAGCAACATAGACCAGAAAGGAACACAGACAATATACGGTAACAGTCACCTTACAGGCAATACAATGGCACTAAATTCCTATCTTTCAATAGTTACCCTGAATGTAAATGGGTTCAATGCCCCAATCAAAAGACACAGGCTAACAGACTGGATTAAAAAACAAGACCCATCGATATGCTGTCTGCAAGAGACTCATTTTAGACCCAAAGACACCCCCAGATTGAAAGTGAGGGGGTGGAAAACCATTTACCATGCTAATGGACACCAAAAGAAAGCTGGGGTGGCAATCCTCATATCAGACAAATTAGATTTTAAACCAAAGACTGTAATAAGAGATGAGGAAGGACACTATATCATACTTAAAGGATCTATCCAACAAGAAGATCTAACAATTGTAAATATCTATGCCCCTAACATGGGAGCAGCCAATTATATAAGGCAATTAATAACAAAAGCAAAGAAACACATTGACAAGAATCAAATAATAGTGGGGGACTTTAACATCCCCCTCACTGAAATGGACAGATCGTCTAAGCAAAAGATCAACAAGGAAATAAAGACCTTAAATGACACACTGGACCAAATGGACTTCACAGATCTATTCAGAACATTCCACCCCAAAGCAAAGGAATACACATTCTTCTATAGTGCCCATGGAACATTCTCCAGAATAGATCACATCCTAGGTCATAAATCAGGTCTCAAC
>NW_023270464.1:924625-1468057 GCF_011800145.1 Mirounga leonina | reverse complement strand
ATGCAAGCTGGTGCAGCCACTCTGGAAAACTGTATGGAGGTTCCTCAAAAAGTTGAAAATAGAGCTACCGTATGATCCAGCAATTGCACTAGTGAGTATTTATGCCAAAGATACAAAAGTAGGGATCCGAAGGGGTACGTGCACCCCAATGTTTATAGCGGCAATGTCCACAATAGCCAAACTGTGGAAAGAGCCAAGATGTCCATCGACAGATGAATGGATAAAGAAGATGTGGTATATATACACAATGGAATATTATGCAGCCATCAAAAGGAATGAGATCTTGCCATTTGCAACGACATGGATGGAACTGGAGGGTATTATGTTGAGTGAAATAAGTCAAACAGAGAAAGACATGTATCATATGATCTCACTGATATGAGGAATTCTTAATTGCAGGAAACAAACTGTGTTGCTGGAGTGGGGGTGGGGTGTGAGGGATGGGGTGACTGGGTGATAGACACTGGGGAGGGTATGTGCTCTGGTAAGCGCCGTGAATTGTGCAAGACTGTTGAATCTCAGATCTGTACCTCTGAAACAAATAATGCAATATATGTTAAGAAAAAAAAAAAGAAGAAGAAGAAGGTAGCAGGAGGGGAAGAATGAAGCGGGGGAAATCGGAGGGGTAGCGAACCATGAGAGACGATAGACTCTGAAAAACAAACTGAGGGTTCTAGAGGGGAGTGGGGTGGGAGGATAGGTTAGCCTGGTGATGGGTATTGAGGAGGGCACATTCTGCATAGAGCACTGGGTGTTGTGCACAAACAATGAATCATGGAACACTTCATCTAAAACTAATGATGTAATGTATGGGGATTAAGATAAGAATATAAAAAAATAAATAAATAAAAATAAATAAATTAAAAGATAAATGATATATTTTTTGTTATACAATAACTTGTTGTATACCTTTGGAATGAAGAGATTTCATCTATATAGTCTAAACCTTTTCTTGACTTTGACATAGACAGTACTGATGCATATATTTGCACATTGTTCTTAAATGCTAACAATTCATCTTGGAAGTTTCCATTGGAGCTACATGTGGGAGGAAGTAATAGAAAATATGGAGCCAACCTCTGTGAGGCCCAGGTTCCAAACTACAGAGAAGGATACCATCTCAAGAAAAAAAAACACATTTCCAAATTTCAATATTTTCTTCATTATAAGAAAAATGAGGATGAATGCATATTAAAAATGTATTTGTTCTCTCTTACAAAACGTGTCAGGAAACACTTGGATGATGCCCCTCCTCTGTCATTATTACCCCCACTCGTTAGGCTGCATTCCTCTTTGTTAATGATCACACAACTCTACAGCACCAACATTGGCCACTCCATCTAAATCAATCTCAAAAATTAATTGACCACAATAAACACACTACAATGAACATAAGCTAGCTATTGGCTCTTCAATTAATTAACATAGACACACCTTTAATTCAGGCACAAATAACATCTTTTAAAAATCAATGAATGAGTTTTTCTGACCTTCTACTCAATCCTACAGCTGAATGTAGAAAGTGGTGAAGACACACACTCAGTTATTTATCCTGCAAGATGCTTTCCATCATTCATTTCTTGGTCGTTTTCATTATAGTTGAGTAGACACATATTAATACATTTATTTAATGCTCTGAAATAAAGTGTCTGTAAGAGTGATCACGTTGTAAATGAGCACTAACTCTGCTAATTAGGTTAATTGAATAAGAGAAAATGGGGGTTCTAAGGTTTAGGCAAGAGTTTATGAAGTACATAAGATAAAATTACTTCATACATATTCACACACATACACAGAGTGAAGGGGAGAATAATGAAAAAAAATGGGGGGAAATGGCAAGTCAGTCTGGTGGATATACAGAAGTTTTTCTACTCTAATGACAATGCTTTTGTAAATCTAAAATTATAACCAGATGAAAATTTATAAGTAAAGAAACCATAAAGAAATATGCTAGGCATATAAAAAAGAAAATATATGTCAACAATTCTAAAAGTCAACAGAAAGTAGAAAAATAGCTCAGGGATTCAGGCAATGGACCAGACATGGGCTTTAAAATGACCAAAATTACAATATTGAAAGAACTGAAAAATATTCAGATTTGAGCATGGAACTTCAAGCTATAAGAAGAATGAAATATAAATTCTAAAAGTGAACAAGAGTGACTAAAATTAAGAACTAAACAGAGTAGTCAGGAGGGCCATGGAAAAAAATGTCAGGGTGCAGGAATTCCAGACTAAGGGGCAAGTGCACAGAGGTCTAGGCCCAGGGAGCCTGCTTCCTGCAGGTAGGTGGCACATTAGTAAGGCTGTAGTGAATTGATCACTGGGCTGGAGCCCAGGATGTGATTGACTGAAGGACAGGATGTTCTGAGCACAGAAGGCTAGAGCACAGTGTTTCTTGCAGAGGTGCAACTTTGCAACTTTGAGGTGATGCTTTCTATATTCTTTGTCTTTAAATTTTTGTATTGGCTTGTAGGGGAATCTATCTCTCAACACCTCAGCAGGTAGTGGGGGTGGGGCCCGCCTGCCACATGAAGTGCAGCAGTAGGCATTGTCTGTGAGTGGGGGCCCTGCTCTATGGTGTGTGGCCACCCCTCAATCCACTCTCCTTCTTCAGAAGCATGGGGCCTGCCATGGACACCAAGAGCTTTGATTCTCCATAGAACCCCAAACTCTGTTAGCCTGAAGTAAATTTGTGCCCTGCTCCTCCATCACTGCCTTTGTTGATTTTTTTTAATTTAAATTCAATTAGCTAACATATAGTACATCCTTAGTTTAAGATGCAGAATACAATAATTCATCAGTTGCATATAATACCCAGGGATCATCACATCACGTGCCCTTTTAAATGCCCATCAACCCTCCTTGATTACTTTCCATTCAGTTTCCCTTCCCTTATTATCCTCTGCACTGATTCTTATATCCCATGTATGAGTGAAACCATATGACAATTTTCTTTCTCTGATTGACTTATTTTGCTCAGCATAATACCCTCCAGTTCCATCTGCATTGATGTAAATGGTAAGTATTCGTCCTTTCTGATGGCTGAGTAATATTCCATTGTTTATGTATACCACATCTTCATCCATTCATCTGTAGATGGACAGTTTGGCTATTGTGGACATTGCTGCTATGAATATTGGGGTGCGGGTACCCCTTTGGATAACTACATTTCTATCTTTGGGGTAAATATCTACTAGTGCAATTGCTGGGTTGTGGGGTAGCTCTATTTTTAACTTCTTGAGAAACCTCCATACTGTTTTCCAGAGGAGCTGCACCAGCTTGCATTCCCACCAACAGTGTAGGAGGGTTCCCCTTCCTCTGCATCCTCACCAACATTTGCTGTTTCCTGACTTGTTAGTTTTAGCCATTCTGACTGGTGTGAGGTGGTATCTCATTGTGGTTTTGATTGGTATTTCCCTGATGCCGAGTGGTATTGAACTTTTTTTCATGTGTCTATTGGCCATTTGGATGTCTTCTTTGTAGAAATGTCTGTTCATGTGTTCTGCCCATTTCCTCACTGGATTATTTGGTTTTGGTGTGTTTGTAAAAATAATTCTTTACAGATCTTGGATATTAGCCTTTTATCTGCTATGTCATTTGCAAATACCTTGCAAAAACCCATTCCATGGGTTGTCTTTTAGTTTTGCTGACTATTTTCTTTGCTGTGCAGAAGCTTTTTATCTTGATGAAGTCCCAATAGTTCATTTTTGCTTTTCTTTCCCTTGCCTTTAAAGGGAGATGTGTCTAGCAAGAACTTGCTGTGACCTAGACCAAAGAGGTTGCTGCCTGTGTTCTCCTCTAGGATTTTGATGGATTCCTGTCTCACATTTAGGTCTTCCAACCATTTTGATTTTATCTTTGTGTATGGTGTAAGAAAATGGTCATTTCATTTTTCTGCATGTGGCTGCCCAATTTTCTCAACAGGATTTGTTGAAGAGACTGTCTTTTTTCCATCAGATATGCCTTCATGCATTGTCGAACATTAGTTGACCATAGAGTTGAGGATCTATTTCTGGGTTCTCTATTCTGTTCCATTGATCTATGTGTCTGTTTTTGTGCCTTACCACACTGTCTTGATGATTACAGCTTTGTAATAGAGCTTGAAGTCTGGAATTGTGAAGTCTGGAAATACCAGCTATGATATTTTTTTTTCAAAATTCCATAGAAAAATTTAGGATTATTTGTTCCAACTCTGTGAAAAATGTCAATGGTATTTTGATAGGGATTGCATTGAATGTGTAGGTTGCTCTGGGTAGCACAGACATTTTAACAATATTTGTTCTTCTAATCCATGAGCATGGAATGTTTTTCTATTTCTGTGTGTCTTCCTCAATTTCTTTCATAAGTGCTCTCTAGTTTTCAGAGTACAGATCCTTTACCTCTTAGGTTAGATTTATTCCTAAGTATCTTATGGTTTGGGGTGCAATTGTTAAATGGGATTGACTCCTTAATTTCTCTTTCTTCTGTCTCATTGTTTGTGTATAGAAATACAACTGATTACTGTGCATTGATTTTATATCCTGCCACATTGCTGAATTCCTGTATGAGTTCTAGCAATTTTGGGGTGGAGTCTTTTGTGTTTTCCACCAAAAGTATCATGACATCTGCAAAGAGTGAGAGTTTGACTTCTTTGCCAAATTGAATGTCCTTTATTTTTGTGGTCTGATTGCTGAGGCTAGGACTTGTCATGCTATGTTGAACAACAGTGCTGACAGTGGACATCCCTGTCCTGTTGCTGAGCTTTGGGGAAAAGCAGAAAATGATGTTCATTGTGGGCTTTTTGTACGTGGCTTTTGTGATATTGAGGTATGTTCTCTGTATCCCTACACTGTGGAGAGTTTTAATCAAGAAACGATGCAGTATTTTGTCAAATGCTTTTTCTGCATATGGCACTTGTCCTTTCTCTTTTTAATGTGATGTATTATGTTGATTGATTTGTGGATGTTGAACCACCCTTGCAGTCCAGGAACAAATCCCACTTGGTCATGGTGAATAGTGATTTTAATGTACTGTTGGATCCTATTGGCTAATATCTTGGTGAGAATTTTGGCATCCATGTTCATAAGGGATATTGGTCTGTAATTCTCTTTTTGGTGGGGACTTTATGTGTTTTGAGACCAAGGTAATGTTGGCCTCATAGAACGAGTTTGGAAGTTTTCCTTCCATTTCTATTTTTTGAAACAGCTTCAGAAGAAGAGGTATTTGTTCTTCTTTAAATGTTTGGTAGAAGTCTCCTGGGAAACCATCCAGCCCTGGATTTTTGTTTGTTAGGAGATTTTTTTATTACTGCTTCACTTTCCTTACTGGTTATGGGTCTATTCAGGTTATGGGTCTATTTCTTCCTGGTTCAGTTTTGGTAGTTTATAAGTTTCTAGGAATGCATCCATTTTTTCCAGATTGTCTAATTTGTCTAATTTGTCAGCATGTAGTTGCTCATAATATGGTCTTATAATTGTTTGTATTTCCTTCATGTTGGTCATGATCTCTCCTCTTGCATTCATGATTTTATTAATTTGAGTCCTTTCTCTATTCTTTTTGATAAGTCAGCTAGGGGTTTATCAATCTTATTAATTGTTTCAAAGAACCAGCACCTAGTCTCATTTATCTGTTTTACTGTTCTTTTAGTTTCTAGTTCATTAAGTTCTGCTCTAATCTTTACTATTTCTCTTCTCCTGCTGGGTTTAGGTTCTATTTGCTGTTCTTTCTCCAGGTCCTTTAGGTGTACGGTTAGGATGTGTGTTTGACACTTTTCTAGTTTCTTGAGAAAGGCTTATATCGCTATATACTTCCTCTTAGGACTGATTTTGTTGCATCCCAAAGGTTTTGAATGGTTGTGTTTTCATTTTCATTTGTTTCCATGACTTTTTAAATTCTTCTTTAATTTCCTGGTTGACCCATTCATTCCTTAGTAGGATCTTCTTTAGCCTCCCTGTATTTGAGTTCTTTCTAAATTTCCTTTTGTGATTGAGTTCATGTTTCAAAGCTTTCAAAGCATTATGGTCTGAAAATATGCAAGGAATAATCCCACTCTTTTAGTACCAGTTGAGATCCGATTCGTGACCCAGAATGTGATGTATTCTGGAGAATGTTCCATGTGCAATTGAGAAGAATGTGTATTCTGTTGCTTTGGGATGGAATGTTCTAAATATATCTGTGAAGTCCATCCAGTCCAGTGTTATTCAAAGCCCTTATTTCCTTGTTGATCTTCTGCTTAGATGATCTGTCCATTGCAGTTTGGGGGAGGGTGTTAAAGTTCCCTACTATTATTGCATTATTATCAATGTGTTTCTTTGATCTTGTTATTAATTGGCTTATATAATTCACTGATCCCATGTTAGGGGCATAAATATTTACAATTGTTAGATTTTGTTTGATATACCCTTTAATTATGATATAGTGTCCTTCCTCATCTTTTATTACAGTTTTTGGTTTTAAATATAATTTGTCTGATAAAAGGAGTGCCACCCCAGCTTACTTTTGATACCCATTAGCATGATAAATGGTTTTCCACACCCTCACTTTAAATCTGGAGGTGTCTTTCGGTCTAAAATGAGTCTCTTGGAGACAGCATATCAATGGGTCTTGTTTTTTTAATCCAATCTTATACCCTGTGTCTTGATTGGATCATTTAACCCATTTACATTCAGAGAAACTATTGAAATATATGAATTTAGTGCCATTTTACTACTTGTAAAGTCACTGTTTCTGTAGATTGTCTCTGTTCCTTTCTGGTCTATGTTATGTTTGGGCTCTCTCTTTGCTTATAGGATCTCCTTTCATATTTCTTGCAGGGCTTGTTTAGTGATCATAAATTCTTTTAATTTCTATTTGTCCTGGAAGCTTTTTCTCTCTCCTTCCGTTAATGAATGATAGCCTTGCTGGATAAAGTATTCTTGGCTGCATGGTTTTCTCATTTAGTACCCTGAATATATCATGCCAGCCCTTCCTGGCCTGCCAGGTCTCTGTGGATAGGTCTGCTGCCAGTAATGTTTCTATCCTTGTAGGTTAAGGAGCTCTTGTCTCAAGCTGCTTTTGGGATTTTCTCTTTATCTTTGAAATTTGCAATCTTCACTATTATATGTTTGGAGTTCATTCTATTTTTATTGCTTTTGAAGGGGTTCTCTGTGCCCCCTGGACTTGAATGCCTGTTTCATTTCCCAGTTTAGGGAAATTCTCAGTTATGATATGCTCAAATATACCTTCTGTCCTTCTCTCTCTCTCTTTTTCTTCCTCTGGCACCCCAATAATTCTAATTTTGTTTCACCTATGGTATTGCTGATATCTAGAAATTTCCCTTTATGGTCCATTAGTTGTTTTTCTCTCTTTTCCTCAACTTTCTTCCTTTCTATCATTTTGTCCTCTATGTCACTGACTCTGTCTTCTGCCTCATTTATCCTAGCTTGTAGAGCATCCATTTTAGACTGAATCTCAGTTAAAGCATCTTTAATTTTGGTCTGATTAGATTTTATTTCTGCAGTAAGGGATTCTCTAGTGTCTTTTATGCTTTTTTTCAAACCCAGCTAGTAACTTTATAATTGTTATTCTGAATTCTACGTCTGACATTTTACTTACAACCATATCAATTAAATCTATGGCAGAGAGTATTACCTCTGGTTCTTTCTTTTGTTGTGAATTTCTCCTTCTAGTCATTTTTGCTGAGAGAAGAATAGATGAATGAGAGAACAAAATCAAAAATATCAACCACAATCCCAGTGAAGTATACACTAGACAAATCTGAAAAGATCAGAAGCCAAAAAAATGGGGAAAAAAGGTGGGGAGGATATAATCTAACAGACACTTGATCCCAAAATAGTAAAGAAAGCAAGGCTTATGTATATATATATACATATATGTATATACAGTTACAAAAATAAAATTGAATACAGTGAAAGGCAGCCAAATATGAATATATCCATAAAATGAAAATGTAAAAAGGAAAATTTTTAAAAAGACTTAAAGAAAGAGTTGATTAAATAAACTAGTTGAAAAAGGAAAAAGAAAATTTCAAACTGAAAGACTAAAGAATCATGAGACTAAAATCTCGAATTCTATATACTATTTTCCCCTAGCACAGGAGTTTTGTAGTTCTGTGTGATTCATAAATTTGGTATTCCTCTGATGTTCCTGCTGGTCTTCTGGAGGAGGGACCTGTTGCACTGATTCTCAGGTGTCTGCCTGGATGGAGTTATACCACCCCTTACCAGGGGGCTGGGCTCAATGTAAGCTGCTTCCATTTGCTCTATGTGGCTTTTGTTCCCTGAACACTATCTGAGTAGCTTTAGAGGATGAAAAAAAGTAAAAATAGCAGCACCCCAATCTCCAGCCCCAGAGCTGAGGTGCCCACTCTCCACTGCACCCTCAGGGAAAAACAATCAATCACTTTTGTTTGCACCAAACTCTGCAGACTTCTGTGGTTTACACCTGCACCAATCCTGGGTAGGGCGGTGTCTCACCGGGGCTCCACTGTTCACTGGGCCCCTGAGTGGTTGTTGGATCCTGCAAGCACCTGCCTTGTTCCTCCCTGGGGAAGGAGGAGGGCCAGGCTTCTTGCTGGGCCCTTACTTTGAAAGCAATACCCCCATCTTCTGTGGTTTGTGGTTTATGGCAACACCTAGCTGGGAGCCCTCTCCAGGGCTCACTATTGTATCTGGCTTACCTGCTCCAATACCTGGGAACTCTGTCACACTATGGCACCCCCATTCTTTCTGTGACCCTGGGGAATCCTGAGACCACACGGTCCCACCTAGGATTCTGTCTTGCTTTGCCACCTAAGCACCTTCCAGGCTGGGATGTCCCTTACAGGAGCAGATTTCTAGAAGTTCCAATTTGGCACTCCATTTCTATATCACTTTCTGGCAGCCAGCCTCTGGAGACTCCCTCCCTGTGGTTTATCTTCTGATATATCCCCTCAGATTCACTTCTCCACACCTCCTACCTTGTAAAACGTGATCACTTTTCAATTTGTAGACTTGCACCAATTCTTTTCTTAGATGCCAGGTTGAATTCACAGATATTCAGAATGATTTGATAGATATCTAGCTGAATTCAAGAGACCAGATGAATCTAGGGTCCCCTATTCTTCCACCATCTTCCCTCCCTCCTCCAGATCTCCTTCACTGCCTTTTAACTTGGAGTAACCCCAGTGCTATATCCAGCCTCTCAACTCCCACCTCTCTCTGGCTGGCATTTTGGCCTTTTAAAAATATTTTTCTCTTTGTTTGTCATTTACTGTAAAGCAGAACCTGAATTAAATAAATGCTCAATCTTCATTCTGATGCAACTTGTATTTTCAACATCAAATCCATTTCAGTGACTCACTTGAGCTCTTAATAACCTTGACTGTAAGCCTCTCAAGTTCACCCTGTACCTTGAAGAAGCTAAACAGTATTTGCAGAACTTTTCAGCATTTTCCTCATAACTTGAAAGGAGACCAGACTTCAGGCAACTGCTTACTTTTAGAGAGATGGGAAAATGTGGAATCAAAGATGCATGAGTGTTGAGGTTCAGGTATTGGGGGAACAGTGATGGTGTGCCACTAATGGAGAAAGGGGATGTCAAGGGGAAAGGCAGCTCTGTCCTGGGAGCATTATAGACACATTCAGTTTGAGGCTCATTATTATGTAATCTGTCCCAAATGTAAATGAGATTTTTAATGTCATTTTTAATATTTCTTGAATTCTGGATAGTTTTGTTCCTAAAACCACAGCCAGAATTGGAGATTTCATTTGCCCTTTGCACATATATAAATTCAATTGGCTTTACCTTCTCACTAAGATTTTTGCTTTACTTAGGGTCTTCCCCTTATTTTTAAATAGAGGCCAAGGCCACAATATGAATTTGCATAATGAATGCAAGCAATCTGAACTTGATCTCTGAAGATGGGTGGTATCTGTGCACAGGGGCCAGTTGAGCTCCCAGCTAGAGTTGGCAGGATTAATTTTCTGTGTTCAAGATGTATTATGGCTTGTGTGTGTCTCCCTGCAGGAGCTATTTTTATACCTTCACTGATTTCAAAAGCTTTTCTTTCTTTTCCTTTTAACCTTTAGATCAGTAGTTGGTTGCACAAAAATGTAATTCCACTTGGGGGAAAACTGTTAGGAGAAGGAAATTGTTTCCAACTCTAAGGATTAAAATGGGACAATAACCTGACTCCAGGGTGTTCTGGGCCACACTGAGCCCTGTGCAATGTTGAAAGCAGGAATCAGGTTCTTGTGATACACTTGGATGCTTAGCAAAAACAAGACTGGAATTGTCTCTCTAACCATTTCTGTCTTATCGCCTTAAAACTCCCAAATTCTTTTAAACATGATTACAAGGGTTGAGAACAAAAAACAGAAAAATTCAATCACAAATTGATCAAATGTGCTTATAGGAATATGTGTCAACAATGTATTATTTGCTTACAAACATTTCTAAACATTCTTAGCACCCTAAGAAATCTCTTGGTGTATAAGGCTGCTTTCACAACACATTATATTTTCCCCTCCTCCTCCTCCTCCTTCTTCTTCTTCATCTTCTTAGTGTTTTGAAGCTCTCTGTTAGTTTGTTTGCACCTGAAAAGTTCCTCATTTAAACTGAAGTGAGAGTTCTTGTGGCCCACTGATCTAAAGACTCCTTTGAAACATTGTATTGCATGGTGTGTGCTCCCCCAAGCAACCCCATTAAGAGAATATTAACTTTTTCTAATTTAGAACCAAGTACTTTATGTACAAATAAAATGGAAAAAAACTAATAAATACCTATTTTAAGATTGCACTGTGAGGCAAATCACAGATGCTGTAGATCTGCTTTTCATAAAACAATATCACTGTTCACTCAGCAACATGGTTCTAGTTTCCCTCTGAGGAATCATTGAAAACAGAAGATCTTAACAAAATAGCCCCTTCTTTGTGGATTCCCCCCCTCAGCCATGGGCAAAGCTCTGGCTTCCTGCCTGCCTGGCTGAGATATACCTTCCCTCACAGAATGAGGACCAATAGCACAGCAAACTTTCCTCCTTATAGCACATTTTCCCAGCAGGTGGCATGGCAATGACTTATGGCCTTAATAATCTCTTACATTTATCTATAACACTTTATACTCCAAACTGCTGCACTTGTTCATCTCTTTGAAACAGCAAAACCACTCTCCAGGGCCACATCTTCTTGCTTTAATTACAGACACAACCTCAGGAAGGCTTCTTGACTTATTTACAATCACGAAGATATATGTGGGAAACCTGGAGCTAACTGGAGCCAGAATCCAGGACTTCTTACCCTTAATATTTGTTCACTAAAATCTGCATCTATTTATTCTATTTATCTATTTATTCAGATTAGCTGTCTTTAAAAAGTTGTCCCTAACAAACAATAGAACACAGCTTGACAGATTTCCTGGGCCTTTCAGCCAAAAAAAAGGAGCATTTGGACATATTGACTTCCTCTTCTCCTTTAACTCTTACAAAACTAAACACACATATTAATCCAATGAAAAAGTATGTATTTTGCACCCAGTGTCCAGCTCTGTGTAAGGTGCTTTAAAACATGGCTCCCACTTTTCCTGAGGCAGCAGCTGGGGAAAGAGGGGGCACATGGTGTCCTAGGAAGATTCTTCACTTATTGTGACATGGGTGCACTGTGGTTTGAGGGTTCCAAGCCACTACTGGCACTTAGCATCATATAAGTGAGTCAGGGCATGCAAACTGTTATTGGGGAACCACCATGCAATAATAGTCAAAGACATGTTCATAGAAAGGGAGGTCTTGGGAAAGAGGTGTCCAGCAGGGCTGGGGAGAGAGAAGGGTTAGCTGGCAAGAATGATATCTGGAAGGTAAGTCCCTGGGGTAAGACTACTGTCTGAAGACATCTAGTTTCAGTGAATATGGGGGGAAACCACTGAGCCCTCAATGGGGGAAAGCCTCCACCAACTCAAAGCACCTTCACTGATCCCACTTTCAATGTTGTTAATGTTCCTGTTTTACTAACAGTAAAGCAGATGTAAATTGCTGGTATGACAGACTAGAGGGAAATTCAAATCTTAGTCTCAGACTTCTATCGCAATGTGGTTTGGCATTTACCAGGATGACCAACGATTGTGGGGACTCTGAAAGCCAGAGAAATTCACACCCAATTTTCATTTCTCTGGGGAAAATAATGTTCTATTTATTGGTGTAATTATTTCTCCTACTTTCTAAAATAAAGAGAAGAAACAAGCTCTAGTATCACCTCAGTGGTACCCATTACTTTATAATATTGAATACTCATACTACTATGAAAAATAGATTTTTTTTATAGAAAACTAGAAGCTGTAATAAATACAAAGGAGTCTAAATCTGTAGCTCTCCAACCTGCCTACTGAGCAGGCATTATTCTTTAGGAGGGTGGGATGATTCAGGACTCACCCTGAAGGGAGAGTGACAGCTGAGAAGCTGGTAAGAACCTGTAGACTCAGAACAGCTGTTGTCTTCCCAGTAATCAACATGACATTTTTGATTGCTGTTTCAAGAAAACAGAGTGTGTCAGCCACAGCATCTTTCTGTTTATTTTTGGTGCTTTTATTTTTTGAAATCATGAACCAGAATCAGCACATAGAATAAGAGATAAATACTCTTCATTGGTTCTGCCTTTAAAATAGTCTGCCTTTTGTTTTTGTTAATTTCCTGAATATAGACATAATAATCTATATAGCTCAAGTTATTATTGGCAAACCCAGTCAGTAATTCAAGATAAATCTTGAATTTAGGAATCTTCAGAATTACATATGCCATATTTTGATCAGATGTCTTTTTTTACTAATCTAGCTAATATAACATGAACCCTGAATTCGGGATTAAGAAGCACCTTTCGCAATATTCCAGTCGATTTAAAATGTATGGATTTATAAACCCAATTGGTTTGAAATTTTTGATTAATTATATTATAGTCCTTTCCCAGATCACAGTGAGCAATCAGTATGTTGTTTGTTTTTACTCTTAAAACAATAACAACAACAAAAAGACAAACACACAAATAAAAACAAGGTGGATCTCACACCTATGTGACCTCTTTGTGAAGTGGACTCCTCATTAACCCTTTGCTTACCCTGAAGCCCACTGTGGTCTGAGTTCCCTAGGCCAAGGACACTGAGAATAACTCCTGGAGTTTTAACAATACTTTAATTAACAATAGGAATCAAGTCCTGACTCAATAAAATAACTTCAAACTATTATTGAGAAATTAGCTCGTGATGTAACGACTTTATCAAATTATCCTCTTTAGTATTTCTAAGAGTGTTTTGTGCCTAAAATAAACTACAATGAGCTGCCACCTCACACTCATTAGGATGGCTACTATTAAAAAACAGAAAATAACAAGTGTTGGTGGGGATGTGGAGAAACTGGAGTGCTTGCATGTTGCTGGTGGGAATGTAAAATAATGCAGCCACTGTGGAAAACAGTATAGTGGTTCCTAATAAAATTAAACATTGAGTTACCATATGGTAACACCGTTAGGTTGTTTATTTGGGATCTTTCTCAAATGTGGGCATTTATTGCTATGAACTTCCCTGTTAGAACTGTTCTGTTACATCTCATAAGTTTTATTATGTTGTAGTTACTATTTCATTTGTCTCAAAACACTTTTTTATTTGTCCTTTAATTTTTTCTTTGATCCATTGGTTGTTTAGGAGAGTTTTGGTTTAATTTCCATGTATTTGTGAATTTCCTAGTTTTCCTCTTGTTATTGATTCCTCATTTTATACTATTGTGGTCATTTTAATCTTCTTGAAATTGCTAAGACTTGTTCTGTGGCCTAACATATGGTCTATCCTAGAAAGTTTTCCATGTGTACTTGAAAATAATGTGTATTCTGATATTGTCAGATAGTATTTTCTGTACATGTGTTGCTCTGTGTTGTTCAAATCCACTGTTTATTGATACTGTCTGGATGATAAATCCATTATTGAGAGAGGTGTATTAAATTTCCTAACTATAATTGTATTGTTTATTTCTCCTTATAGATCTATTAGTTTTTGCTTTGCATTTTTAGGTGTTTCTATGTTGGGCACATAAATATTTACAATTTTTATATCTACTTGAGTATTTATTATTATATAATGACTTTCTTTGTCTCTCTTTTTTCTTTTTTCTTTTATTTTTTTATTTAAATTCAATTAGCCAACATACAGTACATCTCCAGTTTTTGTTGTAGTGTTCAGTGATTCATCAGCTGCATACAATACCCAATGCTCATCACATCATGTGCTCTCCTTAATGCCCATCACCCAGTTACCCCATCCCCCCACCCACCTCCCTTTCTGCAACCGTCAGTTTGTTTCCCTAAGTCAAGAGTGTTTTGTGGCTTTGTCTCTTTTTTATCATTTTTAGTTTAAGGTCTATTTTGTCTGACAAACACAGCTATGCCTGTTTGATGTTGTGGTGGTGGTGGTGGTGGTGGTGGTTGTTACCATTTGCTAGAAATAACTTTTCCCATTCATGCACTCTCAGGCTATGTATGTCTTTAAGGAATAAAGTGAGTCTCTTGTGAGCAGCATATTGTTGGATCTTGGTTTTATTAATAATCCAGTCAGCCATTCTCTGTCTTTATTAGAGGACTTAATCTCTTTATGTTTAAAGTAATGATTGATAAGTAAGGACTTACTGTTGCCATTTTGTTAATTGTTTTCTTGTTGTTTAGTAGGTCCATTGTTCCTTGTTTCTTATTCTGCTGTCTTTTCTCGTGTTCTAATGTCTTGTGGTATCAGTATGCTAGGACTTTGTCATTTTCTTTTTAATTACTTTCTTTTTAATTACTACAGATTTTCCTTTGTGGTTATGACAAAGCTTACATAAAACATCTTAAAATTATAACACCCTATTTTAAACTAATAATAATTTAACTTCAAAAGCATTTCTAAGCTTTAGACTTTTACTTCTACCTCCCTTCACATGTTAGATTATTGATGTTATAATTTATGTATTTTTTACATTGTGTAACTGATAGATTATTGCAGTTATGATTATGCTTGCTACATTTTTTAACTATGAAACCAGAGCTGTTATTACACACCACCATTTACCATAATACAGAATCCAAGTTTGACTATGTACTAATCATTACCAGTGAGTTTTACATTGCCCTCTTTTTATGTTTTATGATGTTAATTAGTGCCCTTTTATTTCTACTCAAAGAACTCCTTTTAGCATTTCTTGTAAGACAGGTTTAGTGGTGATGAATTCCCTCAGCTTTTGTTTCTACAAGAAAACATTTATCCTTCCCTTATTTCTGAAAGAGATTTTTGCCAGAAATTGTATTCTTGATTAATAGTTTTTTTCCTTCAATATTTTTCATATATCACCCCATTCTCTTATGATCTGAAAGTTTCTGTTGAGAAATCTGCCTATAATCTTATGGGGGTTCACACAAATATAAAGTCTCTCTTTCCTCTTGCTGCTTTTAAATTTCTTTGTCTTTGACTTTTGACAATTTATTTATAATTTGTCTCAGTGCATCTTTATTTAAGTTCAACCTATTTGGGATCCATTGGGCCACTTGGGTCTGGATGATTATTTCTTTCCCAGGTTTGGAAAGTTTCCAGCCATTATTACTTTAAATATATTTTCTGTCCCTATCTCTTTCTCTTCTGGAATTCCCATAATAAAATTTCTTTTTTAAATTGTGTTCCATAATTCCTGTAGGCTTTCTTCGCTCTTTTTTTTTCTTTTTTTCTTTCTGCTCTTCTGACTGGATAGTTTCAAATGTCCTATCTTCTAGGTTGCTGATTCTTTCTTTTGCGTGGTCAAGTCTGTTTTTGAAGTGCTCTATTGAATTCTTCAGTTCAGTTATTATATTTTTTAACTCTAGAATTTCGGGGGGGGGGTTATATAGTTTCTGTTACTTTGTTGAATTTCTTGTTTTGTTTATACATTATTTTCCTAATTTCATTTAGTTGTCTCTGTGTTGTGTTCTTAAAAGTTCACTAAAATTCTTTAAGAGGATTATTCTGAATTCTTTGTCTGACAGTTCATGGATCTCCATTTCTTTGAGGTTAGTTAATACAGCTTTATGAGTTTCCTTCAGCAGTTTCATATTTACCTGGTTTTTCATGATTTTTGATGCCTTGCATTGGTATCTGCACATTTGAGTAAGTGGTCTTTTTCAGACTTTGTATGTTTGCTTTGGCAGAGACAATTCTTTACCATTCAGCTCAGTTTGGGTTTCTAGACAAGTCTTCTGGAAACATCTCCGGGCAGATAAGGCCTGCTGTTAGGGTCAATTTTGGATGCAAGGTAACTGAGTTCTGAGGTTAGAGGTGGGGAGGGGAGTGTGCCACTGGCTGAGAAGAGCTTGATAGAACTGCCAGCTTGATTAAGCTGTAAGATGGACCTTCCAATTACCTGAAATCTCTCATCAGGTGTAGTAGATGGTCAAGACTGGATACTATATTCAACAGCAGATGAGGCTATGAATTAGTTTCCCTGCCCTGACTAGGGAACTGGACGAGACCCAAGGCCTGCACATCTCATTGTCTGGGGACCCAAATAAGGCAAAAGTATGCACTGAATATCCTGGTCAGGTGAGGCCACCAGTTTTGCTCTGCAGACAAATCCGTGGGCTGTGCTCTCTGTTAAAATGCCACTACAAGCAGGGCTGTTGGATGGGTTACTCAGCATCTGTGTGCTCTGGTAAAGTTCTCAGGTTAGGCAGTCTGAAGACTGTACTCAGCAATAAGTGGAGCTACAAATTAGTTTTCCTGTTTGGGTGCAGTGGGAGAAGCAGCTCCAAGGTCATTAATGCTCTTTGTTTGTGATCTTGACATGTCTCAAGTTCCTTTATTGAACAGGGCCACTGGCTTTGCTCTGAAGGTGATCAGCACTACCCACTTACCTCTTGGCTCGAGTTGCCAGATTATGCAGTTTCCAGCTCTTCTCACCAGCCCTCCCTTTCAAATGGGTCTGTGAACTTTTCTCTGCAGCAGGAAGGGTTATGACTCTGGCTTCTACTCTGTGAAACTGGGAGTGTCCACTTCAGGCAAGTCTCAAATTTTCCTGAACAGGCTTTCTATTTGAGAGGAGCTGTGCCATGATCCATGTGGGTGGGGTTATGCCTGAGCTCTTATGTCTGGACATAGACAGACCAGGTTCCAGGACCAAAATATCTCTCATTTTGGGACCCAAATCAGGCAGACCTGTACCCTGCCAACTTCCCTGGTCAGATTGCACCCTTGGCTCAGTTCTGCAGATAAGCAAAACTGCTGGTTGGGATTATTACTTGGATTCTGCAGATAAGAACTCAGTCTGCCAAGATTTGAGTTCTGGTTGTTGGAAGCCCCTCCCCAATTACTGGTCACAATTGGATTCCCAATGGTTGAGCCCCACAGATTCCCATGCAATTCCTATGCAGCAAAACCACAGTAGGAGCTACATGAAATAATCCACAAAACTGGGGATAGGGCTGAATATCACTCCTGGGTTCTCTTTTTCTACTCTAGTAACCACAGGCTCAGGGGAGACCCCTCACCATGCTGTTATGCTGGCCTGGGGGAGGAACAATTCAGTCTCTTACCATTCTGATGTAGTCTCTCTTGGTCTCTTGTGCAGGAAGGATGCCCCAGCCTCATTCCTGTGTTCTAGGATTCTCTCAATAGTGTCTTATCCATAAATAGTTGTTAGTTGTTCTTGTGAGGGGGAGCAAAATCAGGAAAAACCTATGTCACCATCTTGGTGATGTCACTCCCTTTCATTCCTTCTTAAAAACCTTATTTATCTTCATGAAATAGAAGTAGATTACATTCCTTTGACTTGGGCAACTATTTAAATTTGATCTCTTAAAGTCCACGGCCTTGGTGGTAGAATGAAGAGGCTGGATTAGATCAGTACCTTAATCCCTTCCAGTTTTCACATTCTAAAATCCTGAATATAGTTTTATTTTGTATAAATTAAAAAGGAATTCTTGAGCATTTTATGTGTCCTTGTCTACACAATGGATTTCAGGGATTGAGGGAGCAAGTGTAGTTGCTAAGAGTCCAGAGGAGGGGGCAGTGTGCTCAGTGCAGAGGCTGACCTCACCATGTGTTGTCTTTGAAATCTTGACCAAGGAAGCCAGTCACTAATCCCCTTGAGCCTCAGGCACCTCATTTGCAAAGTGAAGATTATAAAGGTGCTTGCCTCCCAGGGTTGTTTTAAGACTTAAATTAGTTCATGATTATTTGAAAGCATTTAGAATAGTGTCTGGAAAAGAATGAGTGCTTTTAAGTTTATTAAGTAAAATCTCACATATGGAACCAAACCTGGCAGAAGGATCCTACACATGGATTAAGGTAAAAAATTACATAGGAACCTTTTCTGGGAAAGGTTTACCAAAGGCAACCGAGATTGTGAAAAAGATACAAATAACATGTTCTTATTAGATTCAGTGTGAATGGAAATTAGCAAGTGCAATACACCTACTTGGAAACAGCCTCAACATCAGGTTAGGAACGTTTTCTCTCTTAAATGGATTACTAGAATCTTTTCATAGGAAGATATTAGGTGAAACATTATAAATGACTAAGGTTTTTCACTTCTCAAGTTGAAGACAAACTGTCCTTCAAGAAATATCTACTAATCCAGTGTGTTTGCTCCTCCCTTATTTAAATTACCAAAGCCAAGTATTTTGATGTATTTAGTTGTTTCCCTTGCAAATGAAAAGATATTTTATTAATTAATTCTTTTTTTAAATTTTATTATGTTATGTTATACAGTACATCATTAGTTTTTGATATAGTGTTCCGTGATTCATTGTTTGCATATAACACCCACTGCTCCATGCAATACGTGTCCTTAATACCCATCACCAGGCTAGCCCATCCCCCCACCCCCCTCCCCTCTAAAACCATCTGTTTGTTTCTCAGAGTCCATAGTCTCTCATGGTTCATCTCCCCCTCTGATTACCCCCCTTCATATTTCCCTTCCTTCTCCTAATGTCTTCCATGCTATTCCTTACATTCCACAAATAAGTGAAACCATATGATAATTGACTTTCTCTGCTTGACTTATTTCACATAGCATAATCTCCTCCAGTCCCATCCATGTGGATGCAAAAGTTGGGTAGTCATCCTTTCTGATGGCTGAGTAATAATCTATTGTATATATGGAACACATCTTCTTTATCCATTCAGCTGTTGTAGGGCATCTTAGCTCTTTCCACAGTTTGCCTATTGTGGGCATTGCTGCTATGAACATTGGGGTGCATATGGCCCTTGCTTTCACTACATCTCTGTCTGGGGTAAATACCCAGTAGTACAATTGCTCGGTCATGGGGTAGCTCTATTTTTAATTTTTTGAGGAACCTCCACACTGTTTTCCAAAGTGGCTGTACCAACCTGCATTCCCACCAACAGTGTAAGAGGGCTCCCCATTCTCCACAACCTCTCCAACATTTGTTGTTTCTTGCTTTGTCAATATTTGCCATTCTAACTGGTGTAAGGTGGTATCTCAATGTGGTTTTGATTTCAATTTCCCTGATGGCTAATGATGAACATTTTTTATGTGTCTGTTAGCCATTTGTATGTCTTCTTTGGAGAAGTGTTTGCTCATATCTTCTGCCCATTTTTTGACTTGATTATTTGGTTTTTGGGTGTTGAGTTTGAGAAGTTCTTTGTAGATCATGGATATCAGCCCTTTGTAGTGTCATTTGCAAAAATTTTCTCCCATTCTGTGGGTTGCCTCTTTGTTTTGTTGACTGTTTCATTTGCTGTGCTTTTTGTCTTGATGAAGTCCCAAAGGTTCATTTTCCCTTTGTGTCCTTTGCCTTTGGAGATGTGTCTTGAAAGAAGTTGCTGTGACCAATGTCAAAGAGGCTACTGCCTGTGTTCTCCTGTAGGATTTTGATGGACTCCTGTCTCACATTGAGGTCTTTCATCCATTTGAGTTTATCTTTGTGTATGGTGTGAGTTTCATTCTTCTGTATATGGCTGTCCAATTTTCCCAGCACCATTTATTTTATTTTTTTTAAAGATTTTATTTATTTATTTATTTATTTGAGAGAGAGAGAATGAGAGACAGAGAGCATGAGAGGGAGGAGGGTCAGAGGGAGAAGCAGACTCCCTGCCGAGCAGGGAGCCCAATGTGGGACTCTATCCTGGGACTCCAGGACCATGACCTGAGCCGAAGGCAGTCGCCTAACCAACTGAGCCACCCAGGCGCCCCCAGCACCATTTATTGAAGAGACTCTCTTTTTTCCATTGCATGTTTTTTCCTGCTTTGTTGAAAATTATTTGACCATAGAGTTGAGGGTCCATATCTGGGCTCTTTATTCTGTTCCATTGGTCTATATGTCTGTTTTTGTGCCAGTACCATGATGTCTTGGTGATCACAGCTTTGTAATATAGCTTGAAATCAGGCAATGTGATGTCTCCAGCTTTGTTTTCCTTTTCCAACATTTCCTTGGTGATTTGAGGTCTTTTCTGGTTCCATAAAAATTTTAGGATTGTTTGTTCCAGCTCTTTGAAAAATGCCATTGGTATTTTGATCAGGATGGCATTGAAGGTATAGATGGCTCTGGGCAGCACAGACATTTTAACAATGTTTATTCTTCCAATCCATGAGCATGGAATGTTTTTCTATATTTTTGTGTCTTCTTCAATTTCTTTCATGAGTGTTCTGTAGTTCCTTTACCTTTTTGGTTAGGTTTATTCTGAGGTATCTTATGGTTTTGGGTGCTATTGTAAATAGAATTGATTCTCTAATTTCTCTTTCTACAGTTACATTGTTAATGTATAAGAAAGCAACTGATTTCTGTGCATTGATTTTGTATCCTGCCACATTACTGAATTGCTGTATGAGTTCTAGTAATTTGGGGGTGCAGTCTTTTGGGTTTTCCACATAAAGTATCACGTCCACTGTGAAGAAAGAGAGTTTGACCTCTTCTTTGCCAATTTGAAACATTTTATTTCTGTTCTGTTGTCTGATTGCTGTTGCTAGGACTTCTAGTACTACGTTGAACAATAGTGGCAAGAGTGGGCATCCTTGACGTTTTCCTGATCTTAAGGGAAAGGCTCTCGGCTTTTCCCCATTGAGAATGATATTCGCTGTGAGTTTTTCATAGATGGATTTTATGAACTTGAGGAATGTTCCCTCTATCCCTATACTCTGAAGACTTTTAATCCGGAAAGGATGCTGTATTTTGTCAAATGCTTTTTTTGCATCAAATGAGAGGACCATATGGTTTTTCTCTCTCCTCTTATTAATGTGTTCTATCACACTGATTGATTTGCAAATGTTGAATGGCCCTTGCATCCCAAGGATAAATCCCACTTGGTCGTGGTGGATGATCCTTTTAATGTACTGTTGGATCTTATTAGCTAGGATTTTGTTGAGAATTTTGGACTCCATATTCATCAGGGATATTGGTCTGAAATTCTCCTTTTTGATGGGGGTCTTTGCCTGATTTGGGGATCAAGGTAATGCTGGCTTCATAGAATGAGTTTGGAAGCTTTCCCTTTTTTTTTCTATTATTTGAAACATCTTCAGGAGAATAGGTATTCTTTCTTCTTTGAATGTTTGGTAGAATTCCGCAAGGAATCCATCAGGCCCTGGACTCTTGTTTTTTGGGAGGTTTTTGATCACTGCTTCAATCTCGTTGCTGGTTATTGGCCTATTCATGTTGTCAATTTCTTCCTGTTTCAGTCTTGGTAGTTTATAGGTTTCCAGGAAGCCATCCATTTCTTTCAGGTTGCTCAATTTATTGGCATATAGTTGTTGATAATAATTTCTAATAATTGTTTCTATTCCTTGGTGTTAGTCGTGATCTCTTCCCCTTCATTCATAATTTTATAAATTTGGGTCCTGTCTCTTTTCTTTTGGATATGTCTGTCCAGTGGTTTATCGATCTTATTAATTCTTTCAAAGAACGAGCTTCTAGTTTCATTGATCTGCTCTACTGTATTTCTGGTTTCTAATTCATTGATCTCTGCTCTAATCTTAATTATTTCTCCTCTAATGTATGGCTTAGGCATCATTTGTTGCTTTTTCTCCAGTTCTTTAAAGTGTAAAGTTAGTTGGTGAATTTAGGATTTTTCTAATTTTTGAGTGAGGCTTGGATGGCTATGTATTTCCCCCTTAGGACCGCCTTTGCAGTATCCCATAGGTTTTGGACCAATGTGTTTTCATTCTCATTGGTTTCCATGAATTGTTTAAGTTCTTTGATTTCCTCGTTGACCCAAACATTCTTAAGCAAAGTGGTCTTTAGTTTCCAAGTGTTTGAATTTATTCCAAATTTCTTCTTGTGATTGAGTTCCAGTTTTAAAGCATTATGGTCTGAGAATATGCAGGGAATAATCTCAGTCTTTTGGTATTGGTTGAGACATGATTTGTGACCCACTATGTGGTCTATTCTGGAGAAAGTTCTGTGTGCACTGGAGAAGAATGAGTATTCTGTTGTTTTAGGGTGGAATGTTCTGTATATATCTCTGAGGTCCATCTGGTCTAGTGTGTCATTCAAAGCTCTTGTTTCTTTGTTGACTTTCTGCTTAGATGATCTGTCTATTGTTTCATAAGCATTTGCCTTTCCTTCCTCCCAAGATGCCAATAAACTGATGCCAACAACTTTATGGAGAAAATAAAACTTTACTGAAAGACCTGTGTGACTAGCTAAGTGAATAGACCAAGAGATGATATTCATAGACATTCAAGAAGCAATGTGAGGGGAAGATGTTATTTCTCCCCAAATGAATCTTCAGACTCAGTGCAATTCCAATTAGAAATCTACAGGGTCCTTAGCAGAAACTGATAAACTAAACCTAAAGCACGTGTTGATAGGTGTGTGTGTTAGTGGAGCTAAAACAATGTTGAAAATTAGCAATAATTGCACCTTGGATAAACCTCATTGGCTACGATACTGCCACTGCACAATGTTGAAAATTAAAACAAAGATAGGAACTTAACTGTCTGAGACTTAAACCTATTAGAAATCCGGAGATTAAACAATATAGTATTGACACAGAATTTGCAGGTTAGTGGAACAGGATAGCCCCCAAAGCTGTATGATTAATTCAGGAATTGATATGGTGGATGATAAAGATATCATTTAAAACCATGAAGAAAAAAGATTTTTCAGTAAATACAGGTACTAAAATTGAGTACCAATTTGGAAAGAAAATAGTGAGATAGCTCATTCACATCATTTATAAGAGCAAATCCCAGATTAATTTTAGAGTTAGTATGAAAATAAAGGCAACTTAGAGGGGCAGTCAGTTAAGAATCTGTCCTCAGCTCAGGTTGTGATCTCCAGGTCCTGGGATTGAGCACAATGTTGGGGGGTCCTAGCTCAGCAGGGAGTCTGATTCTCCCTCTCCCTCTACCCCTTTCCCCTGCTCATGCTCTGTCTTTCTCTCTCAAGTAAATAAATAAAATCTTAAAAGAAAAGAAAAGAAAGGCAACTTAGAAAAGATAGGCCATGTTTATGACTTTGGAGAAAGCAAGGCCGTCATATTCAATTAGTGATAGTCTTAGAGGAAGAGATTGAGATATCTTACTCCTTCAAAACTAAAAACTTGTGTATGAATACAGATATCATAAATACATCATATTCAGATTATATAAAGAATACCTAACTACAAATAAGAAAAAAAAAAAAAAAACCCAGTCAAAAATTTGGTTCAGTTGGTAGACTAGTTAAGGTTACTGAGTAAAGCTAACAGCAAATCCAAAAATTTGCCAAAGGAAAACCATAGGCAGATTGCCGAAAAGAAAACGCAAATGGCAAATAAGCATATAGATATGTTGAGACTCTGAGTTATCAATGAGCTACAAGAAAAGAAAAACTACCTGGTTGGATAGCAGCACATTGCCTCCTAACATCACAAAGGCCAAGCCACTGACCCACAGGGAAGGAAATGGAACTCAGGCACGTGCCTTGGCTCTATATTTAACAGCCCTACCTAGTCATAATCATTTAAATGTTCTTAATGGTTTGCTTTGACAGACTCTAACAGACATAAGTATTTACCCAAGAGACTATACCAATATACATGTCATCAACATTCATATGGAGGCAAATATGAAAGAAAATTGGAGGGAAAAATAAGGATATGAATATCCTTCTCTACATTAATGGGGTATGAGTAGAGAATGCTTTGTGTTGTTGGGATAAACATGAAGATTCATGCTAATGACTTGAGGGCACTAATGGCTCTCTACAACTAGAATGGTTAAGAGAGGTAGTGTTAGTGTGAAGGACACTAAAGTCTCTGATGTCATACTGAAGACTCAATATATATGACCTATATAGATAAAGCACTGGCCTAAACATAATACCAGAGTTGAGAAGATTACCAGCAGACATCTTCAAGCAGTTAGAAGTGCTTGCCTCTGGGAATAGACCCTGGAGTTGGGAGGACTCAGAAGGAGTCCTCATTACCTCTACCAGGAGAACTGGATATTCAGCTAAGCAAAATAAATTGATTTTTAGAAATAAAATGAAATAAAACAAAATGAAAAAATGGACTATAAGCCAACAATATGGTAAAATCTCCAAAAAGGCAATTTCCAAAAAGTTTTTACTTTAACAGTAAACTGTAAAATTCTGTGGGTTTACTTATATAATGAAATTTGTTAGGACTCTCACTTTATTTCCTTCCAAAGCAGAGTCAATTTTGACACTTCTTACATCTATTTGTGGAAATAGTTTCTTTACCACTCTAAATTAAGACCCTAAATATATTCCAGCTGTTATCCCATTGACACTGATGGCCTCATCCAGTGGGGACTCATTTCTTCTCATTACCTTCCAGATGAGAGTGTGGGGGGCGTCCCAGAATCCTTCTCTCAAGTAATTTACCAAATCAAGTTGCCTTTGAGCAACACATGGCATCTCCATTTAAGTTTCTTTTTCTTATTTTGTGTGACTCTTAGAATTAAATATGAAGGAAAGAATTCATGAATTTGGAGAACATCATTCCTAAGGAAGTAAAGACACAATAATACTTCCCTATAGTTTAAAAGGATTATCAAGTTATATGTGGAAGCAAGACAAAACAAGTGATCCTGGTCTGATCAGTCTTAGAGCCATCTGGGCAACAGAATTAGGGAGCAACATATAGTAGAGTGGCTTGAGACATTTTTACTGAAAATTTAGCACAATTATAATTTCTTACTTTGCAACAAAAACCAAGCTTTTAAAAAGTGGTGATAGTTTTGTTTGGTAACCAATAATGATTTCCACATAATAGAGACACAACTTTCTCTGGAGCTGTTAGATTCTATAAACTCAGTAACCTTAACTAGTCTACCAACTGATAACACTAAGTTCTCACATGCAACTAAAAGCCCAAAACCAAGAAACAAATATAAAATAAAGATCCAAAGAGACTTCCACTTTTCTACTCCTCTTACCCATAATGCCATCCGATGTCTGAGACTCTCCTAAAAAAAAAAAAAAACAAAAAAACTCAGCACCAAAAGTCCCAGCCAACCAGGAGTCTAACACCCCTTGTCTTGGCTGAGTCATCACAAATCTCCTTCTCTTTTCTTTTCAACCAGAATGTTACTTACCTTATCTGACTACCCATGCCTGCCCTAAATTTTCAAGTTCTCTTTCTACAGTGCCTATTCCCTTCAGTGCAGATTGGAGTCTTCTGTTTACCTACTGAAATCAGTTTTTACTTTTTTCTTATTCTTTTATCTTGAATTCTTTTGCTTTTCTCATGTGGAGAAAGAGAAGAAACTGTATTCACCAGGACTGCTTTAGGGGAATTGGCATTTGTTCAGAAGTAATTCCATGGTATTCAGTTTGTGATAGAAGTTAGGAGTTTAGGATGTCAGTTTAGGTGGGAACCACTCTGCATGGGACAAGAAAGTTGCATCCGTTCCTCCACTGTGAAAGGAAGAAAAAAAAAAGAGAGAGAAGGAAGAGAGGGCACACATTCTCCCAAATATTCAGTAAAACGAATCAGATATTAGTCAGTTTGTGTTTGAAACCAGTGAAGATGGTTTGAACCATGAAGATGACACATCATGTCAAGCATCGTAGAGGTGAACAAAAAATATTTTTGAGGATGAGGGAGACAGAGGCAAAGGAAAATGTGGAGAAGGGACACAGCATATCTCAGAAACCCTGAGGTTGGCTCTAGAGTCTCTCTGCATGGAATGAGTGAGGTGGGGGCCAACCCAGTGCCATAGGTCTTATTTCTGGTTTCACAATTATGATCTCACAAGTAAGAAGATTGGACAACACAGAAAACAGCTTTACTACCAAAACAGCAAGAAAAGAGAGAGAAGTCCAAGACAGTGGACGAGTAGGAGACCTTAATTTCGTTCAGCCAGTTAACTATCAAATCATTTTGAACACCTGCGAACTCAATTGGAGATCTAAGAAAAGAATAGCTGTAACTCTACCAATAGAAAAATGACCACTTTCTGCAAGTTAGGAGGTGCAGAGAAATGAATCTGAGGTGATATATGGGAAGATAGACCATGGGGGGTGGGACCTTCCGTCAGCTAGCTACCAGCAAGTGATACAGCAGCAGAGCACAAAACCAGAACTTTTAGAAATCTGCTCTGGTGAGAGACATTGCTCAGGTGACTAAGCAGGGACAGAACTCGAGCTGGGACAGTGTAGTCTCAGGATTCTCAGGGTCACAGAAAGACCAGGGATGCCTGAGTGTGGCAGAGCTCCCAGGCATCAGAGTGGGGAAACTGGCTGCAATCAGCGAGCCCATGAGTGGGCTCTCAGCTCGGGGTTGCCATAAACCACAAACCACAGCAGGGCTGGGCCAGAGCTCTCTGAACAGGGAGGGACCCAACAAGTGGCAGATCCAGTGACAATCCCCCTTCCCCCCCAGAAGGAGGGGTAAGTGTGCCACAGGGGTCTGCAGGGTTTGGATACTTGAAATGGGGTCATATGCCTGAGATAGAAACACTTGGTCACAGGCCGGGTGAGCACGGAGGGTGGCCAGAGACCAGGGAGAGAGGAGTGATTTACTGCTTTTCTCTTAGGGCTCACTGAAGCATGGGGCTCTGGGCTTTTGGCTCCAGGGCCAGAGATTGGGAGGCCGCCATTTTCATTCTCATCCTCTAAAACTGTGCAGAAAGCCTTCAGGGAACAAAAGCCACATTGAACAAACAGGAGCATATTATTTAGCCTGGCCCCCTGGCAAGGGCAGTACAATTCCGCCTGGGGCAAATACACTTGAGAATAAACACAACAGGCCCCTCCCACAGAATATCAGCAAGAACATTTAGCCAAGACCAAGTTTACCAATCAATGAGAACAGCAAAACTCCAGTGCTAGGGGAATACAGCACATAGAACACATGGCTTTTTTCTCCATGATTCTTGAGTCTTTCAACTTTATTTTTTTTTTAATTCTTTTCTTTCCTTTTTCAACCAATTTCTTATTTTATCAACTCCTTTTTAAAATTTTTTTAAGTTTTATTTTTACAGTTACATTCTATCCCTTCATTGTATTTAATCTTACTTTTCTATATAAGTTTTTCTTTCTTTACAATTTGGGATGCAGTTTCTTCTAACAGACCAAAATGCACCCAAAATCTGGTGTATGACTCAGTTCTATTCACCTGTCTGATGACATTCTTTTTGTTGTTGTTATTGCTGTTGTTTTTCTTCTTCTTCCTTTTTTTTTTGTTTTTGTTTTGTTTTGTTTTGTTTTGTTAAAGCCTTTTTTTATTATTATGTTATGTTAGTCACTATACAGTACATCATTAGTTTTTGATGTAATGTTCCATGATTCACTGTTTGCATATCGCATTCAGTGCTCCATGTAATATAGCTCTCCTTAATACCCATCACCGGGCTAACCCATCCCTTCACACCCCTCCCCTCTAAAACCATCAGTTTGTTTCTCAGGAGTCCAGTCTGTCATGGTCATCTCTCCCTCCGATTTCCCCCCATTCATTTTTCCCTTCCTTCTCCTAATGTCCTCCATGCGGTTCCTTATGTTCCACAAATAAATGAAACCATGTGATAATTGACTTTCTCTGCTTGACTTATTTCACTTAACATAATCTCCTCTGGTCCCATCCATATTGATGCAAAAGTTGAGTATTCATTCTTTCAGATGGCTGAGTTATATTCCATTGTATATATGGACCACATCTTCTTTATCCAGATGTAGTGAAAAGAAGGGCCATATGCACCAAAATGTTCATAGCAGCAATGTCCACAATAGCCAAACTGTGGAAAGAGCAGAGATGTCCTTCAACAGATGAATGGATAAAGTCTTTTTTAATTTCCATTTTACAGTTACGTTCTATCCTTTCATTGTATTTAATTTTATTTATATATATATGTGTTTTTCTTCTTTACAATTTAGAGATGTAGTTTCTTCTAACAAACTGACCAAAATACACTCAAGAGAGAGTGTATTGCTCTGTTCTGTTCACCTATCTGTTTATATCCATTCCTTTATTTTGGTGTCTTTCTTTTCCTTTGGTTTTTTCTTGTCTTTTCATTTTATTTTTACATTCTATCCTTTTATTGTATTTAATTTTATTTTTCTACATATAATATTTTATCTTTCTTTACAATTTTGGGATCTAGTTTTCTAACAAACAGACCAAAATACACACAGAATCCAGTGTATTGCCCTATTCTGCTCACCTATCTGATTATATTCTCTTTTTTTTTCTTTTTTTTATAAAGATTTTATTTATTTATTTGAGAGAGAGAGAGAATGAGAGAGAGAGAGCATGAGGGGGGGAGGGTCAGAGGGAGAAGCTGGCTCCCTGCTGAGCAGGGAGCCCGATGCGGGACTCGATCCCGGGACTCCAGGATCATGACCTGAGCCGAAGGCAGTCGCTTAACCAACTGAGCCACCCAGGCACCCTATTCTCTTTTATTTTTACTATTTTTTTCCTGGTTTTGGGTCTCTTCTGATTTGTTAATGTATATTTCTCTGGGGTCATTGCTGCTGTTTTTAGTATTTTGTTCTCTCATTCAACTATTTTTCTCTGGACAGAATGACAAGACAGAAAAAAACTCATCTAAAGAAAAGAGGCAGAACTGACTGCCAGGGATCAATCAATATTGACATAAGTAAGATGTTGGAACTAGAGTTCAGAATAATGATTTTAAAGATACTAGCTGGGCTTGAAAAAAAGCATAGAATATACTAGAGAATCCCTTTCCAAAGAAATAAAAGAACTAAATCTAACCAAGTTGAAATCAATTATTATTAATGAGATGCAATAAAAAGTGGAGGCTCTAACTGCTATGATAAATGAGGCAGAGGAGAGACTTAGTTGATGTAGAAGACCAAATTATAAAGAATAAAGAAGCTGAGATAAACAACTACTGGATTATGAGGAGAGAATGTGAGACATAAATGATACCATAAAGTGAAACAATATTAGAATAATTGGGATCCCAGAAGAAGAAGAAAGAGAGAGAGGGGCAGAAGATATATTCTGATAAATTATAGTGGAGAACATCTGTAATCTAGGGAAGGACACAGGCATCAAAATGTAGGAGGCACAGAGAGCCCATCTCAAAATCATTAAAAATAGGTCAACATCCTAACATATAATAGTGAAACTTACAAGTCTCATGGACAAACAGAAAATCCTGAAAGTAGCTCAGGACAAGAGGTCTGTAATGTACAAGGGTAAAAACCTTAGATTGGCAGAAGACCTATCCACAGAGACCTGGCGGGCCAAAAAGGACTGGCATGATATATTCAGGGTGCTAAGTGAGAAAATATGTAGCCAAGAATATTTTATCCAGTTGGATATCATTCAAAATAGAAGGAGTGATAAAAACTTCCAGGATAAACAGAAACTAAAAGAATTTGTGATCACCAAACCAGCCTGACAAGAAATATTAAAAGGGATCCTCTAAGCAAAGATAGAGCCAAAAAGTAACATAAACCAGAAAGGAACAAAGACAAGATAATGTAACAGTCACTTTATAGGTAATACAATGGCACTAAATTCATATAATTCAATAGTTACTCTGAATATAAATGGGCTAAATGTGCCAATCAAAAGCACAGGGTATCAGTTTGGATAAAAAACAAGACCCACTGAAATGTTGTCCTCAAGAGACTCATTTTAGAACCAATAACACCTCCAGATTTAAAGTGAGGGTGTGGAAAATCATATATCACACTAATGGTTATCAAAAGTAAGCTGGGGTGGAAATACTTATATCAGACAACTTAGATGTTAAACCAAATACTGTAATAAGAGATGAAGAAGGACACTATATCATACTTAAAGGGTCTATCCAACAAGATCTAACAATTGTAAATATTTATGCCCCTAACACGGGATCAGCCAATCATATAAGCCAATTAATAACAAAATCAAAGAAACACATTGATAATAATGCAATAATAGTAGGGGAATTTAACAACCTCCTCACTGAAATGGACAGATCATCTAAGCAGAAGATCAACAAGGAAATAAGGGCTTTGAATAACACGTGGACCAGATGGACTTCACAGATATATTCAGAACATTCCATCCCAAAGCAACAGAATACACATTCTTCTCTAGTGCAAATGGAACATTCTCCAGAACACATCACATTCTGGGTCACGAATCAGATGTCAACTGGTACCAAAAGACTGGGATCATTCACTGCATATATTCAGACTACAATGCTTTGAAACATGAAGTAAATCACAAGAGGAAATTTAGAAAGAACTCAAATACACAGGGAGGGTAAAGAATATCCTACTAAAGAATGAATGAGTCAACCAGGAAATTAAAGAAGAATTAAAAACAATTTCATGGAAACCAATGAAAATGAAAACACAACTGCTCAAAAGCTTTGGGATGCAGCAAAGGCGGTCCTAAGAGGGAAGTATATAGCAAAACAAGCCTTTCAAAGAAACAAGAAAGGTCTCAACTACACAACCTAACCTTACACCAACGGACCTGGAGAAAGACAGCAAATAAAGCCTAAACTTGGCAGGAGAAGAGAAATAGTAACAATTAGAACAGAAATTAATGCAATCGAAACCAAAAGAACAGTAGAACAGATCAATGAAACTACCCACTGGTTCTTGGAAAGAATTAATAAGGTTATTAAACCCCTAGCAGACTTATCAAAAAGAAAAGAAAAGGATCCAAATAAATAATATCATGAATGAAAGAGGAGAGATCACAACCAACACCAAAGAATCACAAACAATTATAAGAACATATTAAGAGCGCAAAACCAAAAGACAACCGACAGAATGGGAGAAGATATTTGCAAATGACATATCAGATAAAGGGCTAGTATCCAAATTCTATAAAGAACTTATCAAACTCAACACCCAAAGAACAACTAATCCAATCAAGAAATGGGCAGAAGACATGAACAGACATTTTTCCAAAGAAGACATCCAAATGGCCAACAGACACAAGAAAAGTGCTCAACATCACTCAGTATCAGGGAAATCCAAATCACAACCTCAATGAGATACCACCTTATACCAGTCAGAATGGCTAAAATTAACAAGTCAGTAAATGACCGATGTTGGCAGGGATGCGGAGCAAGGAGAACCCTCCTACACTGTTGGTGGGAATGCAAGCTGGTGCAACCACTCTGGAAAACAGTATGGAGGTTCCTCAAAAAGTTGAAAATAGAGCTACCATATGACCCAGCAATTGCACTACTGGGTATTTACCCCAAAGATACAAATGTAGTGATCCGAAGGGGTATGTGCACCCCGATATTTATAGCAGCAATGTCCACAATAGCCAAACTGTGGAAAGAGCCAAGATGTCCATCAACAGATGAATGGATAAAGAAGAAGTGGTATATATATACAATGGAATATTATGCAGCCATCAAAAGGAACGAAATCTTGCCATTTGCAACGACGTGGATGGAACTGGAGGGTATTATGCTGAGCGAAATAAATCAATCAGAGAAAGACATGTATCATATGACCTCACTGATATGGGGATTTCTTAATCTCAGGAAAAAAACTGAGGGTTGCTGGAGTGGTGGGGGTGGGAGGTATGGGGTGGCTGCATGATAGACATTGGGGAAGGTATGTGCTATGTTGAGCACTGTGAAATGTGTAAGACTAATGAATCACAGACCGGTGCCTCTGAAACAAATAATACATTACATGATAAAAAAAAAAAAAGATAGTAAGCAGGGAACAATGAAGGGGAAAATCAGAGGGGAGGAAGAATCATGAGAGACAATGGACTCTGAGAAACAAACTGATGGTTTTAGAGGGGAGGTGGGTACGGGTATGGTTTAGCCTGGTGATGGGTATTAAGGGGGGCACGTATTGAATGGAGCACTGGGTATTATACGCAAACAATTAATCATGGAACACAACATGAAAAATTAATGATGTAATTAATGGTGACTAACATAATAAAATAAAATAAAATAAAAAGACTATGCAGTAACTAAGCAGAAGAGCTAGAGTAAGAACCTATGCCACTTGATGCCAAAGCCCAAGTTTGTGTCTATTATTCCAGTTGTCTGGATATTATGATGATTCATTTTATGGGTCATTTTGGCTAGGCCACCCAACTAGATGACACTGTGAAGGTAATTTTTTAATGAAATTCATATTTAAAACCCAGTGCCCTCTATAATGTGGGTGGGCCTTTAATAAGAAATAGAATGAAGTGTTCAAAAGAGAGAAAATTCTGCTTCCAGACTGCCTTTATTTTTTTTAAAATTTTTTGTTATGTTAATCACCATACATTAAATTATTAGTTTTTGATGTAGTGTTCCATGATTCATTGTGCATAACACCCAGTGCTCCCTGCAGAACGTGCCCTCTTTAATACCCATCACCAGGCTAACTCATCCTCTCTCCCCCCTCCCCTCTAGAACCCTCAGTTTCTTTTTCAGAGTCCATCATCTCTCATGGTTCGTCTCCCCCTCCGACTTCCCCCTTCATTCTTCCCCTCCTGCTATCTTATTTATTTTTTATTAACATATATTGTATTATTTGTTTCAGAGGTACAGATCTGTGATTCAACAGTCTTGCACAATTCACAGCATTTAGCATAGCACATACCAACCCCAATGTCTATCATCCAACCACCCCATCCTTCCCACCCCCCACAATCCAGCAATCCTCAGTTTGTATCCTGAGATTAAGAATTTATCATTGAGGTCATATGATACATATCCTTCTCTGATTGACTTATTTCACTCAGCATAATGGCTAGATCTCATTCATTTGATGGCTGCATAATATCCCATTGTATATATATACCACCTCTTCTTTATCCATTCATCTGTTGATGGACGACTTGGCTTTTTCCACAGTTTGGCTATTGTGGACTTTGCTGTTATAAACATAGGGGTGTACATACCCCTTCGGATCTCTACATTTGTATCTTTGGGGTAAATACCCAGTAGTGCAATTGCTGGGTCATATGGTAGCTCTATTTTCAACTTTTTGAGGAACCTCCATACTGTTTTCCAGAGTGGCTGCACCAGCTTGCATTCCCACCAACAGTGTAGGAGGGTTCCCCTTTCTCTGCAGCCCCGCCAACATCTTTTGTTTCCTGACTTGTTAATTTTAGCCATTCTGACTGGTGTGAGGTTATATCTCATTGAGGTTGTGATTTCGATTTCCCTGATGCTAAGCAATACTGAGCACTTTTTCATGTATCTGTTGGCCATTTGGATGTCTTCCCTGGAAAAATGTCTGTTCATGTCCTCTGCCCATTTCTTGATTGGATTCTTTGTTCTTTGGGTGTTGAGTTTGATAAGTTCTTTATAGAATTTGGATACTAGCCCTTTAGCTGATATGTCATTTGCAAATATCTTCTCCCATTCTGTCGGTTGTCTTTTGGTGTTATTGACTGTGTCCTTTGCTGTGCAAAAGCTTTTTATCTTGATGAAGTCCCAATAGTTCATTTTTGCCCTTGCTTCCCTTGCCTTTGGCGATGTTTCTAGGAAGAAGTTGCTTCGGCTGAGGTCAAAGAGGTTGCTGCCTGTGTTCTCCTTTAGGATGTTGATGGACTCCTGTCTCACATATAGGTCTTTCAACCATTTGGAGTCTATTTTTGTGTGTGGTGTAAGGAAATGGTCCAGTTTCATTCTTCTGCATGTGGCTGTCCAATTTTCCCAACACCATTTGTTGAAGAGACTGTCTTTTTTCCATTGGACATTCTTTCCTGCTTTGTCAAAAATGAGTTGACCATAGAGTTGAGGGTCCATTTCTGGGCTCTCTATTCTGTTCCATTGATCTATGTGTCTGTTTTTGTGCCAATATCATACTGTCCTGATGATGACATCTTTATAATAGAGCTGGAAGTCCAGAATTGTGATGCCGCCAGCTTTGCTTTATTTTTTCAACATTCCTCTGGCTATTCAGGGTCTTTTCTGGTTCCATACGAATTTTAGGATTATTTGTTCCATTTCTTTGAAAAAAGTGGATGGTATTTTGATGGGGATTGCATTGAATGTGTTGATTGTTCTAGGTAGCATTGACATCTTCACAATATTTGTTCTTCCAATGCATGAGCATGGAACATTTTTCCATTTCTTTGTGTCTTCCTCAATTTCTTTCATGAGTATTTTATAGTTTTCTGAGTACATATTCTTTTCCTCTTTGGTAGATTTCTTCCTAGGTATCTTATGGTTTTGGGTGCAATTGTAAATGGGATCGACTCCTTCATTTCTCTTTCTTCTGTCTTGTTGTTGGTGTATAGGAATGCCACCGACTTCTGTGCATTGATTTTATATCCTGCCACTTGACTGAATTCCTGTATGAGTTCTAGCAGTCTTGGGGGGGAGTCTTTGGGGTTTTCCACATAAGATATCATATCATCTGCAAAGAGTGAGAGTTTGACTTCTTCTTTGCCAATTTGGATGCCTTTGATTTCTTTTTGTTGTCTGATTGCTGTGGCTAGGACTTCTAGTACTATGTTGAATAGCAGTGGTGATAGTGGACATCCCTGCCGTGTTCCTGACCTTAGGGGGAAAGCTCTCAGTTTTTCCCCATTGAGAATGATATTCGCTGTGGGTTTTTCATACATGGCTTTTATGATATTGAGGTATGTACCCTCTATGCCTATACTCCGAAGAGTTTTGATTAAGAAAGGATGTTGTACTTTGTCAAATGCTTTTTCTGCATCTATTGAGAGGATCATATGGTTCTTGTTCTTTCTTTTGTTAATGTATTGTATCACGTTGATTGATTTGCAGATGTTGGACCAACCTTGCAGCCCAGGGATAAATCCCACTTGTTCGTGGTGAATAATCCTTTTAATTTACTGTTGGATCTTATTGGCTAGTATTTTGGTGAGAATTTTGCATTCATGTTCATTAAGGATATTGGTCTATAATTCTCCTTTTGGATGGGTTCTTTGTCTGGTTTGGGGAACAAGGTAATGGTGGACTCACAAAATGAGTTTGGAAGTTTTCCTTCCATTTCTATTTTTTGGAACAGTTTCAGAAGAATAGGTATTAATTCTTCTTGAAATGTTTGGTAGAATTCCCCTGGGAAGCCATCTGGCCCTGGGCTTTTGTATTTTGGGAGATTTTTGATGACTGCTTCAATTTCCTTAGTGGTTATAGGTCTGTTCAGGTTTTCTATTTCGTCCTGGTTCAATTTTGGTAGTTGATACATCTCTAGGAATGCATCCATTTCTTCCAGATTGTCTAATTTGCTTGCATAGAGTTGCTCATACTATGTTTTTATAATTGTTTTTAATTCTTTGGTGTTGGTTGTGATCTCTCCTCTTTAATTCATGATTTTTGTTGATTTGGGTCCTTTCTCTTTTCTTTTTGGTAAGTCTGGCCAGGGGTTTATCAATGTTATTATTTCTTCCAAAGAACCAGATCCTAGTTTCATTGATCTGTTCTACTGTTCTTTTGGTTTCTATTTCATTGATTTCTGCTCTGATCTTTATTATTTCTCTTCTCCTGCTGGGTTTAGGCTTATTTGCTGTTCTCTCTCCAGCTCCTTTAGGTGTACGGTTAGGTTGTGTATTTGAGACCTTTCTTGTTTCTTGAGAAAGGCTTGTATTGCTATATACTTTCCTCTTAGGACTGCCTTTGCTGCATCCCAAAGATTTTGAACAGTTGGATTTTCATTTTCATTGTTTTCCATTAATTTTTTAAATTCTTCTTTAATTTCCTGGTTGACCCATTCATTCTTTAGTAGGATGCTCTTTAGCCTCCAAGTATCTGAGTTCTTTCTGACTTTCCTCTTGTGGCTGAGTTCTAGTTTCAAAGCATTATGGTCTGTAATTATGCAGGGAATAATCCCAATCTCTTTGTACTGGTTGAGACCTGATTTGTGACCTAGGATGTGATCTATTCTGGAGAATGTTCCATGGGCACTATAGAAGAATGTGTATTCTGTTGCTTTGGGATGGAATGTTCTGAATACGTCTGTGAAGTCCATTTGGTCCAGTGTGTCATTTAAAGTCTTTATTTCCTTGCTGATCTTTTGCTTATATGATCTGTCCATTTCAGTGAGGGGGCTGTTAATGTCTCCCACTATTATTGTAATGTTGTTGATGTGCTTCTTTGCTTTTGTTATTAATTGCCTTATATAATTGGCTGCTCCCATGTTAGGGGCATAGATATTTACAATTGTTAGATCTTCTTGTTGGATAGACCCTTTATGTAGGTTATAGTGTCCTTCCTCATCTCTTATTACAGTCTTTGGTTTAAAATCTAATTTGTCTGATATAAGGATTGCCACCCCAGCTTTCTTTTGGTGTCCATTAGCATGGTAAATGGTTTTCCTCCCCCTCACTTTCAATCTGGGGGTGTCTTTGGGTCTAAAATGAGTCTCATGAGACAGCATATCGATGGGTCTTGTTTTTTTATCCAATCTGATAGCCTGTGTCTTTTGATTGGAGCATTTAGCCCATTCACATTCAGGGTAAATATTGAAAGATATGAATTGAGTGCCATTGTATTGCCTGTAAGGTGACTGTTACTGTATATTGTCTGTGTTCCTTTCTGGTCTATGTTGCTTTTAGGCTCTCTCTTTGCTTAGAGGACCCCTTTCAATATTTCTTGTGGGGGTGGTTTGGCATTTGAAAATTCCTTTAGTTTTTGTTTGTCTTGGAAGCTTTTTATCTCTCTTTCAATTTTCAATGACAGCCTAGCTGGATAGAGTATTCTTGGCTGCATATTTTTCTCATTTAGTGCTCTGAGTATATCATGCCAGTCCTTTCTGGCCTGCCAAGTCTCTCTGGATGGGTCTGTTGCCAATCGAATGTTTCTACCATTGTAGGTTAAGTATCTCTTCTCCTGAGCTGCTTTCAGGATTTTCTCTTTGTCTCTGAGACTCATAAGTTTTACTATTAGATGTCAGGGTGTTGACCTATTTTTATTGATTTTGAGAGGGGTTCTCTGTGCTTCCTGGATTTTGATGCCTGTTTCCTTCCCCAAATTAGGGGAGTTCTCTGCTATAATTTGCTCCAATATAACTTCTGCCCCTCTCTCTCTTTCTTCTTCTTCTGGGATCCGAATTATTCTTATGTTGTTTCATCCTATGGTATTGCTTATGTCTCGAATTCTGCCCTCATGATCCAGTAGTTGTTTATCTCTCTTTTTTTTCAGTTTCTTTATTTTCCATCATTTGTTCTTCTATATCACTGACTCTCTCTTCTGCCTCATTTATCCTAGCAGTTAGTGCCCCCATTTTTTATTGCACCTCATTAATAACCTTTTTGATTTCGACTTGGTTAGATTTTAGTTCTTTTATTTCTCCAGAAAGGGTTTCTCTAATATCTTCCATGCTTTTTTCAAGCCCAGCTATTATCTTTAAAATCATCATTCTGAAGTCTAGTTCTGACATTGTACTAATGTCCATATTGAGTAGGTCCCTGGCAGTTGGTAGTGCCTCTTGTTCTTTTTGTTGAGGTGATTTTTTCCATGTTGTCATTTTGTCCAGAGGAGAATAGATGAATGAGAGAATAAAATGCTAACAGGGTAACAACGTCCCCAGACAATGTATTCTAAGCAAATCAGAAAAGACCTGAAACTTCGGCAAAAGAAAGAGAAAGAAAGCAAAAAGAAAAGGGGGGAAAAAAGGTAAAGATAAAGATAAAAACAAACAAAAATAGAACAATAAAAAAACAGAATATGATCAAATATGATCAGGCTGGTGCATAGATCAGTGCCACATACTACATTTTGAGTGTATTTTGGTCTGTTGGAAGAACGTGCCTCCCAAAATTTTAAAGAAAGAAGGACTTATACATGTACAAAAATAAGGGTTGATACGATGAAGGGATGGAATATGACTTTAAAGATGAAAATTATAAAAGATTTTATAAAAGGAATTGATAAGACAAGAAGCTGTTTGAAAAAAGAAAGAAGAGGATTTAAAAAAAAGGGAGAGAATGTGATCAAGTAGGAGACTAGAACAAATCCATACACTAGAGATTTAGGGTATATTTTAATCTGTTAGAAGTAACTGTATCTCAAAATTTTAAAGAGAGAACAACTTATATATATGCCAAAAATAAGAGTAACTACTCTGAAGGGATACAATATGACTCTAAAAATGAAAAATAAAAATGTTTTTTTAAAAAAGGGACTGATTAGATGTTGGTTGAAAAAGGGAAAAAAGAAAAAAAGAATTTAAAAAAAAAGACAGTTAAAAGAAAATTAACTTTGAAAGACTAAAGAATCATAGTAAAAAAGCCATGGATTCTATGTGCAGTATTTCCCTAGCTCTGGAGTTCTGCTGTTCTCATTGATCGGTAAACTTGGTCTTGGCTGGCTGTTCTTACTGATCTTCTGGGGGAGGGTCCTGTTGCTGTGGTTTCCAAATGTCTTTGCCGGAGGTGGAATTGCCCCACCCTTCCTGGTCCGGGCTAAGTAATCTGCTTGGGTTTGCTCTCAGGAGCTTTTGTTCCCTGCAAGCTTTGGGTACAGCTTTGGAGGACGAGAATGAAAATGGCGGCCTCCTGATCTCCACCCCAGAGGAGCCAAGAACTCGGGGCCCCGCTCCTCAGTGAGCCCCCAGAGAAAAGCAGTCAATCACTCCTGTCTCCCCGGTCTCCAGCCACAGTCCATGCTTATCCAGCCTGTGACCGAGCATTTCTATCTCTGGCACCCGACTCGGTGTGGAGTCTCCAAACTCGGCAGATCCCTGTGGTGCGCTCCCATGCCTCTCCTCCTGGGGGAGGAAGGGGAGTCTTCCCAGATCTGCCACTTGTTGGGTCCCTGCTGGAGGATCAGTGGCCTGACTGTTCCGCAGATCACAGTTTATGGCAAGCCTGAGCTGAGAGCCCACGCCTCGGCTGTCTCTGCAGCTGGCTTCCCTGCTCTGATACCTGGGAGCTCTGCTGCACCCAGGCACCCCCAGTCTTTCTGTGACCCCGAGGGTCCTGAGACCACACTGTCCCATGAGGGTTCCACCCCCGCTTAGCCACTGGAGTGACGTCCCTCACCGGAGGCGACTTCTAAAAGTTCCAATTTTGTGCCCTGTGGTTCTATCACTTGCCAGAAGCAGCCGACGGAGGCCCTCTCCCCCGCCATCTATTCTCCCGAATATCACCTCGGATTCATTTCTCCGCACGTCCTACCTTCCAGAAAGTGGTCACTTTTCTGTTCAGAGAATTGTTGCTATTCTTTTCTTTGATCTCCTGTTGAGTTTGCAGGTGTTCAGAATGGTTTGATCCCTATCCAGCTGAATTCCTGAGACCAGAGGAAATCCAGGTCTCCTACTACTCCACCATCTTGCTCTCCCCCCCCTCCAGACTGCCTTTAAACTTGAGCTACAATATCAACTCTTCCCTGGGTCTCCAGCCTGCCAGCCTGCCCTGTAGAATTTGGAATTGATAGCCTCCACAATCATGAGTCATTCCTTAAAAGAAATGCCTCTCTCTGTGTGTCTTTCTGTCTCTTTCTCTGTTTCTCTCTGTTTCTGTCCCTCTCTCTCATATATATATACACGCACATATGTACACACATATGCATGTTATGTATTCATATACTGTATGCATTATGTATACATGCATATGCACTTATAAAGGCTTTGTATATGTGTATGTTTATGTGCATATGTACATATGTTATATATGTATGTATATGTGTACATTTACATGTGTACATGTAAATGAAAGAGAGAGAAAGGTTTATTTTAAGGAATGGACTTAACAATTGTGTAGACTAGCAAGCCCAAATTTTGTGTATATATATATATAGAGAGAGAGAGAGAGAGAGAGAGAGGAAGGGAGAGAGAGAGAGAAAATACATGTAATGTAAACATACAGCTCTTATTTCCCATTGTTTCTCTGGAGAACCCTAATAACAGATTTCCACACTAACTCTGAAGAATAAGAAAGTCAAATGTTATTATTCCCACCTCTCCCATCAGAGGTACAAAAATCAACCATCAAACATCCTTGGCTCAGTCAAGTGACTCCAGAGCAGAGAGAGGTCAGATCCCATTCCAGGACAAAAGAGAAGTATGAAATATGATTAAATATTAGTTTACCTGCATGTGGTATGGGAGGGCACATGGTGGAAAGAGGTCGCAGGAAGCAGATGGGACTAAGGGTTGAACCAATGCAATGACTGCTGTGGGTAAAGTGAAAAAGAAGACTCATATGTAAGGTAGGGTCAGAAGGCAGTGGAGTCCAAGAATCTGAGACCTCAACAGAAGACTAAATTCAATAGACATGTTTCAAATTGAATCCTGTCTTCCATGTTCAGGACCTATACATCTCATTACCCACTGGCCTCTCTACAGAGATGTTAAGCTCCTCAAACCCAAAATGCCCGCAACTAAAATCTTCCCACAAACCTTTTTGTTTTGCCCTACAGGAGTTAAAATCCCAGTAAATATTTCTGTCACCCTCTCACATCCAAAGGGAAAATATGACTGGCATTCTTTGCTCTTCCCTCAATCCCCAAGCCCTGTTGATGCTCTCTAGTGAATTTCTCTTAAGACCAAGTGCACTTTCCAACCTCCATGGGTACCTCCAGTTGACATCTCCATTGTAATTCCCCTGAACTATCACAATACCCACCTGACCTTGTTCTTAGCTTCAGTTTTACTCTCCTCCAACACAATTGGATGCTGCACTTGCTACAGTGGAGAAACAGCACAACCAAGAAGCTGTTCTCAAATGTTGATCTCATCGTGTATCCTTTCCTTCCACTTTGCCCTTAGGGTAAATATATCTTTAACATGGCTCCACACAAAGGCCACTGCTTTAGCTCTCCCACTCTTTCCTTTGCTCTCTATGTTTGGGACATTCTATATGCCTTTCACCCACCCCCCTAAATGCTGGGCCCTAACACAAATGTGTTTTCCCAAATCTTCAGCCTTCAACCTTTTACTCATCATTCAAGTTTTTTCTTAAACTTTCATTGTCTGAGATGCTTCACCTACTCTTTTCTCTAGTGATGTCTACTTTCAGTTTCCTCTGATAGGAAACCACACTTCATTTACGACACTCAACTCATTTGTCATTACTTGATCACTGGCATCTTCTGCAATGGTGGAAACATGGCTGTTTTTTTCTGAACTGTGACAATAGCAGTAGGTACAGTGTCTAATATATTGTACTCAATAAACATGTATTCAAACAAATTAAATTATTGAACAGGTGAATTAAATGTGACCATTTACTTCTATAAATCAGATTTGTACATTCCGGATGAGTCAAAGAAAAGATAATCAGTTGCAGCCTAAAGTTAATGGAGAATACAAGTAAATAATATAGGACAATTTGTATAGCTGTGAGGTATGAGACATGAGAAACAATTGATTAAGTATTATGAATGTTTCTATCTGAAAAATGAAACAAGTAGATAGTGATTAAATGAGGATAGCAAGCACATATTTTTTAGATTAGATAATTTGGATCAGAATTTTATCTGACTTGAGCTTTTAATACTAGCATCTTTTCCCTGAATAGTATGGTAACTTAAGCATCAGGTAATCCATATAATTGTCTTAAGCATCAGGTAATCCATATAGTTGTCAGTATTCATTGAAATTTTATGTCTGCTTGCACCCAGAACAACAAGGAATAAATAAGATATAATGAAATAATAACGACCCAAAGTTATTACTGCAGCTATGTATTTACTCCAGTTCAGCAGCACCAAGGAAGACCCATACTCATGGCTACGTTAACTGTCTGACCATATTTCTTTTGAGATAAATAGATCATAAGAATTAAACACAATTTGTATTTGGGCTATGTGATTTGATTGATTTTATGATTAAATATGTATCCCTTCCTGGACTATAAACTCTATAAATATAGTCACGGATGCTGGGTATTTCCTTCTGAGGGACCTAGTACAGCTCCTAGCACACCACAGGTGCAATAAATCGTTAAATACATGAAGACGATTTTGTAAAATACATGCACACATGCATGTGTGTGTGTGTATATATGTGTGTGTGTATACACACATATATAAATATAAAATAATTAAATATATAAAAATGATTAAACAATTTCACAATACAATCCTATATACTTATGACCTAATTGCAAAGGCCAAGATTAGCAAAGCTAATGGGAATAGTTTGTAGAGAATTTGACCCAGTGATTCTTATGGAACAGATTTCCTGAAAAAATAATGGACCCAAACAAAACCTATCAGAATACTGTGTCTCTTGTCTCTTTTTGTTTCTATTGAGCTTCTTAGCTGCATTTTCCCCCCTAGGCATTGTGGCCTCCAATTTATGATATAAAAGGCAAAACACCTTTTCTCAATTTTCAATTTGAAAAACATTGTTAAGACTGACAGGGCTTGGGTCACCTGTTCTCACCTGAACCAATCCTATGGTGAGAGGGATGGGGCACTCTGACTGGCCTGACTCGGGTGAAAGCATGGCTCTGCAATGGGCAGCCCAGCATAATCAGGGAAAGTGGAATTTGCCCAAAGGAGGAAGATATGTGACAAGTTCCCAAAAAAACAGGTTCTACTATGTCCCACTCTGCAGCACCTGAGTGAGACAGAGTAACAACCCTGTGCACTGAAGTGCAAAATTCAAGAAAGTAAGGGGGTGTAAATGTTCACAGAGCAAGCTACAGTGAACATCTAACTGATCTACAATGAACACTGGACACATTGACTTGCACCTCCTGTCCAAATGAATGGCACCATGACCATTCTTAGCCCTCACCTCAGTCTTTCATCAAGTAAGCTAAAGAATATAATTACTCTCTTTATCAGCATTATCATTCCAGCCAGCCACACATCTGGGCAGGAGACCCATGTGGGAAAAGCTGTGGACACCCAGCATCTGTGTGTGTCCTGTACTGGGCAGACATGAAAAAACAAACCCATTTACTGTGTATGTGTAGATAACCTGGTCACAGCCAACACAGAAGGCTTAGGGTATGATCTGTATGATCTTTAAAATAACTGGGATGGATTCCCATATACACCTGTGTAAATAGATTTATTAACTTCATGTAATTTAAGAAAAGAACATTTGTAAATAAACCGATTTATAAGTTTTAGAAATATGCTGCAGCCATCACCAATTTTCATTTGACTTAAGTGGGATGTGGTTTCCCTGAAGTTGCTCTTTTGACAGTGAGAAAATCTTGATCCCCAAAGATGGGATTTACACAAGCAGGTCTACACTGTCCTCTAATCAAGGCACAGAGACACATGCAGACTTGAGCACACAAGGGTGAAATAGTATAAGAAGTTCACACTCTTGATTGACAGCCTCCAGAATGGGAATTTCCACCAAGACAACTGTCTTATTATGAAAATGAATTTTAACAGGCTTATAATTTTGTTTTTAACAATTACATTTTACCAACTGTGAATTACAGACATACCCCAGAGATACTGTGGGTTCAGTTCTAAACCATTGCAATAAACTGAGTCAAATGAGTGTTTTGGTTTCCCAGTGTATACAAAAGTTATGTTTACACTATACTGTAGTCTATTAAGCATGCGATAGCATTATGTCTAAAAAAATGTACATACCTTAATTTAAAAATATTTTATTGCTAAAAAATGTAAACTATCATCTAAGCTCTCAGCAAATTGTAATCACTGATCACCATGACAAATATAATGATAATGAAAAGTTTGAAATATTGTGAGAATTACCAAAATGTGACAGAGCAAATACTGTTGGGAAAATGGTGCTGACAGACTTTCTCAACTCAGGGTTGCCACAAACCTTCATTTTATGAAAAACACAGTATCTGCAAAGTGCAATAAAGGGAAGAACAATAAAAAGAGGTATGCCTATAATGAGCACATGCTTGTAAGGAAAGTGGAAATATGTACAGGACAATGTGTCAAAGGGAAAAAAGACGTATCAGTGACAATTCTCTGTATACAGCAAATTAAACATGAATTTAGGGCTCAGGACACTCACAAACCCTGTCATTTGAGCAAATGACTCTTATTTCTGTCTTCTTTGTTTTGAATGGATCCTGTATGTTTTGGAACACTACTTCATTAGTTATTATGTCTCCAGCAAATCACTGATTGATGCTGGTCATATAGGCTGGCATCCCTAGAAAGCAGTATAACCACTTGATGAAAACTTTCAGGAAAAAACAAAGTAGTGTCTGCTGAGAAAGCCCGTGAGTGCTCTAGGTTTTCATTGATGTATTTTTAATCTGGAAGATAGATGTGTTGATTCCAAACACTTTTCAAATTCTCTGCCATGTTTTCACATTTGTCTGGCTGCCAAGGTCTGGGACACAGGAAGGAACAGAGCACAGAGGCACATGATCGTGGTGAAACAAGGGACAGACTTCTTTCTTGAAACAGAAACCACTCAGCCCTGCTGAGGCCCTCTTCCAGCCACATGCCCTAAAAGTTGGTGGGTAACTTAGGGTTCTTCACTTGACAGTCTGCATGACATCTTGCTCTAGCGAGCTATGGCTAGGACATGAGGAAGCCTGTTGTTGGCACTTATATCCCAGTCTCAGGCATCCTCAGTCTGCTCTTTGTAGACAAAAAGGAAAACTCTTTACACAGAATCTGAGTGGTCATTCAGCATCTGCCTGGTCAGGGCTTTGAGGACTGGTCTAATTCAACAAGATTGTCCCCTGATATACAGTATTTAATATAAAATCATGTTAGACAGTAAGAAAAAATATTCTATGTAAAAAACATATTAAGTGAAAAATTATAGCATTAAATTTTATAATATTATTTATCCTATTTCATTTTGATTTGAGTCTAAAAGGTAGGTAGTTCGCAGGAAATGAGTGACAAGTAATCCTTAATAAAGGATAATAGAAAACTAAAGAGGACTGAGAATTATTTTAAGATGTTCTCTTTTTGTGGAGAGGTGGCAGAGTTTATCCAGGATCATCTAAGAGAAAATATAGCTTTAGGGAAAAAAATGTAACTTCCAGCAATTAGTAGGTCTCTTCAGGAAAGCAAGGCATAATTGAAGAACCTGAATGTCAAAAGTTGTGATTTTGTAATTTATTTAAAAACATATATGTTTAAATTGTATAGTAGAAATGGTCCTCATTTAATGGATGTTGTGTCATTTGTGAATTTGGGTATCTATTATTTAGAATTTACAAGGAACAATTTTATTATAATTGGAAAAGTATAATGTACTTGCCACTAGGTGGCAATGTTCCTCATGTGTAACTGCTGCCATGGGAGGCAGGCAATAGGTAAAGTGTTAATGGCACAGCTCAATGAACCATGGAACAAATCAGCCTAGTTTTGTGATTTTTTTCTCGTGGGAGCATAAGTGGAGTGCGTTCTAGAGAAGGCCACCTAACAGGATCTTTGGTGGTATTGGTTAAGCTAGTGTGATGTAGATCAGATTTGATGGAAAGGATGGGCTAAAAGAGAAGTCTACATCTGACAGTTATCTCTGGATAATGGTCCAAGGAAGGAATGAAGGTGCAAAATCAAAATGATGGGGCCAGACTTGATGAAGATTATCAGTGCTGAGGCTCCTGTGCATGACATCACCGAGGGAGTTAGATAGACATGACTGTGAGTGGATAGAGGGTTATGGAATGCTAAAGACATTCTGGAATGTCATTATGGAATGGCAAGAAACATAATAAAAATGGGTGAAGGATTGTGAGAAAGATAACCAAAAAAGTCCAAATAAAAGAGGTTATTGGGAAGTAACAGAGGGCTAATGATCTGGAAGCAGGTGGAAGACAGTGTACCAACTTGCTTCTTGGGTTTGAGCTGAGGGTGATGAGGGAAAAGTAGCAATTCTAGGAAAGAGTGTCTTTAAAAAATGGCACAGTCAAAGGAAGATCCAGATCCCTTCAACTGAGAATAAGGAATGTAGAGGAAAAAAAATCCATTCTAATAAATTAGAACTGTTTTCTCCCCCAAACTGTCCTATGAGATACTGGAGAAGTATTCCACGGGAAAAGAGATTCAATATTTAGAGTCACTCTGTAGTGGATCACCCAACCAAGATACTTTTGAAACTGAAAGGAGAAGATGTTAATATGCCAGGCAACAGGACTCAAATGGGAAAACAGAGATATATGACCATTATTCTTGAAATCAAAAAGTTTGGGAAAATTGACCACTATACCCTTGGTATGAAGATTCCTAATGCACATAAGCATACCGAAGCATCTGATGCATTTCACAGCAAGGAATGTGCCTAATCTCGATAAATCTAACATTGCAGATCTGTTTGATGACAAAAATTTCATTTCCATTTAGCAGATATTCACATATCCAAGACACAGTGCCCATCAGAACACAGTTTCAGAAACATGGCATGGTACTGCCTCCAGGAGAATCAGACAGAAGCAAATGGAGCTGAGAGTATAGAAAGGACCAGTACTTAAATAAAAATGCACTGTAGACCTAAATGTAAAATGTTGAAACTTTAAAACTTCTGGGGAAAAAAAAGGAGAAAATCTAGGAAAACCTTGGGCTTGGTCAACATCAAAAGCATGATCCATGAAAGAAAATTTTAAGTTGGACTTCATTAAAATTTAAAAATTTATTATTCAAAAGAATTTTTAAGAAATGAAAAAACAAGCCACAGTTAGGTAGAAAATATTTGCAAAACATGTATCTGATTTGTATCCAAAATATACAAAAAAAAAAAAAAACAACCTCTTAAAACCCAGTAATAAGAAACAATCCAATTTAAAAATAGGCAAAAAAATCTGAAAAGCCACATTACTGAAGATATACAAGTGGCAAATAACCTTATGAAAGATGTTCAACCCTGACATTAGAGAATTTCAAATTAAAATGTAATGAGAAACCACTGCATCCTACAAGGATGACCAAAATCCTCAAAACTGGCAATACCCATTGCTGAAGAGGATGCAAAATGCAACAGCCACACTGGAAGACAGTTAGGCAGTTTCATACAAAGCTAAATGTAGACTTACCATAAAATTAATCAGTTGTACTCCTAAGTATTTAATCAACTGACCTGAAAACGTATGCCCACACAAAACATGCACATGAATGTTTATAGCAGCTTTATAGAGATTTTAAAAAGATCAGACTTTGTCAGGAATTTGAGGTGGGAAGTTGAATAGGCAAAGCATGGGGGATTTTTAGGGCAGTAAAACTATTCTGCACAATACTATAATCATAGATACATGACGCTATCCATTTGCCAAAATGTCACAAACTTTAAAGCACAAAGAATGAATGTTAATTGTGCAAACTTAAAAAAATAATTTAGGAGGTTGTGGAATCCCAGGATGGAATCTAGAATTTGCCAAGCAATCTAACTGTGCTACAAATATATGAAACAATCTCCCTGAAGGGGTGAGAGAAAGATGCTGACCTAAATAACTCTATAAATGTGTGATGTCTATTAGACTAAAGGCAAAAGGAACTGCATGTAAGGACTGTTGTATCCCAGGAGAGTATGGGTTCACAATTCTGATTCTGTAACACATGTATACCAGAGTTGAACAATGAATGAACGGCAGACAGTGGGAGCCAGTACTCTCACTGTTGGAGTGGGAGTTTACCAATAAGCAAGGGAAGGAGGGATATAAGGATCCATGTAGTAATGGACCAGAGTTGTAGATATTAGTATAAACTCATGTTTAGCTTAATATAGATATGATTAATATGATTGTAGAAGTATTTATAGACGTGTGTATACACAGGCTAGTATATATACATACATCTCTTTGCTCTGTCCGCTGACAAGTCCTAGAATCAACCACCCTCCAGGATCAATGAGCACACTTAGCACCCAGATATTGATTTCTATTGCCATTCTGCAATAAAAGGAACAAGGACTCTGTGGAGAAATGGCTGGTGTGGGCATGGGGAAGCACACAAGATAAGCCTGGAATATCTTGTAGTGCCAGAAAGTAAGAAAGTGTTTTTTGTTTTTTGTTTTTTTAAAAAATGATGGTGTATGCTGAAGGGACACAGGACACAGCAGCCAACTAAAAGAGCTCCCACTGCCCAAAGCTGGCAACATTTGAGCAACAAAATAAAGCAGTGTTGGATTATAACCCAAATTTAAATAAACACCCATGAGCCATAATGATATTAAGGACTGAACGAATCAATAAATAAATGGGGAAGAAAAGACAAATCCCTTTCACAGAAAGATTTCTAATATTTATGTAGACACTCCACTGTCAAGCATGTGGAACATAGCTTCCCACCCCTTCAGTATGGGCCACATGGAGTGCCTCCTTTGCAAAGACTGCAGTATGGAAATGAAGTGGGCAAGAGTAACTTTACAGTGGAGAACCCTGACAACCAGGACTTAAGGCAGACAGTCATGTCCACATCAACAATTGAGGGTCATTTGAAAGGCCCAAAGAGCAGACTCTGCCGGGGACTTGTTTCAAACCAATAAGCGTCTCCAACAAAAGAACAATTAGGAGCTATGGGGCTATAAGAAGTTCTAGTTAGTTTTCTTTCTTTAACCTTCTAAGAAGGTATATTGCCAATATACACAAACCATTAGGGAGGCTAGACCCCAGCAGAAGATGCAAAGATATTTAGTGACTTCCAGACTTTCTTAGCTCCCCATGGATATAAATAAGTGACCCCACTAACTACCAGCACTTTGTCTGCAGACAGTTATCTCATGCTTCTTGCCCCTAAAATGAATCTGCACCTCAGAGTCAGGGGGCAGGGGGGTCCTGGGGGACCTGTTCAAGTTCCAGTATTACATCATTACCCCTGTAACCCCCAAACATTCCAGAGGCTAACAATTACTGCCAAATATGCCCAAGGCATTTCTTGTTTTCAGCAAATTGTAAAACATCTTGATGTTATTGGTTCGGAGACCATGCTAAAAAATCCCAAAATTATAACTTACAGAAAATACAAACAGAAAGACAAAGATCATTATTTCATGGTAAGACAGGCAAGTCATCCTTGTGGACATCATTTGTCCTCACTAATTATTTGTTCACAATATGGGGTGATAGTAATAGTAGCAGCATTTAACATTCCATATTGATATATCCATTTTGTGTTTTTCCAACACCACCAAACAATTAATTATCCACAGACACTGTCAGGGTGTCCCACAGATTCAACTTGATTCTGACACCATCTACCTGGAGAAAGTATCAGATCCCACAGGTTAAGGGCTCAGCCCCCAAGACTGCCCCCACTTCAGGCACCAATCACAAGTCCAGGCTGTTACCTGTGCTTCTGACTAATTGGTGATAAATCAGAGGTTCCCATGTCCCCTTTCTTGAGTTTGACTAATTTTCTAGAGCATCTCACAGAACTGAGATTACCAGTTTATTACAAAGGATATTGAAGGATATGAATGAATAGTCAGATGGAGGTATACATAAGAGCTGTTTCCATGAAGCTAGAGCTGTGCACAAGGATGTGTTCTGGTTCAGCAACCTGAAAGCTTTCCAAACCCCATCCTTTTGGGGATTTATGAAGACTTCATTACACAGACATTAAATCATTGGTTATTGGTGATTGGCTCAACTGCCAGGCCCTTTCCCACCTCTGAGGTCAGGGGGGTTGAGACTGAAAATGCCAACATTTAATCACATGGTTCATTTCCCCAGCAACAAGCTTCCATCCTGTGGTTATCTAGGGGCTCTCCAAAAAAATTGCCTCGTTAATATAAATTCAGGTGAGTTTGAAAAGGGTTTGTTATGAATATCAAGCACATTTATCACACTCATCATTTAGGAATGCCAATGATTTTAGGAGCTCTGGGCCAGAAATGGAGATTAAGACCAAATATGTACTTCTTGTTATAAATTACCATATCACAATATGTTGTGTTTTTTAATGTATTACTAACTGTACTTTCAGTCAGTTCTCACAAAAAAAGCACAAAAAGTAGGCATACTTGATAAGCCCGTTTATAAATGATGAGAGAGGCTCACACACCCGCTGAGTTTTGAGGCCAGGACTCAGGTCCAGGTATGTCTCCTTCCATAGACTCTCAGCCACTTCCTCTCCACTGCTATCCAACTGTCCCAGGTAGTCATCAATGTTGGCAAGAGGATATTTCATCTTCTCAATGGTGGACACATCATCTTAGGTATATGTTTGGCTGATAATAATCAGAAATAAGAATAAAATTTTAATAAATGGATAAAAATAAAGATGTACATTGAAAACTTGCTCCATGGTGCACCCCAATTATCAAAAGTTGTATAACCAGTGAATGGAACTATTTATTTATCAGACAAATCATTTTCTACGATTTTTGTTAGCCAAATCTGGCACCAGATTTTCCAACCCAAAAGTATAAGAGAAGGGCAATAAAGGAGGAAAGTTACAGCTTTTTCAACCTCTCAGCTCCTGTGTGTACCTCTGTTGGCAAGAGCAGGAGTCAGAGGTTCTCTGTGCGGAAATAAACAAAGGCCATCCAAATGAGAACAAGCAGAGGCTATTTATTTAGCACTTGCTAGAACAAGGAAGTCAGCCACCATCATTTGCACTTGGCTGAGACTCAAAGGCAGGGAGAGGAGAGGGAAAGCTTATAGGAAAAAAGGGAAAGTGTCATGATAAGAGGCTATTGGCATGGGAGGCTGGGGGCAGGGGATCTAGAAGTGGGACATCCTGTGTGATTGGTTTGGCTTTTTCCATGTGGTCCTGATTTGGGAGCAGGGGGCAAAACTCAGGGAAGCTAGCAGTCATTGACCAAGTCCTGACTACTCTTGGCTGATTCCTGCAGAGGTTGTGGTTTGGCTTTCTGGGCAGGTTGCTGGGCAGAGGTTGTACAGAGTTCTATTGGCATATGTGATCTGGCCCCACATGTATATTCAGTTTCTCATCCAGGTAACCTTAATTACAGATGACTATCTTTCACTTTGACAGTTGAGAGTGGGTGGGGTATGTGGGGTGCATAAAAGGGAAGTAGAAGACTCATCCTAGAAATTATGGAGTGAAACTAACACAAATATGGAAAAGAATAGGAACATGTGCATGCAAACACGTGCGTGTGCACACATACACACACACACACAGATTGGCACTCCTGTCACTATGTTAGGGATAGCTGTCCTCTCATCACCAGAGGTCTCCTCAGAACATGTCTTAGACTTGCTTCCTACTTGATGACACACATAAAAGTAAGGTGACTGTCTGGAAGCCACAGACACTGCACAAAATTAGCCTTCTCTCCACCATTATTACCTTTTGTCAATAACTGTGTGGCATAGCAACTCATGTGATTTCCCCAGAGATCTACCCATTTGCAAAAATGGGACATGAACCATATCCCTGTAATTAAAACTGGCTTCCATCTCAATCTTCTAGTCCATCTAATTGCAAAAAATAATGATAAGGATCAGTCACCCCCAGGACCACACAGCTGCTTGGTAAATTTGCAGTCTTCAATTTAGTCAAATTCCAGATATTCCACCTTTCCTTCCTTCTAGGCATTGGGAGGCCTCAGCCTCAGTGAGAAAGGCCATTCAACTTTCTGCCACTGTCTTCTCTTAGTGATGTACAACTCTCTGTAGTGACCTGTGTCCATTTCCGCTGTTGAACTTTCTGCATGAATGCTGCTTCTAAACCCTAAACATAAATAAGACACCTATAACTCCATCTCCAGGGGCAGCAGAGGAGCCTTCCTGAACAAGAGTCTGAATTCTCTGTCCTTTCCCTGCTTGAGAGATCATATCTAGCTGTCCCCACCTGGAGGGGTAACTTTGTCAGCTAGTACACTTCCCAAATCTTTAGACCTAAACAGGTCAGCAAAATATGGCTCACAGCAACACCCCTTTTGTAAATAGAGCTTTGTTGGTACACAGTGCCCATTTGTGTGCGTATTGTCTGTGCTGCTTCCTGGGTACAAAAACCAACTAAGTAGTAGCAGTAGAACCTTAATGGCTAAATATTTGTTATCTGGCCCCTTAAGAAGAAGTTGCCAACCTCTAGTCTAAATATAGGTTTAAGCGTTGCAGTTTTGAACTGCTAAGTTACATTGATCCCTTTTCCCTTCACAGAGAGGAGACTGGCAGCAGCCCTGCTGATGGCCCCAGAGCTCTGGTGAATGAGTGCAATCCTGGGCACAGCCAGGAACACTCACAGGTGAAGCAAGATCCCTTCTCTCCCTGGCAATGTGTGAACAGCTCACTCCACACACCCTAAGTCACCCTCACTTTGAGGAAGCCTGTTGCCCAGATGGATCGAGATCCCCTCTTCATGGCCTTCCTTGATTTGTCCTTCTTGGGCAGGCAGCATAGCCCCAGTCCAAACCATGGCTGAGCCATGGGACTCATTTTGGTTCCTGAGATGTTTGCAGGTAGGATGCAACAGAGGCTTGAACATGGGTCCTGTGGTAGCAAACTCACAATCCTATTGTGGCACTGGGACTGATGGAACCCACACCTCCTTCCTTCCACGTGACCCCTTTGCTTCTCACACTGCTTATGATGCCCTAAGGATCATCCTGTGCAGGCTTCACCAAAGAGCCAGTGCCCTCTTGGCACATGCACAGGAGCATGATGTGGATACAAAGAATTCTAACATCCAGAAATGTAAGAAGGGTTATGTTATAGAACAGGTCAAATATGAAAAGCAATTGCCTGGACTGTAGTCTGGACAAATGGATAGAAGTCTGTTTCCACAAATCAACTTTATTCCTTTGGGTAACAAAGACAAATCATGAATTGGCTTCAAATGGGTTTCTGCTCTAAGTTTAATCACCACAAGTTCCAGAAATGATCATAGAATGGTGAGGCTCTTAGGATGAAGAAGATAACTTTATTACTATTCAATAAAATAGAGGGTGATGGGCCATTACTGCTTCACTCCTAGGAAAGCAAGGTTGTTTGAAGCAGTTTCTGAGTCTCTAACAAAGGGTCTCCAGAGTGTGTTATTCAATGGCATTTACAAATGCCAAGTGTTTGCATGGCTCACGGGATCCCCAGAGCACTGCCTTCAAAACACTTCCCTGGATATGAGTGGGAAGGAAAGACAAGAAAATGGAAACCTGGCCAACTCTCCTGCATGCCTACTGGTGTGCTCATCCAAGAGCCAGGCCTTCCTCCGCAAGGATGACTTCTAATTTTCCCTAGGGCCCTGCTCCAGAATTTCCCTAGGACCTGAATAGGAACACTGGATCCCAAGTGTGGGCGCAAACATGCACACACACAAATATACACTTAGACATGTACACCTTATAAGGTACATGCATGTGCAGACACAGACACATATATACACACCCACATCCACCGACATACACACATGTATGTGCACATTCACATGCTCATACCTTGTTGACTGTGTGGACTTTTCCATTTTTTTGAAGGATGTTCAATTAATTCTCCATTTCTATTCTGTCCCTTAGAAATAACTCATAAACCTGCTTTGGCAGCTCTGAAGCACATATTGTCGGCCACATCCCAGCAGCTTTAGAAATCATCTTAGGTGGAAATGCCATCTTAAAGGCATATTTAATTGCTCATTGCACAAGCTAAGGGGAATGTGAGGAAGAGTCATACAGAACCACAGGGGAACACGGGGATCTCTGAAGTGTTAGGAAGACCAGCCCTGGTGGACTGGGACCTTTCAAGCCAATTACTCTGATTTTTTTTCCCTTTTGCCCCAATATGTCTCTGGCAATCCTTTCATTTCTAATCTTTCAGTCTCTCTATCTCATATAAATACTTAGATTTGAATTTTACTTTGTTAACCAAACTGATTTTTTTTTTTTGGTAAAAACTCAGTTAAGTCCATTTACATTATATATTTGATGTTAGTTCTGTCATAGTGTTTATCATATTTCATGGCATATTCATTATATCCTATTGTTTTATATTTCATATCTTTCAAGTCAAGCTAATACTTTTCACACAAAAGCATATTCTTGTGAAATTCAAAATTAAAGGGGAGAGGGGCACCTGGGTGGCTCAGTTGTTAAGCATCTGCCTTCGGCTCAAGTCATGATCCCAGGGTCCTGGGATTGAGTCCCACATCGGGCTCCTTGCTCAGCGGGGAGCTTCTCCCTCTGCCGTTCCCTGCCACTCTGCCTACTTGTGATTCCTCTCTCTCTCTCTGTGTCAAATAAATAAATTAAATCTTTAAAAAAAATTAAAGGGGAGAATAGCCAACAAAAGAATAAATGAAACAATGAGCCATCCGTGTCTCCACTGAGGTCTAATTAAAAAAATTTTTTTTATTAACATAGAACATATTATTTGTTTTAGGGGTACAGGTCTGTGACTCATCAGTCTTACACAATTCACAGCATAACACATACCCTCCACAGTGTCTATCACCCAGCCACTCCATCCCTCCCACCCCCCTTCCACTCCAGCAAACCTCAGTTTTTTTTTTCTGAGATTAAGAGTCTCTTATGGTTTGTCTCCCTCTCTGTTTTCATCTGGTTTCATTTTTCCCTCTCTTCCCCTATTATCCTCTGTCTTGTTTCTCAAATTCCTGTGCATACCTTTGCTTAGTGAATTCTCCCAGAATGCTAAATGAGAAATTAGAGCCATGAGCTCGCAACAAGGAATGGTTGAGAGAAGAGTGTGACTCTGACAAGGGACCAAGTCCATGGCCCACACCTGAAAGACACAATAGTCAGGAGAGCATTCTGTAAAACATACAACATCACACAAACATAAGCAACAGTTATTATCATTGCCCTGGGCCCCAGGTGTGGAGTCCGTAACTTGACGAAAGTCATGGACTCCTTGGGAGTGTGACAAGAGCACCTCGGCTTGCCCACAGGTGAACCAGGCATCCCTCACCATGCGGTTAACCTTACAGCACTCCAGGGGTCATGTTCACAGCATAATATCAACTGGAACAATAATACTAGATTCCAGGGATGCTAGGAGGCCTGAAATTCTACACAGATTATCTGTGATACAATAGGATGCAAACCAGGAAAATTATACTCACCATTTTGGTTTGGTGTAAGGATAAAATATAATAAATGCAAGGTTTCTGTAACTGTCCTTGGCAATAATATACACTCAGTAAACAGTAGTAGTTATTATTTTCCTTTTAGCTTGTTAAAGTAAAAAATTAATCTCTGTTATATACCCCTGCTCTGCATACATTATGGAGATGAAATACTGTAATAACTCTCAAAATATTTAGAGAAGTTACTCACATTTAAAAAGTTCCTCTGATCCTTACTCAGTGTTCCTCTGATCTTTACTCAGACCTCGCCTCTGCCACATTCTTGGGGACATGACTATAGAATGAAGCTGTGTGGTTCTGAACAGCCAGGCTTGCAGCAGACGCTTGAAGGGGTTATTACCCAACAGTTAAGGAGGTAACTACCCACTCCAACCTCATCCACAGAAGGAGAAGGATGGAATTCTTTTTGCTGAGGAGCTTCCAGAACTAACATTCTGTTATTCTACATCTCATAAACTGTTGAGTGAAGGAGTAGTGATGACAATGCTGATAGCAAGACTTCACAGTGCTCACTCATCACGTTCACAGCAGAGGTGAACTTGCAGAACCAGGCTATGTTCTCAGTAGTCAGTACATGGGAAAGCACCGCTGCCTGCCAGTCTCAGCCACCTCCCATGTCCCTCCCCCAAGGTGCTGAGATCTGGTAACAGATGGAGACTGAGGGTGGAATCCCAGCTGTCCCTAAAACCCTGGTTGCTAAGGCCGGACATACTCACTGGGGAGGAAAGCTGGACAGGATTATTCCTCTCACTTGATGTCCCCACACAATTAAGGAGTAGTCCTTTATTCTTCTGGAATTCAGGCCAAATACCAAGGACATTTATGGCTGTGTCCAGCTTGAACTGCTTCTCGCATGGTTTCCTGATGTTTCTAAGCTGCCTTTTCTTGCTACTGTGGTCCCGGGTGCACCATCACTTCAGGTCATTTTAACCCAATGAGGCCTTGGAACTGGCCTGCACTCTACTCTGACAAGTCCTGTTTGTTTATGGGGCAGCCCAAAAAGGATGTGTGAAAACACCTATTAAGGTAATCACACCTGGGCTATGAGAACTGCTCATGGCTCGATGGCATTCTGCTCTCTCTCACCCCTGCCATTACTCCTACCTCCCCAGTTGTGATGCAGCTCACCTCTTACCTAGATGGAGAGGGTCTGAGATGGGCCTGTGCAGCTCAGCATTTCCTAACTACATGTAGCCTGCTGATGTTCTCAGCCTGCTTTTGCTTTATAGGCTCTGCAAACTGGGAAACCAGAGAGTGCACCAGCTTGCATGCCACCACTACAACCCAAGTAAATAGCCCTGGAAGTGTGATGGACATTGCAACATTTCCCAAGAGTCTTCTTGTTTTTCTTCCTTCATTTTCCTTTAGCCCGATTTGTTCACTTCTTTTTTATTATTCCCCCATGTTCTATGCACTGATAAGAGTTCTTCCAAATGTGATTTTTGAATAAGGCCCTAAACTAACAAGTGGACATCTCACCATTGGACAATCAAATTGCTCCAGGCCCCAGAGGTTTCTACTACTCTGTCCAACCTCTTTGAAAACATGCTCAAAGCAATTTGATCTTCCTGCCTTCTATTGTTGAAAGACCCATGCTGGGCTTTATCTTCCTGCAAAGAGGAACCTACTGGGGTTCAGAACAGAGTCCAGGAGCCCTTACTTGTTTCCTTTTGTCTAGGACTCATTCATAGCCTGCTAGCTGCAGGCACCATGCAGGCACCATGTATTCTTGACATTGCTTGCATAAGAGAGGAACAGCACCCCACCCTTAGGAGGAAAATACCAACTTTTAAGGTAGAAGGCTTGGTCAAAGGCTCAGGATCTAAAACCCAGGAACCACCTTCCACTAACTAGAATGGTGAACCTGGGATCTTCCTCACAGGGGAGACCCAGGTCAAGGGGCATCTTGGCCAGGGAACAGGGAAGCCTGAGCCTTGTGGGCTTCATCACCATCCAACATGGCCTGGCTGGGGGTCCTGGGAAGCCATCCTCCTACTTTCCTGTGGCCTGCTAAGAAAACAAGATTCATTGAAACTCAACCAAAACTATGAGTCGTTTTTCCTCAATCTTATAAAAATCAATATAAGTTCCAGAACTGAGTGCTCGTCTAGTCACACAGACTCTAGTATTTGTGAAACTGGATTTATTTTAGCAGTCTGAATAATGTTTATTTTCTCAAGTTCTCACCCCCTCTTCTTCCTCTCTGTGCATTTAGTTGTGTACCCAAATATGGCAGTTGCTGAGATGCTGGAGGATAAAGCTTTAATGACTCAGAATCAGTTTAGAGTTGACAAATAATGGGGCTTTTTCCTGAATTCTTTATGGATCAATAAAAGGACAAATTTGAATAGACTTGTTCTATCAGGTCTACAAGGAGTACTAACATCCTAAGCTGGGCCACTAGTGCATTGTCAAACAAAGACCAAAATCATGATTCTCATATATTTATAAAATGAACATGTTAAAGAGTTTATTTAACTCATTATCAATGAGGGAACTAGTAAAATGTTACAGCCAGTTACAGTGAAGGAGAACTAAGAACAGACATATTAACAGATCAGGAATATTGACAGGAATGTATAAATGGAAGCAAAGTGGCCTCTTCAACCATGGGGAGGAAATTACTTGGACCTCCACAGCACTGCAGAGTTTACATGGCTACAGACAGGAAGTATTTTTCATTGCTGTGAGTTGTCTACAACTTACTGAGTTGTAAAATAGTTCCCTTAGAACCAGAATGGATACCCTGGAAAGGTGAGCCACAAACAGGGCCATTTCCCCCAAAACATCTTTTTGTATGGGAATAGGCAGGCACCACATAGTTCCAGCACTGGGATCAATTGCTGGGGCCCCAGGTGTGCCTCTGCCAGAGGCCAGGCAGAGGCTGTGGCTGCGGATCTGTGTATTTCTATTTCTAAAAACAATTTCCCAGATGATGTGGTTGCACATTTAATTTGAGTGAAGAATTAATCTGCAATTTATATTCTCCACAGTCTCTTTTCCAATTAGCCTCTCTCTGAGACCACACTCAGGGCTCCTCAAAGCCACATGGACTACTGACAGGAGGGACATTTGGGATATGGCCAACTGCTCAAAATCAAATCTGATCTAGGCACCATCATGCCTTCAGTTCCATCTGCAGAGTTTAATCAGCCATGTCTCTATAGTGGTCTATTTTTCAAATGAAATGTCCCTAGAATGCATTCATTTATTTGATGATGCTGATAATAATAATTTGAGTGACTAGTATTTAATGACCACATCATATTGTATGCTAAGCCCTTTCAGGCATTATCTCATTAACGAATTACAACAATTTTAAGGAATGGTTATTATTATTATTCCCATTGTGTAGGTGATGAGGCCAAGATCCTGACAGGTAAGACACAAGCGGAGGTAAGGCTGTGACTTCTATAGCCCTGGCCCCTGTAGAGTGCTCTGGATTTTCCTATTTCGAGGCGCCAGTGTTATAGGAGGGCCTCCAGAAGGTGCACTTGTGCTGAAGAGAAGAAAAGGAAAGAATGAGAAGTAGGAGGGAAGACACAGAAAGAAAGCAAGGATCCCCAAAGACAAGTCTTCTGTCTTACACCTTGGAACACAACTAACCTTTTGGGTGAGAAAGAGACTTTGTTCTCTTACTCTCTAATTGTTTATAAAAGGAAAATAACAGAGCAAGTTGGCCATTAAACCAACGGAACACCAATTGAGCTACTCCATCCATGTGCAATCAGAGAAAGAGCAGCAGCTCCAGCAGCAGATCAAAGGCCCAAACAGCAAGTTGCTGAAACTCCACCTGCCTTTCAGGTCATTTGATCACCAAAGACCAAAGGACTCATAGAAGCTGCAAGGTTTTAGCTGTGTCTACTTTCCAAAACAAATGTTCTTCTTAAAAGTATGTTTTGAAATGACCTTTTCCTCAGTGATTCAGAAGAGAAGACAGACTAGACTGCCCCTCACACCCACCCCTGCCGCCCTGCTGCTGCACACTAATTTATCCAAGCTAAGAGTATCCTGCTGAGAAACCAGGGAATACTGTTAGCAGAGGGTATTATGAGGCCTGGAAGCCTCAGTTCTCTAAGGAGCCACCAGGCCTCTGTTACAATGAAGCTGTTAAATATGGGCTGTTCTGCGCTAAACACAGAACCAGATGGAAAAGGACACGTAAGAAGCTTTGGCCACAAAACAGGCACTCAACAAATATCTGTTGAAGTACTAGGAATTAATGACAATTGTGCCTACAGGCTAATCTTTACCCTACAGGAACAGAACAGATTACACTAATACCTTTCGTAGAAATGAATGGATAAAAGGTCTTTTCCTTTTTAATTCAAAATTCAGATTTTCTAAGTTCAAGGCTAAGAACTCAGAGTAGTATAACTCAAATAGAATCAGATCTCCTCTGCACACAGTATTTTCATGGTCTGTTCTTGAAGATTGATGTTAAATTCTAGGCATTCAGGCCATTATCTCTCCAAATGAAATGCTCTTAGAAGAAAACATAGTGGGTTTTCAGCACTTTCTCCTCCAATTTCAGCCAGAAATATATTTTTTAATGGACACAATGAACCCTTTAAATGAATTTTAATAATAAAAATGCTCTGCAGATACCCTCACTAAACTGCTGTTACCTGTCCCCCTGTGCACAGGGCAGCCCACAAGATCGGGTCCATGAAAAGAAATGGGGACACAGCAGCCAGCAAATTGCATTGGATTTGGTAATTTCCTAATATGCAGTGCTTGTCTAGCACAGTCCATTCAAGAAAGCATCTTTTTTCAGACTACTGTTAATCATCTTATGACTATTATTATTATGACTCATCTTATGGCATCCCAGAACGGTCCCAGAGTTCCTTACCACAGCCCCACCATGCAGGAATCAATACCTCATGTTATGGCTGAGAAAGCTGAGACTTAGGGAAGCTTACTCTGCACTAAGGAGCAGACTTTTCAGACTCCAAAACCCAGGTATTTCAGCACCATTTATGCCATTGGCCACACTGAAGACTCCTTTCTGGCCTCCCTTTTGCCCTTCAGGGTAGGTAAGGCAGGACCTGGCATCTTCAAGATCTCATGGTCAGAGCATTCCCCCTATTGCAATGGCTCCTTCCCCTAAATGAAACAATACCCTAGGATAAAATCTGTCTTTACATAAGTATAGATTCATTGTTATCTAGCAGTACTATTATTTCCATTCATAAGTGAATAAACTGAGGCACAGGGAGGATGCAGAGCCCACTGAGGTATACAACTTAAGATAGCAGCACCAGAGCCCTGTGCTCAACAGCTATGCTTTCTCCTGGTATGTGTTTCATACAGACTGTCCATCTATATGGAGGAAGAGCCTGCCCCAAAGAAAAGGGGATCTAAAAACGTTTCAAAGTAAAAAAAAAAAAAAAAAAAAAAAAAAAAAAGTTTCACAGTGTTAATAAAGGGAAATCTCACTAAGATGAAATTGGGAGGCCAGAAGGGGAACTGTAACACCCAGTGGCCGATTACAAACCCCACTGGGAGAATCCTCAATGGGAAAGAATCATCAGTTACAGGCCCCAACAGAGAAAGCTAGACATTGCATCTCCCACAAGAAATCAAACACCCCAGCAACATAGCCAATGAGAAACCGTCATCAACCTGAACCCTTGCTTTTCTCCAATGGACTTTCCTTCAAAACAACCCCTCCCAACTTCCTTCTTCTTCATAAAATAATGTTCCCTTGTTTGTTGGGCTTGCTTATGATTTTGCTTTCTTAAATCACAATTCTCTGTCAGTCTTGAATAGACTCATTTTTGCTGGTAAAGTAACTGTTTCATTTTTAAGGTTAGCAAAAATCTGTCCTTCCTCACCTTCAAAGGAATTTCAAGGCTGATACATGAGAAATTATGAGAATTAAAACTATTCAAATTATGAGAATTACAATGGAATTTGGTTATGTGAAAAAGAGATGAAAATAACCCCTCCCCCCACCCCACTCTCATTCGTAGCAAAATATGTCTCTGAGTTAAATATGTCACTTAGAGAATTTATTTTCTTAGAACTCTTTGGGGCCATCAGTTGTAAGTAATTGACATAATACAGTCGATCCTCATTATTTTTGGATTTCTTATTTGTGAATTCACCTGCTCACTAACAGTTATTTGTAACCTCAAATCAATACTCGCTGCCCTTTTCCAGTTATTCGGAGCATGGCAAAGTATTTGAATCGCTGATATATACATTCCCAGCTGAAGCATAACAAGGCCTTTTAATTTCAGCTTTCATGCTATAAACAAGTGTTCTTTTTGCAATCTATTTAGTATCATGTTTAATTTTTGTGATTTGTGTTGATTTTACCATTTAGAATGACTCCCAAGCATAGTGGTGAAGTGCTGTCTAGTGTTCCTGTTACCAGATGGAAAAGGAAAGAAACCTCAGTTGAAACAAAAGTAAAACAGAGCATTTTATTAAAGTATGCTCCAAGGTAGGAGCAGGCCAGTCAAGAAAGACAACAGCCCAGAAACTCTGGGTTGTGGACTTATGTCAGTTTTTTTCTTTTGGGGTGGGTCCCAGGGTTACAACATTTGAGTGACAGGCCTGGATTATATAATAATCAGCCAGCTACCATGTCCCTTACCAAGATGTATTCAAAGTACCTTCAAGGGGTAGGAAAGTGTAGCATTATTTCATTCTAGAGATGTAGATCAAATAAGGACAAGTGCAACAAGCACAACAATCTTAACTCTTCCTCTAATGGGATGTTGTAACCACAAACCCACTGCTAGATGGGTGGAATGGGGTGGTCTATGGGCAGTCATTGGTTGGGGCTCTCTGTCAGGACGTTTAAAGTCCATCCTCCTGTTGCTCATGCCTAGCCTCCTGCCTAACATTCCTAAGAGCCAAAGGTTGTGATGTGCCTTATGGAGAAAATATGTGTCAGACAAGCTTCATATTCAGGCATGAGTTTCAGTGCTATTGGGGATGGGTTCAATATAAATGATTCAACAATATATGTTAAATAAATGTCTTTAAACAGAAATACACATCAAACAAGGTTCTATATTACTTAATTGACAAACATGTGACCAGAGGTCACTGGGACCTAATATCCTATATTTCACCTAGAAGCAAAGGTTCAGAATTCACTAATGCAGCATTCCAGGTGACTTCACACAACATTAATAACAACTGGGAAGAATAGCAAGAATCAGGATAGACTACATGCTGTGATAGCCTTTCTTTTGTAAACTGACTTCTCTGGTTTGCAAACTTCAAGGTAAGCAAGAGTTTACTTACCAACTACTAAAGCAGCTTGTTTGTGTGGGTGAGAGGGAGGCTTTAGAAAGAAGTGGCAGACACTTGGAAACCAGGAGGATTAGAAATGTGCAAACCACCCCCCAAATAATGCAACATTGTTCATTTTGATGCCTTAACATCTGTTCTGAGAAACAACAGGAGGTGGATCTCAGGGGAAGAGAGAAGAAATTTTCAGTGCTGGACCTTTCTGGGAATATTCTTTTGTAACCCCAGTTTTTACTCTAAAGGTAATGCGGAGTATTCACAGAAGCCAAGTTTCTTGCAAGGAAGTCAGGCTCAGAATAAAAGCTGCATTTCCCACCTGCTGACTGTAAGGCTCTAGCATAAGCACCAGCACTGTAAGAAGCTCTCCAGCACCACCCCTGGCTTAAGATGCATTTGCAAAGTCCTCACTTGCACCTTCTGCCTGCCTGTCTTTTTATTAGTGCCTACTTATATCCATTTATCTCCCTTTTCACACTGTTCCGGAAATGTGGTTTTGGTCATGGTAGGGTTGCAGGGTTGCAGGGTTCTTGTCTCATGGAGTTGAAGAATGAATCTCAGGGACAAAAGGGTGAAGTGAAGTGAAAGTTTAAGTGAAGGTGAGAATAGATAGGAAAGAAAAAAGCTCTCTGGAGTGAGAGGGGTCATGAATGTGTTGCGACTGAGGGCTTTTATGGTCAGTGTATATAGAAAACTGACCAAGGAACTTGGTAAATTTCATGTCAATAACATGGTGGATTTGTAAATATCATGAGAATATCCTATCTATATTTAGAACGAACAACAGGTGTTCTTATAAATATCATGAGAGCAAACAAGGTGTTCCCTTCTCTCTGGTTAATATCTCATCTATTTCTCCACATCTTGGATAACTGTGAGCTTTCTCAAGTGACCCCCTACCTGTCTCTCCCTACTTAGCCTCACCTGTCCCTTACTCAGAACAACAAACACCAAACAACACCAATACCTATTCCCATCCCCACTCTGTGTCCTGCTGGTGTTTGCATTCTGGCCAGGCCACAGACCTCATATACACTGTAGATTTCATTGCATGTAATGTGATAAATAATGGTACGCTGCAGTAACAGGCATTGCTAAATCCTATCTGTGAGGTTTGATCCCACTTCCAACAAATAAAATTAGGTCCATCCATGTCAATTCCACCTAAACTTTGACAGCACATTTCTACCAAGAAGTTTTTAATTATTTGCCCTTAGGGTCTGATCCTGTCATGCTTAACATTTGTTCCAGAGAAACCAGAGCCACTCAAGTTTTAAAAACTGTACATTCATGAGTGCTCTTGCTTGTAACAGGAAAAAATAGTATTCTTATAGACTAGAAAGACAAAGAGGAACTATAGATATTTATGTTTGCAGAAATAACAAAGGGAACAATATAGCAACATTTATAGAATATAATTAGAATGTTGAAAGATACCAATCTTACCCATTTCCTGGGCTGCTGACAGTGTTTACACTGCAGACTATTTCAAGTGGAGTAATTCACACCAGAGGTTTATTTCTCAGACTGCATCATGTACATACACATCTTTCACAGTATTTTCAGATAATGTGCCATTAGTGGCATTCAATTTTATTTGAATATGAGAATCAGAAGGGAAAGTTTGTGTTGTTCCCCCCCCCCAGGCTGAAAAATGGACTCAATAAATGAGAATAGCAAATGGAATTTCAAAAAAAAAAAGATAAAATGACCAACTCTGAAATTCCAATTTGAAATGACCTAGCTGTCAAACTGGACAGACATCACATTATCTATATCAGCTGTCTAAAAAAAAAAAATCTTAGGGTGGGGGGTGGGAAATAGCTGGAATCAGGCCACAAGGCTCTTAATTTCTTGTGCTTTTCTGCAAGGACCACCCCCTGCCGCCCCCAGGCTGGCACACAGCAGGGTATCTACTCTAGGAGGCTTCTGGGGGCTCCCCTATGCAGTTTCAAAGTGTTTTCAGAGGCTACTCTTAAGCTAGATGGTTACAAACTGAGATGCAAAGTAGTTACTTAGAAGCAGAGCCAGGATATCTCCTGAGAAAATTAATAAAGGGAAACCTCACTGAAGTGGACTCTAGATGTTAGAAGGGGAAGCTGCAAGTGGCGAGCTATGCCACTCAACCTCAGTTAGAGGAAAAATTATCAATTACAGATCCCCACAGGAAGGATCAACAGGAGAGAGTCATAAATTACAGGACCCCCCCAGGGCAAGATGTATATTGCATCTCCTACAAGAAACTGACAACTCTTGCAACTCAGCCAATGAGAAACCTTCATCACCCTGAACTCTTACTTTCCTCCAACGAACTTTTGTTCAAAATAACCCCTCCCAATTTCCTTCTTCTTCTCCATAAAACAACTTCTCTCTTCTGTTTGTGGGACTTGCCTATGCCTTTGCCATAGCTTGCTTGTCCTGAATTGCAATTCCATTATTCATGAATACAGATATTTTTGCTGGGGGAAAAAAAATTTATTTTTACAGTTAACACTTCCAAGATGGATTTCCAGGACATAGAGTGGTGCCAACTTCTGTCTCCATGTGGAGGGCAGTGTGACCTGCCCAGGGATGGCCAGGCATGCTGTCTGAGCTGTGTCGTCCTTGAACAAGCACCAGAGGTGGCCTTGGGCTTGTGTCCGAGTCTCCCACCCACAGCTGGAGGATGCCAAAGGCTTGGAACTCACAATTAGTAAAGCCAGAGTGATAAGCATACATACCTTCTCCACACAGCCAACGAGGTTCATTAAAGTATCTATGAGTATTCGGTTTGCTATGAATGATTGGAGAGGCTAGGTAATGACCCCAGGGCAGATGCAAGGGCTGGAGTAGTGGGTTCTGCACTGGGTTTAGTCATAGAGCCCTCAAATAAAAGCAAGTGCACAAGCTGAACACATCAAAAAAAAGCATGTTGTTTCAGTGGGAAGATAATGGGAGAGCCACTGCCTACCTGTCTGCCCCTTAGCTCAATAGTGCCATAGGATTACTTGGTGCACAGTGAAACTGTCAAGCTCCAACCCCCCCATTCCCATCAGGATTGGAGAGTGGTTCCGAGCTTTGCCTATATCCCTACATTCTGAGTTTTGGCCTTTACTGACCATTTGACTATCCTTCCTTTCCTACCAGCCCAGAAATTGCAGAGACAAATTCCAACTTCTTCCTCTTCTGGAGATGCATGCAGACCCCTGTCCTTCCATCTATTCTGATAATGTTGCTGAGTCACCGAGTTCTTGTCTCATGGAGTCGAAGAATGAATTTCATGGACACAAAAGGGTAAAGTGAAGTAAAAGTTTATTAAGTGAAGGTGAGAACAGAAAAGAAAGAAAAAACGCTCTAGAGTGAGAGGAGTCCCAAATGGGTTGCTACTGGGGGCTTTTATGGTGGGTCTTTTATAGAAAACTGACCGGGGTGGGGGCGGAGCAAGATGGCGGAGGAGTAGGAGACCTGGATTTCGTCTCCTCTCAGGAATTCAGCGGGATAGGAATCAAACCATTCTGAACACCTACAAACTCAACAGGAGATCAAAGAAAAGAATAGCAACAACTCTCTTATCAGAAAAGCGACCACTTTCTGGAAGGTAGGACCTGCGGAGAAGTGAATCCGAGGTGATATTCCGGAGGATAGATGGCGGTGGAGGGGCCTCCATCGGCCACTTCTGGCAAGTGATAGAACCACGGAGCACAAAATTGGAACTTTTAAAAGTCTGCTCCGCTGAGGGACGTCACTCTGGTGGCTAAGCGGGGGGTGGAACCCTCTGGGACAGTGTGGTCTCAGGACCCTTGGGGTCACAGAAAGACCGGGGGTGCCTGAGTGTGGCAGAGCTCCCAGGTATCGGAGCCAGGAAGCCGGCTGCAGAGGCGGAGCCCAGGCGCAGGCTCTCAGCTCGTGGTTGCCATAAACCGTGATCTGCGGCACAGTCGGGCCACTGCTCCTCCAGCAGGGACCCAACAAGCGGCAGATCAGGGAGACTCCCCTTCCTCCCCCGGGGGAAGCCGCGCGGGAGTGCACCGCAGGGATCTGCTGGGTTTGGAGACTCCATCCGGGGTCAGGTGCCAGAGATAGAAACGCGCGGTCACAGGCCGGGTGAGCATGGACTGCAGCCGGGGACCGGGGAGACGGAAGTGACTGATGGCTTTTCTCTGGGGGCTCACTGAGGAGCGGGGCCCCGAGTTCTCGGGTCCTCCGGGACAGAGATTGGGAGGCCGCCATTTTCACTCTCCGCCTCCAAAGCTGTACAGAAAGCTCTCAGGGAACAAAAGCCCCAGAGAGCAAACCCGAGCAGATTACTTAGCCCAGACCAGGCAAGGGCCGGGCAATTCCTCCTCCGGCAAAGACATTTGGAAACCACGGCAACAGGCCACTCCCCAGAAGATCAGCGAGAACAGCCAGCCAAGACCAAGTTTACCGATCAATGAGAACGGCAGAACTCCAGCGCTAGGGGAATACTGCACATAGAATTCATGGCTTTTTTACCATGATTCTTTAGTCTTTTAAAGTTAATTTTTTTAAAACTGTCTTTTTTTCTTTTCTTTTTTTTTTTTGTTTCTTTTTCCCTTTTTCAAACAATATCTTATCAATCCATTTTTTTTTAAAAATATTTTTATTTTTCATTTTTAGAGTCATATTCTATCCCTTCATAGTAGTTACCCATATTTTTGGCTTATATATATAAGTTGTTCTCTCTTTAAAATTTTGAGATAGTTTCTTCTAACAGATTAAAATATACCCTAAATCTCTAGTATATGGTTTTTTTCTACTCCCCTGCCTGATCACATTTTCTTCCTTTTTTTTCTTTTTTCTTTTTTAAAATCCTCTTCTTTCTTTTTTCAACCAACTTCTTATCAATTCCTTTTAAAAAAATTTTTATAATTTCCATCTTTCCAGTCATATTCCATCCCTTCATCATATCAACCCTTATATTTGCACATATATAACTTTTCCTTTCTTTAAGATTTTGGGAGGAACTTTCTTCTAAAAGACCAAAATACACCCCAAATCTAGTGTGTGGCACTGATCTATATACCAGCCTGATCATATTTGATCACATTCTGTTTTTTTTGTTGTTGTTGTTGTTTTGTTTTGTTTGTTTTTGTTTGTTTTTATCTTTATCTTTTTCTTTTTCTTTTTTTCTTTTTCTTTTTTCTCTCTTTCTGTTTCTTTTTCCACTGCTTCAGGTCTTCTGATTTGTTTAGAGTATATTTTCTGGGGACATTGTTACTCTGCGAGCATTCTGTTCTCTCATTAATCTATTCTCTGCACAAAACACAAGACGGAAAAAATCACCTCAACAAAATGAACAAAAGGTAGTACGGACTGCCAAGGACCTATTTAATATGGACATTAGTATGATGTCAGATCTAGAGTTCAGAATCATCACTTTAAAGATACTAGCTGGGCTTGAAAAAAATATGGAAGTTATTAGAGAAACCCTTTCTGGAGAAGTAAAAGAACGAAAATCTAACCAAGTAGAAATCAAAAAGGTTATTAATGAGGTGCAATCAAAAATGGGGGCGCTAACTGCTAGGATAAATGAGGCAGAAGAGAGAATCAGTAATATAGAAGACCAAATGATGGAAAATAAAGAAGCTGAGAAAAAGAGAGATAAACAACTGCTGGATCACAAGGACAGAATTCGAGAGATAAGTGATAATATAAGACAAAAAATCATTAGAATAATTGGGATCCCAGAAGAAGAAGAAAGAGAGAGAGGGGCAGAAGGTATAATGGAGCAAATTATAGCAGAGAACTTCCCTAATTTGGGGAAGGAAACAGGCATGAAAATCCAGGAAGCACAGAGAACCCCTCTCAAAATCAATAAAAATAGGTCAACACCCCAACATCTAATAGTAAAACTTAGGAATCTCATAGAGAAAGAGAAAATCCTGAAAGCTCGGGAGAAGAGATATGTAACCTACAATGGTAGAAACATTCGAGTGGCAACACCCCTATCCACAGAGACCTGGCAGGCCAGAAAGGACTGGCATGATATATTCAGAGCACTAAATGAGAAAAGTATGCAGCCAAGAATACTATATCCAGCTAGGCTGTCATTGAAAATTGAAGGAGAGATCAAAAGCTTCCAGGACAAACAAAAACTAAAGGAATTTGCAAACACAAAACCAGCCCTACAGGAAATCTTGAAAGGGGTCCTCTAAGCAAAGAGAGAGCCTAAAAGCAACATAGACCAGAAAGGAACACAGACAATATACGGTAACAGTCACCTTACAGGCAATACAATGGCACTAAATTCCTATCTTTCAATAGTTACCCTGAATGTAAATGGGCTAAATGCCCCAATCAAAAGACACAGGCTATCAGACTGGATTAAAAACCAAGACCCATCGATATGCTGTCTCATGAGACTCATTTTAGACCCAAAGACACCCCTAGATTGAAAGTGAGGGGGTGGAAAACTATTTACCATGCTAATGGATACCAAAAGAAAGCTGGGGTGGCAATCCTTATATCAAACAAATTAGATTTTAAACCGAAGACTGTAATAAGAGATGAGGAAGGACACTATATCTTACTTAAAGGATCTATCCAACAAGAAGATCTAACAATTGTAAATATCTATGCCCCTAACATGGGAGCAGCCAATTATATAAGGCAATTAATAACAAAAGCAAAGAAACACATCGACAACAATACAATAATAGTGGGGGACTTTAACATCCCCCTCACTGAAATGGACAGTTCATCTAAGCAAAAGATCAACAAGGAAATAAAGACTTTAAATGACACACTGGACCAAATGGACTTCACAGACCTATTCAGAATATTCCAACCCAAAGCAACAGAATACACATTCTTCTCTAGTGCCCATGGAACATTCTCCAGAATAGATCACATCCTAGGTCATAAATGAGGTCTCAACTGGTACCAAAAGACTGGGATCATTCCCTGCCTATTTTCAGACCACAATGCTTTGAAACTAGAACTCAAACACAAGAGGAAAGTCAGAAAGAACTGAAATACATGGAGGGTAAAGAGTATCCTACTGAAAAATGAATGGGTCAACCAGGAAATTAAAGAAGAATTAAAAAAATACATGGAAACCAATGAAAATAAAAACAAAACTGTTCAAAATCTTTGGGATGCAGCAAAGGCAGTCCTAAGAGGAAAGTATATAGCAATACAAGCCTTTCTCAAGAAACAAGAAAGGTCTCAAGTACAAAACCGAACCCTACACCTAAAGGAGCTGGAGAAAGAATAGCAAATAAAGCCTAAACCCAGCAGGAGAAGACAAATAATAAAGATCGGAGCAGAAATCACTGAAATAGAAACTAAAAGAACAGTAGAACAGATCAAAGAAACTAGGATACAAACAATACAAACAATACAAACAATTATACGAACATATTATGAACAACTCCATGCCAGCAAATCAAATAACCTGGAAGAAATGGATGCATTCCTAGAGATGTATCAACTACCAAAACTGAACCAGGAAGAAATAGAAAACCTGAACAGACCTATAACCACTAAGGAAATTGAAGCAGTCATCAAAAATCTCCCAAAAAACAAAAGCCCAGGGCCAGATGGCTTCCCAGGGGAATTCTACCGAACATTTCAAGAAGAATTAATACCTAAAACTGTTCCAAAAAATAGAAATGGAAGGAAAACTTACAAACTCATTTTATGAGGCCAGCGTTACCTTGATCCCCAAACCAGACAAAGACCCCATCAAAAAGGAGAATTACAGACCAATATCCTTGATGAACATGGATGCAAAAATTCTCACCAAAATACTAGCCAATAGGATCCAACAGTACATTAAAAGGATTATTCACCACGAACAAGTGGGATTTATCCCTGGGCTGCAAGGTTGGTTCAACATCCACAAATCAATCAACGTGATACAATACATTAACAAAAGAAAGAACAAGAATCATATGATCCTCTCAATAGAGGCAGAAAAAGCTTTTGACAAAGTACAGCATCCTTTCTTGATCAAAACTCTTCAGAGTACAGGGATCAAGGGTACATACCTCAATATCATAAAAACCATCTATGAAAAACCTACAGCGAATATCATTCTCAATGGGGAAAAACTGAGAGCTTTCCCACTAAGGTCAGGAACGCAGCAGGGATGTCCACTATCACCACTGCTATTCAACATAGTATTAGAAGTCCTAGCCACAGCAATCAGACAGCAAAAAGAAATAAAAGGCATCCAAATCAGCAAAGAAGAAGTCAAACTCTCACTCTTTGCAGATGATATGATACTTTATGTGGAAAACCCCAAAGACTCCACCCCAAAACTGGTAGAACTCATACAGGAATTCAGTAAAGTGGCAGGATATAAAATCAATGCACAGAAATCAGTGGCATTCCTTTACACCAAGACAGAAGAAAGAGAAATTAAGGAGTCGATCCCATTTACAATTGCACCCAAAACCATAAGATACCTAGGAAGAAATCTAACCAAAGAGACAAAGGATCTGTACTCAGAAAACTATAAAATACTCATGAAAGAAATTGAGGAAGACACAAAGAAATGGAAAAACGTTCCATGCTCATGGATTGGAAGAACAAATATTGTGAAGATGTCAATGCTACCTAGAGCAATCTACACATTCAATGCAATCCCCATCAAAAAGCATCCACTTTTTTCAAAGAAATGGAACAAATCATCCTAAAATTTGTATGGAACCAGAAAAGACCCCGCATAGCCAGAGGAATGTTGAAAAAGTAAAGTAAAGCTGGCAGCATCACAATTCTGGACTTCCAGCTCTATTACAAAGCTGTCACCATCAAGACAGCATGGTACTGGCACAAAAACAGACACATAGATCAGTGGAACAGAATAAAGAGCCCAGAAATGGACCCTCAACTCTATGGTCAACTCATCTTTGACAAAGCAGGAAAGAATGTCCAATGGAACAAAGACAGTCTCTTCCACAGATAGTGTTGGGAAAATTGGACAGCCACATGCAGAAGAATGAAACTGGACATTTCCTTACACCACACACAAAAATAGACTCCAAATGGTTGAAAGACCTCAATGTGAGACAGGAGTCCATCCAAATCCTAAAGGAGAACACAAGCAGCAACCTCTTTGACCTCAGCCGAAGCAACTTCTTCCTAGAAACATCGCCAAAGGCAAGGGAAGCAAGGGAAAAAATGAACTATTGGGACTTCATCAACATAAAAAGCTTTTGCAAAGCAAAGGAAACAGTCAACAAAACCAAAAGAGCACTGACAGAATGGGAGAAGATATTTGCAAATGACATATCAGCTAAAGGGCTAGTATCCAATATCTATAAAGAACTCATCAAACTCAGCACCCAAAGAACAAAGAATCCAATCAAGAAATGGGCAGAAGACATGAACAGACATTTTTCCAAAGAAGACATCCAAATGGCCAACAGACACATGAAAAAGTGCTCAATATCGCTCGGCATCAGGGAAATCGAAATCAAAACCTCAATGAGATACCACCTCATACCAGTCAGAATGGCTAAAATTAACAAGTCAGGAAACGACAGATGTTGGCGGGGATGCGGAGAAAGGGTAACCCTCCTCCACTGCTGGTGGGAATGCAAGCTGGTGCAGCCACTCTGGAAAACAGTATGGAGGTTCCTCAAAAAGTTGAAAATAGAGCTACCCTATGATCCAGCAATTGCACTACTGGGTATTTACCCCAAAGATACAAAAGTAGGTATCCGAAAGGGTACGTCCACCCCGATGTTTATAGCAGCAATGTCCACAATAGCCAAACTGTGGAAAGAGCCAAGATCTCCATCGACAGATCAATGGATAAAGAAGAAGTGGTATATATATACAATGGAATATTATGCAACCATCAAAAGGAATGAGATCTTGCCATTTGCAGCGACGTGGATGGAACTGGAGGGTATTATGTTGAGTGAAATAAGTCAAACAGAGAAAGACATGTATCATATGACCTCACTGATTTGAGGAATTCTTAATCACAGGAAAGAAACTGAGGGTTGCTGGAGTGGGGGGTGGGGTGGGAGGGATGGGGTGACTGGGTGATAGACACTGGGAAGGGTATGTGCTCTGGTAAGCGCTGTGAAGTGTGCAAGACTGTTGAATCTCAGATCTGTACCTCTGAAACAAATAATGCAATATATGTTAAGAAAAAAAAAAAGAAGAAGGTAGCGGGAGGGGAAGAATGAAGTGGGGGAAATCGGGTGGGTGGACGAACCATTAGAGACAATGGACTCTGAAAAACAAACTGAGGGTTCTAGAGGGGCGGGGGGTGGGAGGATGGGTTAGCCTGGTGGTGGGTATTGAGGAGGGCACATTCTGCATGGAGCACTGGGTGTTATGCACAAACAATGAATCACAGGACAGTACATTTAAAACTAATGATGTATGGGGATTAACATAAGAATAATAAAAATAATAATAATAATAAAATAAAAATGAAGACAAAAAAAATAAAGAAAACTGACCAGGGAATTTGGTAAATATCTGGTGCATAACATTTAAGACAAACAAGGTGGATTTGTAACTATTGGGTAAATGTCGCATCTATTGGGTAAATGTCGCATCTATTGGGTAAATGTCGATCTATTGGGTAAATGTCGCATCTATTGGGTAAATGTCGCATCTATTGGGTAAATGTCGATAATTAGGATTATCAAGGTGGATTTGTTATGTTCCCTTCTCTCTGGTTAATATCTTGTCTATAACATTTTTCCACATCTGGAATTTCTGTGAGCCTGGTCATGTAGCCTCTGCATGAGCCTAGTCAGGGGAGTCAGGGGCCTCCTATCTCTCACTGACTATACCTTAACCCTTTCCTTACTCAATAGCATTGATTTGGGCAAGACACCATTAGGGCAGCTTTCGTCCAAGTGAGACCATCCCCCCAGCAGAAACTAGGAAGAAAACACTGGGACTTCCATGCTACATTTGATCTTACCAACATAGTAGCACATGTTTATAATTCAGATAATATATAAGTAAGGATTCATGTTCAAAACCAGTTTACTGTTAGATGTCCTGAACCAAAAAAAAAAAAAAATTTAGAATCCACTGAGTTCAACACACTTTAACTGGTTTTACCTAGTAACTTCTTTTAGAGTTTGAGCTTCATTCTAGTAGGCAAGTGGCTTGAAGAAATATAGTAAATATGCCCCCCACTTCTGCAAATGCATTCTTCATCGTTCTGAAATCCAGGCAATCCTTGGCACTTCCCTTTTCCTAACCACCCTGTCCCCTCCATGTTCACCTACCTGTGGACCCCTCAGACTGCTGCCCAGCCCATGCCTTCACCTTCTTCTCCCTAGACCTCTAAGCATTCCACACTATTTCCATCACCCTGTAGACATCTGTTGAGAGCCAGTTGTGTGCCAGCCATTCCTATAGGCATGAAACAAAATGGCCCCACTCTCAAGGCTGGCACTGCATTGGAAACAGTCTCCTAACTGCCCCCAGCCCTTCCTGCACCCCGTCCTTAAAGTAAATTCCACACAACGCTTCCAGAGGTCCTCCTCAAAGTGAAAAAATAACCTTTCACACACCTCCATCCCTTTCTTACATCATGATCAGCTCTCATCACTCTTGAAATAGACTAAAACCCAAAGAGCCTGGGAGGAAGGCTGGGTAGTTGGTCCTGCCCACGCAGAGCCTTGCCTTTGGCATTCCAGCTACTTTTGAACACTCCTGGAAGCCACCCTGTTTCTCCATCCTCTCCTGTGACGGGGCCTGTGATGTATGGTTCTCTCTCCTGACACGCTCACATCATCGTGCAGCATACTTTCCCACTACCTGGCCCTTTTACCTCTTTCCTATGTTGATGAATTGCTCCCTTCCACATTTCTTGCAGCTGCAAAGTTGGCAGCTGTAGACTCTGCCTGCTGCAGCTTTCTGTGGCCATGTTGGCCATTGTCCCCAGCCTGTGGCCTTTTAGCCTGATTCTCCTAACATCTTTTAACACATTTATTTTTTTCTTAAACTATCCAGGGGGGCCTCTACTATCTCAACAAAGAGGTCTCACAGATGTGCCATGCTTCCACAACATTCATCATGGTCATTATTTCTCATCTATCTCCTCCTTCAGGCTGTGAATTCCATGAGGCAAGGTCACTGATTTTGCTCACCATCTTGAGCCCATGACCAGGGCCTGGCATGTAGTGGCATCAATATAAACCCTTAAGGAATAAGCAATTCATTCATGTGTGGAAAGCTTTACATGCTTATATTTGCCATAAGCAATTACTGGTGTGGCGAGTGAGCTTCAAAGTTTCCCCATTAGAAAAATAGAAACCAGCTCTTTTTACTGTCACTGCTAGGCAGTATTAAAATAACTGGTTCACACTTGTGTCCATGAAAGAATGTGAAGCAGACTAGGCAGACACTGGTGCCCCCTAAGTTCCAGGCAGCCCTGTAGGTACTAACGACAAAGCTTATCCTCCAGGAGCTCACTACCTAAGATTCAAAAAGTATACTAATAACCTTCCATCATTGTTTTATGCTATTTTATTTATCCGTTTCCCAAATAGAAAAACAATTCAGTATTTTTCAATGTTAAGGTCTTTTCTCCTTCAGAATGTCCTTCTGGTTCCCCCTAGAAAATATTTGCAAATCATACATCTGATAAGGGGTTAATATTCAGAACTAATAATATATAGAAAACTAATACAGGGAGAATTGCTACAACTCAACAAAAAAACAACCAACATGATATAAAAATAAGCAAAGGGGGGGGCGGAGCAGGGTGGTGGAGGAGTAGGAGACCTGGATTTCGTCTGGTCCCAGGGATTCAGCTGGACAGGGATCAAACCATTCTGAATACCTACGAACTCAATAGGAGATCGAAGAAAAGAATAGCAACAACTCTCTGAATAGAAAAGCGAACTTTCTGGAAGGTAGGACGTGCAGAGAAGTGAATCCGAGGCGATATTCGGGAGGATAGATGGCGGGGAAGGGGGCCTCCGTTGGCCACTTCTGGCAAGTGATAGAGCCGCAGAGCACAAAATCGGAATTTTCAGAAGTCGGTTCCGCTGAGGGACATCGCTCCAGTGGCTAAGCGGGGGTGGAACCCTTGCAGGACAGTGTGGTCTCAAGACCCTCGGGGTTACAGAAAGACTGGGGGTGCCTGAGTGCGGCAGAGATCCCAGGTATTGGAGTGGGGAAGCCAGCTGCAGAGACGGAGCCAAGGAGCGGGCTCTCAGCTCGCGGTTGCCATAAACTGTGATCTGCAGCACAGTCGGGCCACTGCTCCTCCAGCAGGGACCCAACAAGTGGCAGATCTGGGAGACTCCCCTTTCTCCCCTGCGAGGAGCGGGGCGGGAGTGCACCACAGGGATCTGCTGGGTTTGGAGACTCCACACGGGGTCGAGCGCCAGAGATAGAAACACTCAGTCACAGGCCAGGTGAGTACGGAGTGCGGCCAGAGACCGGGGAGACGGGAGTGATTGACTGCTTTTCTCTAGGGATGAACTGAGGAGTAGGGCCCCAAGTTCTCAGCTCCTCTGGGGCCGAGATTGGGAGACGCCATTTTCATTCTTGTCCTCCAAAGCCAAATGGAAAGCTTACAGGGAAAAAAACTCCTGAGAGCAAACCCAGGCAGATTACTTAGCCCGGGCCAGCAAGGGCTGGGCAATTCCGCCTCCAGCAAAGACATTTGGGAACCATAGCAACAGGCCCCTCCCCCAGAAGATCAGCAAGAACAGCCAGCCAAGACCAAGTTTACAAATCAATAAGAATGGCAAAACTCCAGCACTAGGGGAATACTGCACATAGAATCCATGGCTTTTTTATCATGGTTCTTTAGTCTTTCAAAGTTAATTGTTTTTATTTTTTATTTTTCCCTTTTCAACCAACATCTTATCAATCCCGTTTTTTACAAAAACATTTTTATTTTTCATTTTTAGAGCCATATTCTATCCCTTCATAGTAGTAATCCTTATTTTAGGCATATATATATACGTTGTTCTCTCTTTAAAATTTTGAGATAGTTTCTTCTAACAGATCAAAATATACCCTAAATCTCTAGTGTATGGATTTGTTCTAGTCTCCTGCCTGATCACATTCTCTCCTTTTTTTTCTTATTTTTTTAAATATCCTCTTTTTTTTTTTCAAACAACTTCTTATCTTATCAATTCCTTTTATAAAATCTTTTACACTTTTCATCTTTACAGATATATTCCATCCCCTCATCATATAAACCCTTATTTTTGTACATATATAAAATTTTCTTTCTTTAAAATTTTGGGAGACACTTTCTTCTAACAGACCAAAATACACCCAAAATCTAGTGTGTGGCACTGATCTATACACAGCCTGATCATATTTTATCATATTCTGTTTTTTTTGTTTTCTTCTGTTTTTATTTGTTTTTATCTTTTATTTTTCTTTTCTTTTTTCTCTCTTTCCTTTTTTCTTTCTTTCCTTTTTTCTTCCCCCAGTTTCTGGTCTTTTCTGATTTGTTTAGAGTATATTTTCTGGGAACGTTGTTACCCTGTTAGCATTTTGTTCTCTCATTAATCTATTCTCCTCTGGACAAAATAACAAGATGGAAAAAATCATCTCAACAAAAAGAACAAGAGGCAGTACTGACTGCCAGGGACCTACTCAATATGGACATTAGTACAATGTCAGAACTAGACTTCAGAATGATGATTTTAAAGATAATAGCTGGGGGGTGCCTGGGTGGCTCAGTCGTTTGGGCGGCTGACTTCGGCTCAGGTCATGATCCCAGGGTCCTGGGATTGAGCCCCGCATTGGGCTCCATGCTCAGCAGAGAGTCTGCTTCTCCCTTTCCCTCTGCCTGCTGCTCTGCCTACTTGTGCTCTCTAATGCTCTGTCAAATAAATAAATTAAAAAAAAAAAAAGATAATAGCTGGGCTTAAAAAAAGCATGGAAGTTATTAGAGAAACCCTTTCTGGAGAAATAAAAGAACTAAAATCTAACCAAGTCAAAATCAAAAGGCTATTAATGAGATGCAATAAAAAATGGGGGTGCTAACTGCTAGGATAAATGAGGCAGAAGAGAAAATTAGCAATATAGAAGACCAAATGATGGAAAATAAAGAAGCTGAGAAAAAGAGATACAAACGACTACTGGAATACGAGGGCAGAATTTGAGAGCTAAGTGATACCATAAGATGAAACAACATTAGAATAATTGGGATCCCAGAGGAAGAAGAAAGAGAGGGGGCAGAAGGTATATTGGAGCAAATTACAGCACAAACTTCCCTAATTTGGGGAAGGAAACAGGCATCAAAATCCAGGAGGCACAGAGAACCCCTCTCAAAATCAACAAAAATAGGTCAACACCCCGACATCTAATAGTAAAACTTACGAGTCTTGTAAGCAGCTCGAGAGAAGAGATCTGTAACCTACAATGGTAGAAACATTCGATTGGCAACAGACCTATCCACAGAGACCTGGCAGGCCAGAAAAGACTGGCATGATATATTCAGAGCACTAAATGAGAAAAATATGCAGCCAAGAATACTATTTCCAGCTATTTCCCTTGAAGGAGAATACTATTTCTCCTTCAATTTTCAAGGACAGGCTGTCCTTGAAAATTGAAGGAGAGATCAAAAGCTTCCAGGACAAACAAAAACTAAAAAAATTTGCAAACACGAAACCAGCCCTAAGAGAAATATTGAAAGGGGTCCTCTAAGCAAAGAGAGAGCTTAAAAGCAACATAGACCAGAAAGGAAGACAGACAATATACAGTACCAGTCACCTTACAGGCAATGCAATGGCACTAAATTCCTATCTTTCAATAGTTACCCTGAATGTAAATGGGCTAAGTGCCCCAATCAAAAGACACAGGCTAACAGACTGGATTAAAAACAAGACCCATCGATTGCTGTCTTCAAGAGACTCATTTTACACCCAAAGAAACCCCCAGATTGAAAGTGAGGGCGAGGAAAACCATTTACCATGCTAATGAAAACCAAAGGAAAGCTGGGGTGGCAATCCTTATATCACACGAATTAGATTTTAAACCAAAGACTGTAATAAGAGATGAGGAAGGACACTATATCCTATTTAAAGGGTCTATCCAACAAGAAGATCTAACAATTGTAAATATCTATGCCCCTAACATGGGAGCAGCCAATTATATAAGGCAATTAATAACAAAAGCAAAGAAACACATTGACAACAATACAATAATATGGGGGACTTTAACACCCACCTCACTAAAATAGATAGATCATCTAGGCAAAAGATCAACAAGGAAATAAAGACTTTAAATGACACACTGGACCAAATGGACTTTCACAGACCTATTCAGAACATTCCATCCCAAAGCAACAGAATACACATTCTTCTCTAGTGCCCATGGAACATTCTCCAGAACAGATCACATCCTCGGTCACAAATCAGGTCTCACCCAGTACCAAAAGATTGGGATCATTCCCTGCCTATTTTCAGACCACAGTGCTTTGAACTAGAACTCAATCACAAGTGGAAAGTCAGAAAGGACTCAAATACATGGAGGTTAAAGAGCATCCTACTAAAGAATGAATGGGTCAACCAGGAAATTAAAGGAGAATTTAAAAAATTCATGGAAACCAAGGAAAATGAAAACACAAGTGTTCAAAATCTTTGGGAGCAGCAAAAGCAGTCCTAAGAGACAAGTATATAGCAATACAAGCCTTTCTCAAGAAACAAGAAAGGTCTCAAGTACATAACCTAACCCTACAACTAAAGGAGCTAGAGAGAGAACAGCAAATAAAGCCTAAACCCAGCAGGAGAAGAGAAATAATAAAGATCAGAGCAGAAATCAATGAAATAGAAACCGAAAGAACAGTATAACAGATCAACAAAACAGGGAGCTGGTTCTTTGAAAGAATTAATAAGATTGATAAACCCCTGGCCAGACGTATCAAAAAGAGAAGAGAAATGACCCAAATCAACAAAGTCATGAATGAAAGAGGAGAGATCACAACCAACACCAAAGAAATACAAACAATTATAAGAACATATTATGAGCAACTCTATGCCAGTAAATTAGATAATCTGGAAGAAATGGATGCATTCCTAGAGATGGATCAACTACCAAAACTGAACCAGGAAGAAATAGAACACCTGAACAGACCTATAACCACTAAGGAAATTGAAGCAGTCATCAAAAATCTCCCAACAAGAGCCCAGGGTCAGATGGCTTCCCAGGGGAAGTCTACCCAACATTTGAAGAAGAATTAATACCTATTCTTCTGAAACTGTTCCAAAAAATAGAAATAGAAGGAAAACTCCCAAATTCATTTTATGAGGCCATCATTACCTTGATCCCCAAACCAGACAAAGACCCCATCAAAAAGGAGAATTACAGACCAATATCCTTGATGAACATGGATGCAAAAATTCTCACCAAAATTCTAGCCAATAGGATGCAACAATACATTAAAAGGATTATTCACCACAACCAAGTGGGATTTATTCCTGTACTGCAAGGTTGGTTCAACATTTGCAAATCAGTCAATGTGATATAATACATTAATAAAAGAAAGCACAAGAACCATATGATTCTCTCAATAGATGCAGAAAAAGCATTTGACAAAGTATAGCATGCTTTCTTGATCAAAACTCTTCAGAGTACAGGCATAGAGGGTACATACCTCAATATCATAAAATCCATCTATGAAAAACCCACAGCGAATATCATTCTCAAAGGGGAAAAACTGAGAGCTTTCCCCCTCAGGTCAGGAACACGGCAGGGATGTCCACTATCACCACCGCTATTCAACATAGTATTAGAAGTCCTAGCCACTGCAATCAAACAACAACAAAAAAAATAAAAGACATCCAAGTTGGCAAAGAAGTCAAACTCTCACTGTTTGCAGATGATATGATATTTTATGTAGAAAACCCAAAAGACTCCACCCCAAGACTGCTAGAACTCATACAGGAATTCAGTAAAGTGGCAGGATATAAAATCAATGCACAGAAATCAGTCGCATTCCTATACACCAACAACAAGACAGAAGAAAGAGAAATGAAGGAGTCGATCCCATTTACAATTGCACCCAAAACCATAAGATACATAGGAAGAAATCTAACCAAAGAGGAAAAGAATCTGTACTCAGAAAACCATAAAATACTCATGAAAGAAATTGAGGAAGACACAAAGAAATGGAAAAACGTTCCATGCTTATGGACTGGAAGAACAACATTGTGAAGATGTCAATGCTACCTACAGCAGTCTACAGATTTAATGCAGTCCTCATCAAAATACCATCCACTTTTTTCAAAGAAATGGAACAAATAATCCTAAAATTTGTATGGAACCAGAAAAGACCCCGCATAGCCAGAGGAATGTTGAAAAAGAAAAGCAAAGCTGGCGGCATCACAATTCTGGACTTCCAGCTCTATTACAAAGCTGTCACCATCAAGACAGTAGGGTACTGTCACAAAAACAGACACATAGATCAATGGAACAGAATAAAGAGCCCAGAAATGGACCCTCAACTCTATGGTCAACTTATCTTCGACAAAGCAGGAAAGAATGTCCAATGGAAAAAAGACAGTCTCTTCCACAGATAGTGTTGGGAAAATTGGACAGCCACATGCAGAAGAATGAAACTGGGCCATTTCCTTACACCACACACAAAAATAGACTCCAAATGGTTGAAAGACCTCAATGTGAGACAGGAGTCCATCAAATCCTAAAGGAGAATACAGGCAGCAACCTCTTCAACCTCAGCAGCAGCAACTTCTTCCTAGAAACATCACTAAAGGCAAGGGAAGCAAGGGAAAAAATGAACTATTGGGACTTCATCAACATAAAAAGCTTTTGCACAACAAAAGAAACAGTCAACAAAACCAAAAGACCACTGACAGAATGGGAGAAGATATTTGCAAATGACATATCAGATAAAGGGCTAGTATCCAAAATCTATAAAGAACTTATCAAACTCAACAGCCAAGGAACAAATGATCCAAACAAGAAATGGCCAAATACATGAACAGACATTTTTCCAAAGAAGACATCCAAATGGCTAACAGACACATGAAAAAGTGCTCAACAGCACTCGGCATCAGGGAAATCCAAATCAAAATCTCAATGAGATACCACCTCACACAAGTCAGAATGGCTAAAATTAACAAGTCAGAAAAGGACAGATGTTGGCAGGGATGCGGAGAAAGGAGAACCCTCCTAAACTGTTGGTGGGAATGCAAGCTGGTGCAGTCACTCTGGAAATCAGTATGGAGGTTCCTCAAAAAGTTGAAAATTTAGCTACCATACGACCCAGCAATTGCACTACTGGGTATTTACCCCAAAGATACAAATATAGGGATCCGAAGGGGTACGTGCACCCCAATGTTTATAGCAGCCATGTCCACAATAGCCAAACTGTGGAAAGAGCCAAGATGTCCATTGACAGATGAATGGATAAAGAAGAAGTGGTATATATATACAATGGAATATTAAGCAGCCATCAAAAGGAATGAGATCTTGCCGTTTGCAATGACGTGGATGGAACTGGAGGGTGTTATGCTGAGTGAAATAAGTCAATCAGAGAAAGACATGTATCATATGACCTCACTGATATGAGGAATTTTTAATCTCAGGAAACAATCTGAGGGTTGCTGGAGTGGTTGGGCCTGGGAGGGATTGGGTGACTGGATGATAGACATTGGGGAGGGTATGTGCTATGGTGAGCGTTGTGAAGTGCGCAAGACTGTTGAATCACAGATCTGTACCTCTGAACTAAATAATACATTATATGTTAAAAAAATAAAAAAAGAAGAGGGAGAAGATAGCAGGAGGGGAAGAATGAAGGGGGGAAATCAGAAGGGGAGACCGACCATGAGAGACTATGGACTCTGAAACACAAACTTAGTGTTCTAGAGGGGAGGGGGATGGGAGGATGGGTTAGCCTGGTGATGGGTATTAAAGACGGCACGTTCTGCATGGAGCACTGGGTGTTATATGCAAACAATGAATCATGGAATACTAATGGAATACTAATCATCAAAAACTAATGATGTAATGTATGGGGATTAGCATAACATAAAAAATGACTGAAGAAAAATTTTTAAAAAGCAAATGATTAAATAAACATTTCTACAAAGAAGATCTGCAAATGGACAATTAATATATGAAAAGATGCTCAACATCACTAGTCATTGGGAAATGCAAAGCAAAAACACAGTGAGATATTACCAATTTAAGATGGTTACTATAGACGAAAACAAAAACAAAATGAAACAAAACAAAAAACAAATAGAAATTCGTAGGTATGAGCAAGGATGTGGAGAAATATGAACTCATGTTCAGTGTTGCTAGGAATGTAAAGTGGTGCAATCATTGTGGAAAATAGAATGTCAGTTCCTCCCAAAATAAACACAGAATTACCATATGATCCAGCAACTCTACTTCTGGGTATATACCCCCAAGAATTGAAAGCAAAGACTCAAAGTGATATTTGGCACACTTCTGTTCTTAGAAGCACTGTTCACCACAGGTAGTGGTAATCCAGGTGTCCATCAATGGATGAAAGAACAAACAAAATCTGTTATATATACACAATGAAATATTATTAAACATTAAAAAGGAAGTAAATCCTGACACATGCCACTACTTAGAACGATCTTGAGGACACTATGCTAAGTTGAACAAGCCAGTCACAAAAGGACAAATACTGTATGATTCCACGTCTATGAGGTACCCACAGTAGATATGTTCACAGAAAGAGAAAACAGAATGGAAGCTACCAGGTGCTGGGGGAGGGTGAATGAGGAGTTAGTGGTTAATGGACACAGAATTCCAGTTTGGGAAGATGAAAAAGTTCTAGAGTTTGATGGTGGTGATGGTTGCACAACAATGCAAAGGTACTTACCTCTGAACTATACACTTAAAACTGGTTAGGATTGTAAACTTTATGCTACGTTTATTTTCTGCAATGAAAAATAAAATATAACAAAGGGAGATATGATATGATTCATGTTCCCATAACCTACCAGAAAGTATTAACTGCAACTGCCTATCCTCACTTTAAGCTGTCCAAAGATACATATTTTTTCAAGAATGTATATTTACCTATTACTATTTTATGATTCTTGAAAATGTTTCCAATCTGAAGGAATCGAGTCAGAGATGGGGAGGGAAAGGGACCAGCCACCACAGAGCACCACTGTGTGTCTGCCTCTGTGTTGAGCTCTAGACTTTTCTCCCAAGTCTTCTGTTCTGGTCATCTGCCCCCAAGGAAAGCCCAATGTCACTGACAGCTCTGCCCTTGCAGAGTACTCTCAACTCTCGAAGATTTTTTGTATCAATTATCTTAGGACATATTGTGGCAAATATTCTTCCTTACTCTTCTTAAGGATCCTTATTAGACTGTCCTTTAGTGCTAATTACTTTTCCAGTCAGTCTGGGCCTTGCTCTTCTTGCCCTTGGATTTATTTGTTCTGTCCTATCTGTGGATTTTGAATAATAGGGACATTTTCGTTCATGTTATACACTTTCAAATCACTGAAAATGGTTTTTCATATGCACCCCTGTTCTTCTTTCTCTAGCTAAGCTGAATTCTCCTTATCCAAGAGACTCCTTAAAACCTAGCTGACCTCAAAAGCTGAACATCAGTGTAACCGCTGCAAGAATTCTTACAGCACTGGGGAAGGCCTGACCCATCCCAGGCTGCTGGCTCCATGCCCATCTCCAGTGTCCTACAGAAACAGCTGCCCCTCCACCAGTCCTGGGTTTACCCTGGCCCAGATGCAAGATGGCAGCTGGGAGAACAGGTCCCAACAAGAAGGAGGTGGGCAAGGCAGGAGCCAGCGGTGCCCAGCCCAGGGAACCAGCAACAGTGATTATGCCTGCTATTGGGAGGACAGCTTTAGACACCCCAGCCTGATTCACCACAAGGAGGGACAGGATGACATTTCCCATGTGATGGTGCCAGGAAAGTTTCTCAGAGTTCTCCTGCCATAGCCTGGCAAAGGTCTTCAGTAGCTTCAGGATGGGAGAGAGGTAGTGGGCTTCCTGCTCCACTCCTGTTTCAGGGGTCCATCTGTGCCCCTGACACACCTGGGGATGAGTCCTAGCTCTGCTGTGGTCCTTGACAAGCACTCAGACTCTGCACCTCTTTGCTCTCTTCCATTAAATGCCACACGCAAACCCAGCTTGCAGGCTTCCTCTTCCTCCTCCTGCTGGATTAGCCACAGTAGAGTGCATGCTTCATGGCGTCACCCAGACATGGAACACTGTCTTTGTCTTTGATTTGAATTGATTTCACTTTGCCTCCACTATTGCAAGGAGGGGGGGGGGAAGCACCCAAACCCTTGATGTATATAAAAGATTTTTGCACTTTATGAAAGATCTGGAGAGATGGAGAAAATTAACAGTAATCTACCTAAAATTACATACTGGGTATACTGACTCTCATTGTCATTTCAACTATTCTCTTTCCTCTCCTCTCTCTTCCTCCCTCTCTTCCACTCTCCAATTTCTGATTTATTTTAGAGTAAATACATTTTAGCCCCCCCCTTTTTTTGTCTCCTCTGTCACTACCATGCCTATACATCTTATCTGCACCCCAAGCATTACTATGGTATTTTTCTAAGCCAAAACCATTCCCTCCATCAAAGGAATTGAGCTACATAAAAAGAAAAATCCTTAACAATTATTGGGAGTACAACTCATAAGCAAAAGCCTGACTCAGAAATGAACATAGAGTGATATATTGAACCAAATGCCTAAAATTGACCCTGGCCACACCTTGCCACAAGGGATCACTTGACAAATGAGTTTTGAAAGGCAGAGAGCTGGGTGCTCATCTCATAGACTCGTCTCATAGACAGAATCACACCCACAAGGATGGGTGGGGTGTCATGACATTGGGGTAGATGCTGCATATGTTCTTCAGTCAGTTTTCTCAAATAGAGTCCTAACAGTGTTTGGAAACAAATAAGCATTGTGTGAAAATAATGTTTGGTTCATCTGAGTGTAAGAGTTTTGCCCACATGCAGACAATGCCTTTAACTGGAAGGACATTAACAGAGTGTTCATCAGGACATAGCTGAACACTGCACAAAAGACATCTGCCATGCTTGGTTTTTAGTGCTCCAATGGCCCTGGAGACAGGTTTGAATTATTTAATTCTTTTGCCAAATAGCCACTGTAAATCCATGCTCCCATGATGAAGCACAAGAATGTGCCATTTCTTGGCTATACAAGTGGAGATGGTCTATAATTAGCACATGGTTTTTCTTTGCTGTCAGCCAGTTGGTACATGAGCACTGAACCAGGTTTAGTAGTTAATAAAGCATAGCTGTCTGGAAGCTAAATCTTATTTTGTAAGGGAGGCTATCATGAAGTGTCCCTTTGTTAGCCTGGCCACTGGCCCTAGCTTGAAGGCCAGAAGACTTCTGTTAAAACAAAAATGTTACCTGGGTAGGTGTAATGGGTTCTGCAGCTCATTTGAGGCAGGAGAAATTGTCACTTAATTGAAGTTGTCACTAAATGAGCAGCCTATGTAGTATACAGTGATCCCACATATCAGTCTGCAAGCCTGACAGTGTGCCCTGAGGGAAAGGTCTGGATAAAATAAGAATAAAAGAAGGGAGTTTGGTGGCAGTAAATTGTTCCTGGCTGGGAAAGACAAAACCAGAAGCACAGAGTCAGACAAGCTTTGATCACTGAATACTAACTGAGACCTACTGTGAGCCTGGAACCAGAAAGCAAGTGCACAGTGCAGGAAGGACCCAGAACTGCATGGGGAGCAGGGCTTGTGGGCATAGCAGCCCCAGCTTCTGTGATCTTTGCCAGACAAATCCAACCCACTGCCTGTTAGCATAGCCTAAAGCTAAGGATGATTTTCACACTTTCAGATGATTGAATAAATATCAAAAGAATAGTATTTCATGACACGGGAAAATTACATGAAATTCAAATTCCAGTGTCAAATAAAGTTTTATTGGAACACAGCCATACACATTCATTTACATCCATGATGCTTCTGCATAACAGAATTGGGTAGTTGCGATGGAGACACAACTGGCCCACAGAGCCTAAAATACTTATTTTCTGGCCCTTCATACAAAGTGTGCTGATCCCTGTGCTAAGTTGCCTTCTGCAAACCAAGTTGTTACTTCTGTCCACAACTGGTAAATACTCCCAAGTTCTAAAGCAGCTCTGCTGCCTGTAAGCCAGCAACTGTATAAGCAGCTTCACCACGGCTCTGCAGCAGCATCTGCGGGTTTGCATGTGGGCATGCACTTTTCCTCATTAGTTAATTCAAGTGACAGGGAGAAAAGGAAAAGGGAAGGACTGGTAGTGAAACAGAGTACTCAAACAAAATTAAATGATGAAAGAGATTGAAAGGTTTCAGCCGAATCCACCTGCAAAGATCCATGGACGGCAAATGCAGCCCAGTGACTCAGATGGCCCAAAGCTGAAGGGCATGGGGAGGCCCAAGAGCTGCCCACCCTGAACTGAGCAAATAGGGATATACTTGCTGAGTCTGTGGGAGAAATGTCATTTATTTGAATGGAAACCTGAGATTATTCTTTGTAAAACAGTAAAGGTTTCAATTACTGTAATTTCTCATTATTTGCTTTGCTATTCTGATTAATCCCAAATTCAGCCATTTCAAACCTCACATTTTATTTTTCTTCACCTTCTCTTGCTTCGTAGCTGCCTACAGTTTGGTTGGCTTTGAATGGCTATTTTGGAAGAATATGCTGTCTTCCAATCCAAGAGAAAGAAAAAGAAAGTAAAATAATAGGCATTCACTTAAAATAATACAAGGATTTGATAGGAGAGCAAAATGAAATGCTTCAAAACCAATCTGTTCAAATGGAAATCTTTCTGCCCAATAACTGCTTTCAGAGTGCAGTTTTTCTTTTTTTAATCTCTTTAAAAGGATTTGCACAGTCTGTAAGAAATTAGGCTTTTGGCTTGTCATTAAGGTTGGTGAGGGCATGTGTCTAAATCCTTTTCTAAAGACCCTCCTTTATTTTCTCACAGTATTAAATGCTTTTGAGAAGAACACTGCACAGAGGTGTTACAAAGAGAGGAGTAACATCAGTCTTAAGAAGGGAAAAAGGAAGGCCAGAGCCATATCTTAGGATGCCAGCCTCCAGAGAAGAGAGGGCACTTTTGAAGGCTGCCCTATCCCTTTTACCCGCTCTTGTTCATCCAACTACAGACTCACTGAGGTCTAAAAAGAGATGAGGTTTCTGCTCAGATATCATGTCTTCTCAGAAGCTCCTGGTGACTACCCATGCAAAATACTCCACCAAGCCTAGGTAGGAGCACCCCCTCTGTGCACGCATGCCCTTCCCATTCAGTGGTGGCAGGCACTGCCTTCCTGACCAGTAAAAGCTGATGGATGCACCTCCCTGACTGCTCTAAGTGACCTCCCACTTAAACTTCAAGTCCATCTGAACAAAGGCTGAGTCTGCCCTATCTTTGAAATGCTGTGACCATCCTGCCCTCAACCCCAGCACCCAATGTGGGCAGTTGACCAGGGCTGGGCACTCAAGCTCAGTGGCTCCAGAGATGAGCCAAATGTGAGGGCACAGGGGCACAAGGCAAGGAAGATGAGCAGTTCCAGGTACGAGCAGGATGCAGGGGGCACAAGGGCATGAGCATTCAGTGCAATGCAGGCATCGAGCACTTGAAGAGGGGTGATGCCTGCACCTGGAAGAGCAACTTCCATATCCGAAATATAAAGAATGCAGTACAGGAAGGACTGCAAAGTAAGGGAGAGTTCTTTGGAAACTATAAATCACGTGCAAACGTAGTCTTTCATGCCCTTACCCCTGCTGTTTTCTCCCATAACAAGTGTCCTTCGTAATCTCTCTTTTATTGAGAGCCTCCTCCTACAGTGGAAGGTAAGCCCCATGAAGACAGCGTTTCTTCTTATTCAAACTGTGTCCTCAGTATGTATAACTATGTTTGGTACTTGGTAGGGGCTTAATAAGTACCTGTTGAGAGAAAGAAATGAGGGCATTATAATGAGAGAAAATTCCTCAGATGAAACAAACAGGCTCTGGGGAGGCTAAGCTTCCAGGCCCCCAAGTGAGCTCAGGGTACCCTGGGAGGAACACATCTGACAGGCCCTGGAGGACCTGGGGATGCACTGGGTGTCAAGGTGACACCCCAGGCCATGATATACTTTGGGCAGCTGACATCTCCTGGGGACAGAACAGCTGCACCATTTGCAAGAAAGTTTTCTTGAAAATCTCCTTACAAAAGAAACACAGAACTTCTTTGATTTTTTGGCCCCTTTGATATTGTAATGACTGCATGATTTTTCCTGGTGCTTTAGAGATCTGCACTATGCAGGCTAGGAATCCAGCAGTGTTTGCTAGACTGTTAAAAAGCCTCAGATTTGGCCATTTGTAAGACACCCCCAACCTCCATTAGAATAAAGGCCTACTTTCCACAAGCTGCCAGGTTTGCAATTCAGTGGGTTGTACACATAGCCTGGCCCCTGTCTTAGATGGTTCAGGAAATTCATGTGTGGCAGGCAGGACCCTGCTCCACTTGGATGGCCCTGGAGAAAACTAGCATTTGATGCCACACTAGAAACACAGGCTTTATCTGTAAGACCAGAGCAAGCAGGTCAACCACAGAGGAAAGTTCAGACAGGGGAGATATGTGCACTCCAACGCAAGGATGATTTCTTTCTATTCTGTTCTGTAAGTCCAGAAAGAGAACCAGGTAAGAATCTGGGGAGGTCTTCATGGAGAGAGGGGTAGATGCAGAATCAGGAGCCATCTTTGCTCCATTGACTTTCTTCTCCAAACTGTTTAATGACACTTTTTAAAAATTTTTTTTATTGTTATGTTAATCACCATACATTACATCATTAGTTTTTGATGTAGTGTTCCATGATTCATTGTTTATGCACAACACCCAGTGCTCCATGCAGAATATGTCCTCTTTAATACCCATCACCAGGCTAACCCATCCTCCCACCCCTTCCCCTCTAGAATCCTCAGTTTGTTTCTCAGAGCCCATAGTCTCTAATGGTTCTTCTCCCCTTCTGATTTTCCCCCTTCATTCTTCCCATCCTGCTATCTTCTTTTTTTTTTCTTAACATATATTGCATTATTTGTTTCAGAGGTACAGATCTGTGATTCAACAGTCTTGCACAATTCACAGCATGCGCCATAGCACATACCCGCCCCACTGTCTATCACCCAGCCACCCCATCCCTCCCACCCCATTCCCCACTCCAACAACCCTCAGTTTATTTCCTGAGATCAAGAATTCCTCATATCAGTGAGGTAATATGATACAAGTGTTTCCCTGATTGACTTATTTCGCTCAGCATAACACCCTCCAGTTCCATCCACAACGTTGCAAATGGCAAGATCTCGTTCCTTTTGATGGCTGCTTAATATTCTATTGTATATATATAGCACCTCTTTTTTTTTTTAAAGATTTTATTTATTTATTCATTAGAGACAGAGAGAGAGAGAGGCAGAGGGAGAAGCAGGCTCCCAAGGAGCAGGGAGCCCGATGCAGGACACGATCCCAGGACCCTGAGATCATGACCTGAGCCGAAGGCAGACGCTTAACCATCTGAGCCACCCAGGCGCCCTATAGCACCTCTTCTTTATCCATTCATCGGTCGATGGACATCTTGGCTCTTTCCACACTTTAGCTATTGGGGACATTGCTGCTATAAACATCGGGGTGCACATACCCCTTCGGATCACACATTTGTATCTTTGGGGTAAATACCCAATAGTGCAATTGCTAGGTCGTATGGTAGCTCTATTTGTAACTTTTTGAGGAACCTCCATACTGTTTTCCAGAGTGGTTGCACCAGCTTGCATTCCCACCAACAGTCTAGAAGGGTTCCCCTTTCCCTGCATCCTCGCCAACATCTGTCATTTCCTGAATTGTTAATTTCAGCCCTTCTGACTGGTGTGAGTTGGTATCTCACTGAGGTTTTGATTTGGATTTCCCTGATGCCGAGCGATGTTGAGCACTTTTTCATGTGTCTGTTAGCCATTTGGATGTCTTCTTTGGAAAAATGTCTGTTCATGTCTTCTGCCCATTTCTTGATTGGATCATTTGTTCTTTGGGTGTTGAGTTTGATGAGTTCTTTATAGATTTTGGATACTAGCCCTTTATCTGATATGTCATTTGAAAATACCTTCTACCATTCTGTTGGTTGTCTTTGGTTTTGTTCACTGTTTCTTTTGCTGTGCAAAAGCTTTTTATGTTGATGACGTCCCAATAGTTCATCTTTGCCCTTGCTTCCCTTGCCTTTGGCGATGTTTCTAGGAAGGAGTTGCTGCAGCTGACGTTGAAGAGGTTGCTGCCTGTATCCTCCTTTAGGATTTTGATGGACTCCTGTCTCACATTGAGGTCTTTCAACCATTTGGAGTCTATTCTTGTGTATGGTGTAAGGAAATGGTCCAGTTTCATTCTTCTGCATGTGGCTGTCCAATTTTCCCAACACCATCTGTGGAAGAGACTGTCTTTTTGCCATTGGACGTTTTCCTGCTTTGTCGAAGATAAGTTGACCATAGAGTTGGGGGTCCATTTCTGGGCTGTCAATTCTGTTCCATTGATCTATGTGTCTGTTTTTGTGCCAGTACCATACTGTCTTGATGATGACAGCTTTGTAATAGAGCTGGAAGTCCAGAATGGTGATGCTGCCAGCTTTGCTTTTCTTTTTCAACATTCCTCTAGCTATTCGGGGTCTTTTCTGGTTCCATACAAATTTTAGAATTATTTGTTATATTTCTTTGAAAAAAGTGGATGGTATTTTGATGGGGATTGCATAGAACGTGTAGATCGATCTAGGTAGCATTGACATCTTCACAATATTTGTTCTTCCAATCCATGAGCATGAACGTTTTTCCGTTTCTTTGTGTATTCCTCAATTTCTTTCATGAGTATTTTATAGTTTTCTGAGTACAGATCCTTTGCCTCTTTGGTTAGATTTCTTCCTAGGTATCTTATGGTTTTGGATGCAATTGTAAATGGGATTGACTCCTTAATTTCTCTTTCTTCTGTCTTGTTGTTGGTGTATAGGAATGCGACTGATTTCTGTGCATTGATTTTATATCCTGCCACTTTACTGAATTCCTGTATGAGTTCTAGCAGGCTTGGGGTGGAGTCTTTTGGGTTTTCCACATAAAGTATCATATCATCTGCAAAGAGTGAGAGTTTGACTTCTTCTTTGCCAATTTGGATGCCTTTTATTTCTTTTTGCTGTCTGATTGCTGTGGCTAGGACTTCTAATACTATGTTGAATAGCAGTGGTGATAGTGGACATCACTGCCGCGTTCCTGACCTTAGGGGGAAAGCTCTCAGTTTTTCCCCACTGAGAATAATATTTGCTGTGGGTTTTTCATACATGGCTTTTATGATATTGAGGTATATACCCTCTATGCCTATACTCTGAAGAGTTTTGATCAAGAAAGGATGCTGTACTTTGTCAAATGCTTTTTCTGCATCTATTGAGAGGATCATATGATTCTTGTTCTTTCTTTTGTTAATGTATTGTATCACGTTGATTGATTTGCGGATGTTGAACCAACCTTGCAGCCCAGGGATAAATCCCACTTGGTCATGGTGAATAATCCTTTTAATGTACTGTTGGATCCTATTGGCTAGTATTTTGGTGAGAATTTTTGCATCCATGTTCATCAAGGATATTGGTCTGTAATTCTCCTTTTGGATGGGGTATTTGTCTCGTTGGGGGATCAAGGTTATGGTGGCCTCATAAAACGAGTTTGGAAGTTTCCCTCCCATTTCTATTTTTTGGAACAGTTTCAGAAGAATAGGTATTAATTCTTCTTGAAATGTTCGGTAGAATTCCCCTGGGAAGCCATCTGACCCTGGGCTTTTGTATTTTGGGAGATTTTAATGACTGCTTCAATTTCCTTAGTGGTCATAGGTCTGTTCGGGTTTTCTATTTCTTCCTGGTTCAGTTTTGGTAGTTCATCCATCTCTAGGAATGCATCCATTTCTTCCAGGTTATCTAATTTGCTGGCATGGAGTTGCTCATAATATGTTCTTATAATTGTTTGTATTTCTTTGGTGTTGGTTGTGATCTCTCCTCTTTCATTCATGATTTTGTTGATTTGGGTCATTTCTCTTTTCTTTTTGATAAGTCTGGCCAGGGGTTTAGCAATCTTGTTAATTCTTTCAAAGAACCAGCTCCCTGTTTCGTTGATCTGTTCTGTTCTTTTGGTTTCTATTTCATTGATTTCTGCTCTGATCTTTATTATTTCTCTTCTCCTGCTGGGTTTAGGCTTTATTTGCTGTTTTTTTCTAGCTCCTTTAAGTGTAGGGTTAGGTTGTGTACTTGAGACCTTTCTTGTTTCTGGAGAAAGGCTTGTTTAGCCATATACTTTCCTCTTAGGACTGCCTTTGCTGCATCCCAAAGATTTTGAACAGTTGTTTTCATTTTCATTGGTTTCCATGAATTTTTTAAATTCTTCTTTAATTTCCTGATTGACCCATTCATTCTTTAGTAGGATGCTCTTTAGCCTCCATGTATTTGAGTTCTTTCTGACTTTCCTCTTGTGACTGAGTTCTAGTTTCAAAGCATTGTGGTCTGAAAATATGTGGGGAATGATCCCAATCTTTTGGTACCAGTTGAGACCTGATTTGTGACCTGGGCTGTGATCTATTTTGGAGAATGTTCCATGGGCACTAGAGAAGAGTGTGTATTCCATTGTTTTGGGATGGAATGTTCTGAATGTCTGTGAAGTCCATTTGGTCCAGTGTGTCATTTAAAGTCTTTATTTCCTTGTTGGTCTTTTGCTTAGATGATCCGTCCATTTCAGTGAGGGAGGAGTTAACGTCCCCCACTATTATTGTATTGTTGTCAATGTGTTCTTTTCCTTTTGTTATTAATTGCTTTATATAATTGGCTGCTCCCATGTTAGGAGCATAGATATTTACAAGTGTTAGATCTTTTTGTTGGATAGACCCTTTAAGTAGGATATAGTGTCCTTCCTCATTTCTTATTACAGTCTTTGGTTTAAAATCTAATTCGTGTGATGTAAGGATTGCCACCCCAGCTTTCTTTTGGTGTCCATTAGCATGGTAAATGGTTTTCCACCCCCTCACTTTCAATCTCGGGGTGTCTTTGGGTCTAAAATGAGTCTCTTGCAGACAGCATATCGATGGGTCTTTTTTTTTTTTTATCCAATCTGATAGCCTATGTCTTTTGATTGGGGCATTTAGCCCCTTCACATTCAGGGTGACTATTGAAAGATATGTATTGAGTGCCATTGTATTGCCTATAAGGGGACTGTTACTGTATGTTGTCTGTGTTCCTTTCTGGTCTATGTTGCTTTTAGGCTCTCTCTTTGCTTAGAGGACCCCTTTCAATATTTCTTGTAGGGCTGGTTTCATGTTTGCAAATTCCTTTAGTTTTTGTTTGTCCTGGAAGCTTTTTATCTATCCTTCAATTTTCAATGACAGCCTAGCTGGAAATAGTATTCTTGGCTGCATATTTTTCTCATTTAGTGCTCTGAATATATCATGCCAGTCTTTTCTGGCCTGCCAGGTCTCTGTGGATAGGTCTGTTGCCAATCGAATGTTTCTACCATTGTAGGTTACAGATCTCTTCTCTCGAGCTGCTTACAAGACTCGTAAGTTTTACTATTAGATGTCGGGGTGTTGACCTATTTTTGTTGATTTTGAGAGGGGTTCTCTGTGCCTCCTGGATTTTGATGCCTGTTTCCTTCCCCAAATTAGGGAAGTTCTGTGCTGTAATTTGCTCCAATATACCTTCTGCCCCTCTCTCTTTCTTCTTCCTCTGGGATCCCAATTATTCTAATGTTGTTTCATCTTATGGTATCACTTAGCTCTCAAATTCTGCCCTCGTATTCCAGTAGTCGTTTATATCTCTTTTTCTCAGCTTCTTTGTTTTTCATCATTTGGTCTTCTATATTGCTAATTTTCTCTTCTGCCTCATTTATCCTAGCAGTTAGCACCCCCATTTTTTATTGCACCTCATTAATAGCCTTTTTGATTTCGACTTGGATAGATTTTAGTTCTTTTATTTCTCCAGAAAGGGTTTCTCTAATATCTTCCATGCTTTTTTCAAGCCCAGCTAGTATCTTTAAAATCATCATTCTGAACTCTAGTTCTGACATCGTACTAATGTCCATATTGAGTAGATCCCTGGCAGTCAGTACTACGTCTTGTTCTTTTTGTTGAGGTGATTTTTTCCATCTTGTCATTTTGTCCAGAGGAGAATAGATGAATGAGAGAACAAAATGCTAACAGGGTAATAACCCCCCAGAAAATATACTCTAAACATTTCAGAAAAGACCTGAAACCGGGGGGAAAGAAAGGGAAAGAAAGAAAAAAGAAAAAGATAAAATAAACAAAAACAAAACAAAACAAAACAACAGAATATGATCAAATATGATCAGTCTGGTGAATAGATCAGTGCCACTCTCCAGATTTTGGGTGTATTTCGTCTGTTAGAAGAAAGTGCCTCCCAAAATTTTAAAGAAAGAAAATCTTATATATGTACAAAAATAAGGGTTAATACAATGAAGGGATGGAATATGACTGTAAAGATGAAAATTATAAAAGATTTTATAAAAGGAATTGATAAGAAGTTGTTTGAAAAAAGAAAGAAGAGAATATAAAAAAATAAGAAAAAAAGGGAGAGAATTTGATCAGGCAGGAGACTAGAACAAATCCATACACTAAAGATTTAGGGTATATTTTGATCTGTTAGAAGAAACTGTATCTCAAAATTTTAAAGAGAGAACTTATATATATATGCCAAAAATAAGGGTAACTACTATGAAGGGATAGATATGACTCTAAAAATGAAAAATAAAAATGTTTTTTTTTTAAAGGGATTGATAAGATGCTGGTTGAAAAAGGGAAAAAGAAAACTTAAAAAAAAAAAAAGACAGTTAAAAAAAATTAACCTTGAAAGACTAAAGAATCATGGCAAAAAAGCCATGGATTCTATGTGTAGTGTTCCCCTAGCTCTGGAGTTCTGTCATTCTCATTGATCAGTAAACTTGGTCTTGGCTGGCTGTTCTTGCTGATCTTCTAGAGGAGGGGCCTCTTGCTGTGTCTCCCAAATGTCTTTGCTGGAGGCAGAATTGCCCTGCCCTTGCCGGGTCCAGGCTACGCAATCTGCTCGGGTCTGCTCTCGGGAGTTTTTGTTCCCTGCAAGCTTTCCATACAGCTTTGGAGGATGAGAGTGAAAATGGCGGCCTTCCAATCTCCGCCCCAGAGCAGTCGAGAACTCAGCCCCGCTCCTCAGTGAGGCCCCAGAGAAAAGCAGTCAATCACTCCCATCTCCCCGGTCTCCGGCCACACTCCGTGCTCACCCGGCCTGTGACTGAGCGTTTCTATCTCTGGCACCCCACCCTCTGTGGCGTCTCCAAACCCAGCAGATCCCTGAGGTGTGCTCCCACGCCGCTCCGCCCTGGGGAGGAAGAGGAGCCTTCCTGGATCTGCCTCTTGTTGAGTCCCTGCTGGAAGAGCAGTGGCCTGACTGTTCAGCGGATCACAGTTTATGGCAACCCCGAGCTGAGAGCCCGCGCCTCAGCTCCGTCTCTGCAGCAGGTTTCCCTGCTCCAATACCTGGGAGCTCTGCTGCACTCAGGCACCCCCAGTCTTTCTGTGACCCCAATGGTCCTGAGACCACACTGTCCCACGAGGGTTCCACCCCTGCTTAGCCACTGGAGTGACGTCCCTCAGTGGAGCCGACTTCTAAAAGTTCCGATTTTGTGCTCCAACGCTCTATCATTTGCCAGAAGCAGCTGATGGAGGCCCCTCCCCTGCCATCTATCCTCCCGAATATCACCTCGGATTCACTTCTCTGCACGTCCTACCTTCCAGAAAGTGGTCGCTTCTCTGTTCCAAGAGTTGTTGCTATTCTTTTCTTCATTCTCCTATTGAGTTCGTAGGTGTTCAGAATGGTTTGATCCCTATCCAGCTGAATTCCCGAGGCCAGACGAAATCCAGGTCTCCTACTCCTCCGTCATCTTGCTCCGCCCCCTTCTAATGACATTTTGTGTCTTTTTCTTTTTCACCATTCATTCAGTATTGGTCACGTGACTGCTCAGAGTCAGGTGCTGACTCAAAGAAGAGCCACTGGTTCTCTGTTCATTTCACATGGCAGATGGGGGCAGCAGGAATGTGAGTCATTGCCCAAGATAGCATTGTGCTTGGTCACAGAGATCTGAGCAAAGGGGCCCTTGGAGGTTGGAACCTGCTCTTGAGAAGGGGAGGGGACCTCACTGGGCAACCCCAGCAGTAATACTTCAGACGTTCACAGCATGAGTCAAGGTGCAGCCAAATCTTCATCTTGCAGGCTGAGGACAGTTGCTGAGGACAGTTACTTGTGAGGAAGGGCTCTGCTATCATTGAAGGAGATCCAAAAAGGATCAAAAAGGTGCTTAACTGGCCGTCTGTCTAGAATAGTAGCAATAGAATTCCTATGCCTGGTGGTATGTCTACTGTGATAACTTAATGTTTATTTTAATGAGATATTTCTGCATGTGTTTCTACCCCAAATTAAAACACGGGTTCATGGCAAAAAAAAAAAAAAATCAGATCTGTAGGATAACATATTCCAATGACTAGAGAAACAACTGTTAACATTTTGGGGTAAGTCCATAATTTATTCTGACAATGTTAAATTATACTCTATATTATTAAAACCCCTTTTTTAAAAAAAATACATTAAGAATTTTCTTTTCAATAAGCACTTATTTTAAGAGTTGCTTACATGTTCATTGCATACATGCAATGCCATTTCTGTTGAATGTGTGGATCATTTCCAGATTTCCCCTACCACCAACATAGTGGGCATCTTTGTTAACAATTCCTTGATCTCTACCTGATTGTTTCCTGGGAAAAGTTCTCAGAAGTGGTTTGCTGGATCAAGAGATTCATATTTCAATGTCTTTAATGTATTTTGCCAAGTTGTCCAAAACCACATGCAATTATCTGCTATCCAAACAGTGGAAAATACTATAATTCTTTGTAATCTCTGCCAATTTCACAAGATTTTTAAAAAGGCATTTCAGACCTGTTCTGTGAGATGTACAAGATTGATAACATTATCCTTTTCAGAGAGGAGAAAAACAAGAAGCCCAGAGAGGTTAAGTTACTTCATCAACATCACACAGCTCTGGAGCCTAAACCCATCCAAGCCTTATTCTTTCCAATTGAACTTGGGACAATCCCAAGGTTGGTTTTCTCGATTTGGATTTTGGCTGTTTTAACATTGACACATACCCCAAACCTTCCTTTGACTCTAAAGGGGTCACTATTCTTTTTTAACTCATTTGTTGCTTCTTTGGTCCTTCCCTTCTTCCCTTCATGTCCCCTTCTCTTAGAATATTCCAGCATGTTTCAATTGGAAGAAATAATAAGTGGAGCTGACATGTATTGAGTGCTTACTGTGTGTCAGGCATTACACCATGCACTACATCTCTTTCCTATTTGGAGTGGATTCAAACATACTTTTTCACCTAATTATTAGATATTTATATTTTTTTATAAAAACAGTTCTTGCATCTTACCCATTTGATCATTTTTTAATTTAATTTAATTTTATTATGTTATGTTAGTCACCGTACATCATTAGTTTTTGATGTAGTGTTCCACGTTTCATTGTTTTCATATACCCCCAGTGCTCCATGTAGTATGTGCCCTCCTTAATACCCATCACTGGGCTAACCCATCCCCCAACACCCTCCCCTCTAAAACCCTCAGTTTGTTTCCCGGAATTCATAGTCTCTTATGGTTCATTTCCCCCTCCAGTTTCCCCCCTTCATTTTTCCCTTTCTTCTCCTAGTTTCCTCCATACTATTCCTTATGTTCCACAAATAAGTGAAACCATATGATAATTGACTTTCTCTGCTTGACTTATTTCATTTAGCATAATCTCCTCCAATCCCATCCATGTGGATGTAAAAGTTAGGTATTCATCCTTTCTGATGGCTGAGTAATATTCCATTGTATATATGGACCACATCTTCTTTATCCATTCAGCTGTTGAAGGACATCTCGGCTCTTTCCACAGTTTGTCTATTGCAGACATCGCTGCTATGAACATTGGGGTGCATATGGCCCTTCTTTTCACTACATCTGTGTCTTTGGGGTATATACCCAGAAGTGCAATTGCTGGGTCATAGGGTAGCTCTATTTTTAATTTATTGAGGAAACTCCACACTGTTTTCCATCGTGGCTATACCAACTTGAATTCCCACCAACAGTGTAAGAGGTTTCCCCTCTCTAGACAACCTCTCCAACATTTGTTGTTTCTTGCCCTGTCCATTTTTGCCATTCTAACTGGTGTAAGGTGGTATCTCAATGTGGTTTTGATTTGGATTTCCCTGATGGCTAATGATGATGAACATTTTTTCATGTGTCTGCTAGCCATTTGTATGTCTTCTTTGGAGAAGTGTCTTTTCATATCTTCTGCCCATTTTTTGACTTGATTATTTGTTTTTTGGGTATTGAGTTTGAGAAGTTCTTTATAGATCTTGGATACCAGCCCTTTATCTGTACTATCATTTGCAAATATCTTCTCCCACTCTGTGGGTTGTCTATTTGTTTTGTTGACTGTTTCCTTTGCTGTGCAGAAGCTTTCTATCTTGATGAAGTCCCAAAAGTTCATTTTTGCTTTTGTTTCCCTTGCCTTTGGAGTTGTATCTTGAAAGAAGTTGCTGTGGCCGATGTCAAAGCAGTTACTGCCTATGTTCTCCTGTAGGATTTTGATGGACTCCTGTCTCATATTGAGGTCTTTCATCCATTTTGAGTTTATCTTTGTGTATGGTGTTAGAGAATGGTCGAGTTTCATTCTTCTGTATATATCTGTCCAATTTTCCCAGCACCATTTATTGAAGAGACTGTCTTTTCTCCATTGCATATTTTTTCCTGCTTTGTCAAAGATTCTTTGACCATAGAGTTGAGGGTCCATATCTGGGTTCTCTATTCTGTTCCATTGGTCTATATGTCTGTTTTTGTGCCAGTACCATGCTGTCTTGGTGATCATAGCCTTGTAATATAGCTTGAAATCGGGCAACGTGATGCCCCCAGCTTTGTTTTCTTTTGCAACATTTCCTTGGTGATTCGGGGTCTTTTCTGATTCCATACAAATTTTAGGTTGTTTGTTCTAGCACTTTGAAAAATGTCATTGGAATTTTGATCGGGATGGCGTTGAAGGTATAGATTGTTCTGGGCAGCATAGACACTTTAACAAAGTTTATTCTTCCAATCCATGAGCATGGAATGTTTTTCTATCTTTTTGTGTCTTCTTCAATTTCTTTCATGAGTATTCTGTAGTTCCTAAAGTATAGATCCTTCACCTCTTTGATTAGGTTTATTCTGAGATATCTTATGGTTTTTGGTGCTATATTAAATGGAATCCTTTCTCTAATTTCTCTTTCTACAGTTGCATTGTTAGTGTATAAGAAAGCAACTGATTTCTGTGCATTGATTTTGTATCCTGCTACATTACTGAATTGCTGTATGAGTTCTAGTAATTTGGGGGTGAAGTTTTTTTTTTTATTTTCCATATAAAGTATCATGTCTTCTGCAAAAAAAAGAGAGTTTGACTTCTTCTTTGTCAATTTGAATACCTTTTATTTCTTTTTGTTGTCTGATTGCTGTTGCTAGGACTTCTAGTACTATGTTGAACAATAGTGGTGAGAGTGGGCATCTTTGATGTGTTCCTGATCTTAAGGGAAAGGCTCTCAGCTTTTCCCCATTGAGGATGTTATTCGCTGTGAGTTTTTCATAGATGGATTTTATGAACTTGAGGAATGTTCTCTCTATTCCTATACTCTGAAGAGTTTTAAATAGGAAAGGATGCTGTATTTTGTCAATGCTTTTTCTGCATCCATTGAGAGGACAATATCGTTCTTCTTTCTCCTCTTATTAGTGTGTTCTATCACATTGATTGATTGCAAATGTTAAACGGCCATTGCATCCTGGGTATAAATCCCACTTGGTCATGGTGGATGATCCTTTTAAAGTATTGTTGGATCCTATTAGCTAGGATTTTGTTGAGAATTTTGGAATCCATACTCATCAGGAATATCGGTCTGAAATTCTCCTTTTTGATGGGGTCTTTGCCTGGTTTGGGGACCAAGGTAATGCTGGCCTCATAGAATGAGTCTGGAAGCTTTCCCTTTGTTTCTATTATTTGAAATATCTTCAGGAGAATAGGTATTCTTTCTTCTTTGAATGTTTGGTAGAATTCCCCAGGGAATCCATCAAGCCCTGGACTCATTTTTTGGAAGTTTTTTTGATCACTGCTTCAATCTCGTTATTGGTTATTGGCCTATTCAGGTTGTCAATTTCTTCCTGTTTCAGTCTTGGCAATTTATAGGTTTCCAGGAAGGCATCAATTTCTTCCAGGTTGCTTAATTTACTGGCATATAGTTGCTGATAATAATTTCTAATAATTGTTTCTATTTCTTTGGTGTTATTCATGATCTCTCCCCTTTCTTTCATAACTTCATTAATTTGGGTCCTTTCTCTTTTCTTTTGGATAGGTCTGGCCAGTGGTTTATTGATCTTATTAATTATTTCAAGGAACGAGCTTCTAGTTTTGCTGATCTACTCTACTGTATTTCTGATTTCTAATTCATTGATCTGTGCTCTAATCTTAATTATTTCTCTTCTAATGCATGGCTTAGGCATCGTTTGTTGCCTTTTCTGTAGTTCTTTAAGGTATAAAATTAGTTGGTGAATTCGGGATTTTTCTATCTTTTTGAATGAGGCCTGGATGGGTATGTTTTCCCCCTTAGGACTGCCTTTACAGTGTCCCATAGGTTTTGGACCAATGTGATTTCATTCTCATGGGTATCCATGCATTTTTTAAGTTCTTCTTTGATTTCCTGGTTGACCCAAACATGCTTGAGCAGAGTAGTCTTTAGCTTCCAAGTGTTTGAATTTCTGCCAAATTTTTTCTTGGGATTGAGTTCCAGTTTTAAAGCATTGTGGTCTGAGAATATGCATGGAATAACCGCAATCTTTTGGTATCAGTTGAGACCTGATTTGTGACCCAGTATGTGGTCTATTCTGGAGAAAGTTCCATGTGGACTCGAGAAGAATGAGTATTCTGTTGTTTTAGGGTGGAATGTTCTGTAAATATCTGAGGTCCATCTGGTCCAGTGTATCATTCAAAGCTCTTGTTTCCTTGTTGATTTTCTGCTTAGATGATCTGTCCATTGCTGAGAGTGGAGTATTGGGGTCTTCTACAATTAACATACTGTTATCAATATAACTCTTTATTTTGGTTAACAGTTGGCTTATGTAGATGGCTGTTCCCATGTTGGGGGTGTAGATATTTACAATTGTTAGATCTTCTTGTTGGATAGACCCTTTAAGAATGATATAGTGTCCTTCTGTGTCTCTTATTACAGACTTTAGTTTAAAATCTAATTTGCCTGATATAAGAATTGCTACTCCAGCTTTCTTTTGAGGTCCACTGGCATGGAAGATCAATCTCCATCCCTTCACTTTCAGTCTGGGTGTATCTTTAGGTTCAAAATGAGTCTCTTGTAGACAGCATATGGATGAGTCCTGTCTTTTTATCCAATCTGCAACCCTGTGCCATTTTATGGGAGCGTTTAGGCCATTCACGTTGAGAGTGATTATTGAAAGATATGAATCTATTGTCATCATGTTGCCTATGAGGACCTTGTTTCTATAGATTGTAAATTTCTGTTGTATATCACTCTTGGGGTCTTTCTCCTTTTATAGAACCCCCCTTAATATTTCTTGCAGGGCTGGCTTAGTGGTCACATATTCTTTCAGTTTCTGCCAGTCCTGGAAGCTCTGCATCTCTCCATCCATTCTAAATGACAGCCTTGCCAGATAAAGTATTCTTGGCTGCATGTTCTTCTCACTTAGTACCCTGAATATATCTTGCCAGCCTTTCTGGCTTGCCAGGTGTCTGTGGATAGGTCTGACATTATTCTGATGTTCCTCCCTTTGTATGTAAGGAATCTCTTCCCCCTAACTGCCCTTAAGATGGTTTCCTTTGTTAAGATTTGTGAGTTTTACTATTACATGCCAGGGTGTTCGCCTGTTTTCCTTGATCTTAGGAGGCATCCTCTCTGCCTCTAGGACACGATTGTTTGTTTCATTCCCCAGATTATGGAAGTTCTCAGCTACGATTTGCTCAAATACATCTTCTAGTCCTCTCTCTCTCTCCACCCCTCAGGGATCCCAATAATTCTGACATTGGAATGCTTCTTGGTGTTACTTATTTCTCTGATTCTATTTTCATGGATTTTGAGTTGTTTTTCCCTGGCCTCCTCTTTATCTTTCTTATCTATCAATTGGTCTTCTCGGTCATTAATTCATTCTTCTGCCTCGTTTACCCTAACTGTTAGAGATTGGATCTCAGTGATAGCATTTTTAAGTTCTGCCAGTTCAGCTTTCATTCCTGCCCTTAGAGACTCTATGTTGCCATTAATTGATTTCTCCATTCTAGCTATTGTCTTCACAATTGCTACCCTGTATTCCATCTCCAAAATCTTGGTTATATATATATCCATTTGTAAATCTGTGGCAGAAGTCACAGTCTCTCTGAGTCTTTCCTGTTTTGGGGGTTCCTCCTCCTAGTCATTCTGTTGAGGGGTGGTTGAGGGAATGTACAGAGTCTAAATTATTGACCACAACCCAAGCAAGATGCACCTGTTTTATAGAGACCTTACGGTTGCTGACCTCTTGTTCTCCCAGCCTGTCTTTAGAGGGGCCTGCTGCACTGTTACTCAGGCAACCGTATTTGGGCAGAGTTGCTCTGCCTCTTGTGGTGGGGAATGGGCTCATGAAAACTGATTTATGGGGGCTTTTTTTCTCTGGCAGCTTTCTTGTCTCTTTGGAGAGTCAGAGCAGAAGAGACTGTTTCCAACCCTCTGCCTCAGAGCTGGGAGATCGCAGTCTGTTCTTCAGTGAGCTCTCCAGGCCACACCATCTCCGTTTCTGTCTGTGCTGCTATAAACTGCAGCGTCCTGGGTTGTGAGCCCCTCAGCAGCGTTCCCAGTCCTCACCTCCAGGTTGGGGCAAGTCCCTGCCCTTTGTGCTTCTATAACTGCCAGCTGCCTCCAGTTCACATGCACAGCCCCACTGCTCTGGTTTCAGTCTGGGGGCTGCCCTAAAGTCCTTTCCCTGCCACTACCAGACTACGAGTCTGTGCCTGGTCCCCAGCGTGGGAGACTTTTGGGCTCCTGTGTTATTTCACTTTCCCATCACCAGAGCTTATGGCAGCTCCCTCTCCCTTCAGTTTATCTTAGGATATGTGCCTGTGGAATCATGGCTCCCCACTTCATACCTCAAAAACAACCGCCTGTGATATTCTGTTTGTAAAAATCCAGATCTATCTTCTTACATCTCAGACTGATTTCATTCAGAGTGGTCTGGTAGATATCCAGCTCAACCAGACCAGTTGGAATAGGGTCCCCTACTCCTCCACCATCTTTTCCTAAACCCCCTTGCCCATTTGATCTTTATCATAACTCTCTTGGAAGGTACTCTCAATACCCCCTGGGCTGTGGAGTGTGTGGGCTCCTGGGCTCCACCTTGCAGGCCTTTTGAGCTAGGGACAAGGGAGGAAACTCCATACTGCCCTTGTGTGTTTCTGGCTGTGGCCATAGGCATTTATGCTACATTTGGGGCCCAGTGAAAAACAGACTGTTTCTGCTCAAGGCCTGTCTGTGTCACTGGTACCAACTGAGAATCGGGTGTGCAAAATAAACATAAGATGTGACCCCATCCCTTAAACATTTTCAGTCTTGTCCTGGAAGCAAGACTTCACTCCACCTAACCCTGGAGGAACAGTAGAGGCATTACCTCATTAAGAACCCAAATGTAAGCATGCACAATAAATGTCCTACTTGGACCAGGTGAGGTGATGAAGCTGACCTCTGTCAGAGAAAGTTCTGGTGGAGGCTCCCCCAGGGAGAGCAGAGAGCCTGGCCAGTGTAGAGGAGCAACCTTCTTGTATCCAGGTCTGGCCAGAGTGCAGGGAGGCAAGAGCACAAACCAGGCAGCAGGGAAGTGATATTTGTTATTTTGTTAGACTGGAAGGACAGAAAGAGAAGGTGAGGTGCTAAAGGCAAATTCAAAGCAGGAGTATGAGATTAAAATGCTGTTTTTGCTGCTTGCTGGGTGAATGGGGCATTTCTGGTATCTCTGAGCCTCAATGTCTTCATCTGTAGCATGACATCAACCATGCCTGTAGAGACTGTTTTTAGGCCACAGGCTTGAACAATGGAATGTCGAGCAAGGCAAAAGTGCTCACAGTGATGGCCTGGGTGAACACAAATATGAGGCAACCCACCTCAGAATAGGCCCTAACTAACCTGTGAGCTGCTTACAACCAAGCACAGTTACCAAAAGGAAAATTCCATATATCCTCATACCTCCTCACCATGCCCCTTTAAATACTTCCACCCACTGCCAGGTGGCAGACATTCTCTCCTTTGCTGTCCTGTCCACTGCTCCTTGTGGTGTATTCAATAAACTTCTACCTCCTTTGTCTAACTCAGGTGAATTCTTTCACTGCTCATGCAATCCCGCATTTGGGGACCCCTATCCTGTCAGGGAGACACCACAATGTCCAGTTCACAGTGTTTGGGAAGAGAGTGAAGGGGAAGACATGAGCAGAAAGTATGCAGATGGCTGAGGGGTAGGGGATGTGCTCAGCCTATGATTGTTTTATTCCAACCCGTTAACCACACACAGGCCTAAGTTAGGCCTAAAGCAAATGTTTCAGAAACATGCACCTCCCTCCACTTCCAACAGGCCCAAGAAAGGTTTGGGTACCTCTGCATCTCTGTCACCTTTGTGCTTCCCTCTGTGGAAGCCCTTTCATGGCCTAGTTCCAGATGGGCCTAGGAGGCCTGGTGAATGGCTCAGCCTCTTACCAGGCAAGGGAAATACTGACACTAATCTCTGGGAATCCCAAAGTCCTGGCCATTCATAAGGCTTAACCAGCAAGGGCCATCCTGTCTGATATGGGATCTCACACATGCCTTCAGAGAATGATTAAGGCCAGAAGATAATCTAAAGCTAACTACTTTGTCGTCAGTGTTTTCCTTGCCAAATACTCCACGAGAAACCCTCACTCTTTGCAGCTGGTACAGGGAGGACAGAAATGCTGGCTGCCAGCAACAAAAAAAGCTGCCTTCTGCTTTATTATGCTGGAACAGGGAGGGGTTTCATGGAGGGGCACGTGGCTGTTAGTGCTGCCTGCTCCCATAGCAACCCAGCTTCTAGCTGGCCAGCCTGCAGGGTTTAGCTCTGTTCACTTTTGAAGAATTGAGAGACCTACTAGCCAGCATTAGCGATTATGAAAAAGCAGGTTATATTTTAAATACAGAGTGACAGCTAATTTGTGCAGACTGCCCACCACATGCTCCCCCCAGGCCCCCACCCCCACACCTACCTCTGACCACCTGCTGAAGTTCATGGGTTACCTGTGGTGGTTTTCATGAGAGTTGTGTTATGAAAACTCTTATTCTTTTTTGGAATTATTTCTTTCTCTTGAGAGTTGTGTTATGAAAACTCATTCTTTTTTGGAATTATTTCTTTCTCTTGGATAAAATTTTAAAAATTAAAATTATGTCTAATGTTAGTGAAGTTTGTTGGAGTTTTCTTCTTCCTAAAAACTCGCCTGCACAGGTTTAAGTGGAACCTCAATGGCTATCTGGAAATTTTAATCAACGTTATCAGCTTTGATAATTAATTTAGAATATTTTTTAAGTTAAAACACACATATGGGCTATTTGTTAGTTGAATGATTTTGCTTAAACTATTCAGAACAACCTTGAAGTTAGCTCTACCTACATGAACACTTACATAAATATTCATTATACCTGAGTAAAAGAACGAACAGATATATGAATGAGTGCTTTCAACTGAACTACAAAGAGTCTTATCTTTAAGTATCTTCTGGCATATTGCTCAGATCCCTAGGGGGATATTGCTGTAGAAAGGGAATTTCTTCAGAATTTCAGTTGGGGAAGATGAAAACTTTCTGGGGATGGATGGTGGTGATGGCTGTGTGATGATGTGAATGTACTTCATGCCACAGAAACTGTATACTTAAAAACGGTTAAGATGGCATATCTGTCAGGGTTCTCCAGAGACAAGACCAATAGGATGAATATAGAGATAGACAAAGATTTATGATAAAGAATTGGGCCATGTGATTTTGGAAGGTGACAAGTCCCAAGATCTGCAAGGGTGAGCCAGCAAGCTGGAGACCCAGGAGCACTGATGGTGTAAGTTTTAGCCTGAAAGATGGCAGGCTCAAAACCTAAAAGAGCCTATGGTTCAGCTCAAGTTCAAAGATCAAAAAAGAACCATGTCCTAGCTCATTACAGTCAGACAAGAATTCTCTCTTACTCAGTCTTTTTGTTCTAGTCAGACCTTCAACTGACTGGGTTAGGCCCACCCACACTGGGGAGGGCCATCTGCTCTACTCAGTCCACCAGCTCAAATGTTATTCTTATCCAGAAACAGCTGCACAGACACACCTAGAATAATGTTTGACTAAATATCTGGACACCCCTCTGGCCCAGTCAAGTTAACATTATGTGTATTTTGTTATGTACATAACAAAATTTGTTTTATGTTATGTATATTATATGTTATGTATATTTTACCACAATAAAAAAAAAAGATGAAGAAGAAAAATGTATTTCTTTCAGAGCTCAAAGCACTGAAGCCTGGAAATCTTTCATTTACTCCTAAATATGAAAAGCAAGTTTTCTCAGTCTTCCCTAAACTTGGCAGAAATTCTCCTGTCCCTGATTACCCAATACAGGTTGTTGCTTTTCCACATGTAATGTTTCATTTGTGCAACATTAAACTTGGAAAGAACAGCCAAAACTCCCACCCTGTAATGTCGCCCCCATGTAGCATTTCTTGTGTCACGTTGGCTTTTCCCAGGGAAATCTAAGTTAAGTACCATGCATTTCAACATGGCCAACTGAGACAAGAGAACTGAGGTCACAGGACAACTGATGCTGCTAGGCACTCACAACCCATGGGAACTATCATCCTAGTTTCTCAGAGGCACTCTGCTCCCCTCTACTTTCTGGTCTCCAAAGACACTCATGCTATAGAGCCAGGAGGCTGTACATAGCATCCCTGTTAAGCAGACACACTTGCAGAAAGTGCGAGGTCAACACAGCTCCATGCAGGCTCATGGGCCCTGCCTGTCACTCTCCTGACTTGAATGGCCTGGGCCACTTTGCCTGTTTTTTGTACTTTACATAAATGGAATCATGCAGTAGGTGCTCTCTGTCTAAGGACTCGTCCACTTGGCATGTGTCTTTAGAGGTTATGTACTCTCATGGCTCTGTACTATTTCATTGTGTGACTATTTCACAATGTACTTACCCATTCTACTGTTGATGGACATTTGGGGAATTTCCAGCAGGGGCACATCTTGGAGAACATACACATGCAGTGCCATTTACAATATTGGTAAACCTCCCTTGGTGGTGGTGGTGGTGGTATGGTTGTTATTTTTGTTTAAACAAGCTCAGTGTAGATTTTATTTGGATTACTGTCCTTTTACTTGTGCTTTAGATAGTTGTGACCTGATTTTATCTTTCTTGGTTTCCTGCACTATTAAAAAGTAATGGTGTGCACTGAAACAACATTTTTACAAAATATATTTCTAGCAGTTCAATATTACATCTAAATATAAGTTTTTGAGACATGGAAATCAAGTACTAACTGAACAAATCCTAACAAACCATTTCCCCAGAGCATCTTGATCATGAACCTGTTCTCAGATACTTGATGAGGTCATCCAAGAGATGCTGTCCTCCAAATGGTGAATTAGTTGCAATGGTCAATCTGTGCTTCCCGCTGACTACCTCTGCTTAGCTGGCTTCAGTGGATGGCCAGGGAGACGCTAAGGGCTGCTGGAAACCTGTCTAAATGGGTATAGGTGATTGCCTAGTTACTTGGCTGGCTGTCAGGGAGGGAGGCTTAGGGCTGGGGGAAATGTTTCACCTTCCTCCTTGAGCTTCATTATCCTCCACAGCAATGGAGGATTATGTGTCTGAGACTTTCATGTTTCTTGGCAGGGTACAGATGTTCTCCCTGTGGTTTCAAAGAGCAGAGTAACCCTTTCTGTTGCCCCCTGCCTGGTCCTCTGCTTGAGCAGTCAATGCCAGCTTATCCCTGGGTACAGGGAGATGCTCTGGGTAGTCCCTGAGGTAGGGGGTTGTAAGGTTCTTAGCAGTGGCAGAGGGGCAGCACAAGACTAAGGGATGCCCAGCTGCCTTCTGCCTGGGCCCTGCTTCTACACCAGCTAGTTCAGGCTCCTCAGCATGACCACAAACTCAGCGAGCTAATTTAGATGCACTCTCCCCCTCCCCAGCCCTTCACAACCCCTCCTCAACCTTAGCCAGCCTGACCGAGTGGGCAGACTGAACTGGCCACTACTGCTCCCTTTGTTACAAGACGTATTGCAGCCTGACCAGGACAGCCCTCAATGTGCTCAACACCACATTGATCCTGCTCCCCATAACATCCTCTAGCACTTTCTACTCACCCCAGCACTGCAAACCCCACTCCCCAAACCCACCTTTTGTTTCAGCAAACTTGAGTTCAGTCTCTCTTTTCAGGCAAGAGCAGGAATAAAATCTTGGGCAGTTCAACTTTGGTGCATTTTTTGCTTTGGCAATGTCATAAGCTGTATCCCTTAAAGGAAATCCCCAAACACCTCTCTCTCCTGTCAGTTCATCAACAGGTCACCCCTGTTGGTCTGGAAGTTTCACAGTTTTGTACTGAATTTTATTAAATATAAGCCTTTGGCATCAATCGACCCATCTTTAACATCAGATAAAAACAGAAACACTTAGGAATCGTTCTGGATAGAGCACAGGGATGGAAGACAGCAAGAAAGTCCTTTGAGGGATAAACCAAGCTGCTGTGCAGCCTCCTGGGGGGCCTGGCATGCTCTGTGCACTCAGGCATGTGGATCAGAGCCAGGTCCCCCTGTTCCTGGGCAGGTCTTTAGCATTTCTTGACCCTGGTGACTTCATCTGCAAATCAGACAGTGACTTAATGTAGACAGTTGCTGAAAAAACAATAAATTATGAAATCATAGAGAGTTGGACCTGTCCAAATACACACACACACACACACACACACACGTCTGCTCTCAATCATTTTGCATGCTGCCTGTTCTGCCTGTTCAGGAAATAGTGATCATGTCATCCACAGTGTGAGGGAGACAAGAAGTCTCATTTTAATACATGGCCACTGCATTAGGGAAGAAAGATACTGAATAGGGAAAGGGTTAAGGAAAGGCAGGGAGAGATAGGAGGCCCCTGGCTAGGCTCCGGAACTATTGCTGACAGGCAGAGACTCTGAGACAGAGCCGAACAAGAGTGAAGGGAACAAATCAGACCACCTAGGCCTGGATGATAGGGGATATATTTTTTTTTTATGGCACCTACATCGTAACCACAGAAAATGACCAGAACTCAAAGAAAAAGTAAGCTATTAGGGATGTTGGGGGGGGGGGGCGGAGCAAGATGGCGGAGGAGTAGGAGACCTGGATTTCGTCCCCTCTCAGGAATTCAGCTGGATAGGGATCAAAACCATTCTGAACACCTACAAACTCAACAGGAGATCGAAGAAAAGAAGAGCAACAACTCTCTGAACAGAAAAGCGACCACTTTCTGGAAGGTAGGACGTGCGGAGAAGTGAAGACGAGGCGATGTTCGGGAGGATAGACGGCGGGGGAGGGGCCTCCGTCGGCCGCTTCTGGCAAGTGATAGAGCCGCGGAGCACAAAATCGGAACTTTTAAGTCTGCTCCGCCGAGGGACGTCACTCTGGTGGCTAAGGAGGGGGTGGAACCCTCCAGGACAGTGTGGTCTCAGGACCCTCGGGGTCACAGAAAGACCGGGGGTGCCTGAGTGTGGCAGAGCTCCCAGGTAACGGAGCAGGGAAGCCAACTGCAGAGGCGGAGCCCAGGCGCGGGCTCTAAGCTCGGGGTTGCCATAAACCGTGATCCGCGGCACAGTCAGGGCCCTGCTCCTCCAGCAGGGACACAACAAGCAGCAGATCCGGGAAGACTCACCTTCTTCCCTGGGAGGAGCGGCACGGGAGTGCACCACAGGGATCTGCTGGGTTTGGAGACTCCACATGGGGTCGGGTGCCAGAGATAGAAACGCGCGGTCACAGGCCAGGCGAGCACGGAGTGCGGCCAGAGACAGGGGAGACGGGAGTGACTGATGGCTTTTCTCTGGGGGCTCACTGAGGAGCGGGGCCCCGAGTTCTCGGCTTCTCCAGGGCAGAGATTGGGAGGCCGCCATTTTCACTCTCTGCCTCCAAAGCTGTACAGAAAGCTCACAGAGAACAAAAGCCCCGGAGAGCAAACCTGAGCAGATTACTTAGCCGGGAGGGGGCAGGGGTGGGGCAATTCCGCCTCCAGCAGAGACATTTGGAAACCATGGCAACAGGCCCCTCCCCAGAAGATCAGCGAGAACAGCCAGCTAAGACCAAGTTTACCGATCAATGAGAACGGCAGAACTCCAGCACTAGGGGACTACTGCACATAGAATTCACGGCTTTTTTACCATGATTCTTTAATCTTTTAAAGTTAATTTTTTTTAACTGTCTTTTTGTCTTTTTATTTCTTTTTGAATTTTTCTTTTTCCCTTTTTCAACCAACATCTTATCAATCCCTTTTTAAAAAAAAAAAAATTTATTTTTCATTTTTAGAGTCATATTCTATCCCTTCATAGTAGTTACCCATATTTTTGGCTTATATATATAAGTTGTTCTCTCTTTAAAATTTTGAGATAGTTTCCCCTAACAGATTAAAATATACCCTAAATCTCTAATATATGGTGTTTTCTGTTCCCCTGCCTGATCACATCCTCTCCCTTTTTTTTTTCTTTTTCTTTTTTCTTTTTTTAAATCCTCTTCTTTCTTTTTTCAAACAACTTCTTATCAATTCCTTTTATAAAATTTTTTATAATTTCCATTTTTACAATCATATTCCATCCCTTCATCATATCAACCCTTATTTTTGTACATATATGTTTTTCTTTCTTTAAAATTTTGGGAGGCACTTTCTTCTAAAAGACCAAAATACACCCCAAATCTAGTGTGTGGCACTGATCTATATACCATATAGATCATATTTGATCACATTCTGGTGTTTTTTTTGTTGTTGTTGTTTTGTTTGTTTTTGCTTTTATCTTCTTCTTTTTCTTTTTTTCTTTTTCCCTTTCTTATCCCACTGCTTCAGGTCTTTTCTGATTTCTTTAGAGTATATATTCTGGGGACGTGGTTACTCTGCTAGCATTTTGTTCTCTCATTAATCTATTCTCCTCTGCACAAAATGACAAGATGGAAAAAATCACCTCAACAAAAAGAACAAGAGGTAGTACCGACTGCCAGGGACCTACTCAATACGGACATTAGTACGATGTCAGATCTAGAGTTCAGAATCATCACTTTAAAGATACTAGCTGGGCTTGAAAAAAATATGGAAGTTAATAGAGAAACCCTTTCTGGAGAAGTAAAAGAGCTAAAATCTAACCAAGTAGAAATCAAAAAGGCTATTAATGAGGTGCAATAAAAAATGGGGGCGCTAAGTGCTAGAATAAATGAGGCAGAAGAGAGAATCAGTAATATAGAAGACCAAATGATGGAAAATAAAGAAGCTGAGAAAAAGAGAGATAAACAACTACTGGATCACGAGGGCAGAATTCGAGAGATAAGTGACACCATAAGATGAAACAACATTAGAATAATTGGGATCCCAGAAGAAGAAGAAAGACAGAGAGGGCCAGAAGGTATAATGGAGCAAATTATAGCAGAGAACTTCCCTAATTTGGGGAAAGAAACAGGCATGAAAATCCAGGAAGCACAGAGAACCCCTCTCAAAATCAATAAAAATAGGTCAACTCCCCGACATCTAATAGTAAAACTTACGAGTCTCATAGACAAAGAGAAATCCTGAAAGCAGCTCGGGAGAAGAGATATGTAACCTACAAGGGTAGAAATATTAGATTGGCAACAGACCTATCCACAGAGACCTGGCAGGCCAGAAAGGACTGGCAGGATATATTCAGAGCACTAAATGAGAAAAATATGCAGCCAAGAATACTCTATCCAGCTAGGCTGTCATAGAAAATTGAAGGAGAGATAAAAAGCTTCCAGGACAAACAAAAACTAAAGGAATTTGCAAACACAAAACCAGCCCTACAGGAAATCTTGAAAGGGGTCCTCTAAGCAAAGAGAGAGCCTAAAAGCAACATAGACCAGAAAGGAACACAGACAATATACGGTAACAGTCACCTTACAGGCAATACAATGGCACTAAATTCCTATCTTTCAATAGTTACCCTGAATGTAAATGGCCTAAATGCCCCAATCAAAAGACACAGGCTAACAGACTGGATTAAAAACCAAGACCCATCGATATGCTGTCTGCAAGAGACTCATTTTAGACCCAAAGACACCCCGAGATTGAAAGTGAGGGGGTGGAAAACCATTTACCATGCTAATGGACACCAAAAGAAAGCTGGGGTGGCAATCCTTATATCAGACAAATTAGATTTTAAACCAAAGACTGCAATAAGAGATGAGGGACACTATATCATACTTAAAGGATCTATCCAAGAAGAACATCTAACAATTGTAAATATCTATGCCCCTAACATGGGAGCAGCCAATTATATAAGGCAATTAATAACAAAAGCAAAGAAACAAATTGACAACAATACAATAATACTAGGGGACTTTAACATCCCCCTCACTGAAATGGACAGATCGTCTAAGCAAAAGATCAACAAGAAAATAAAGACTTTAAATGACACTGGACCAAATGGACTTCACAGACATTCAGAACATTCCATTCCAAAGCAATGGAGTACACATTCTTCTCTAGTGCCCATGGAACATTTTCCAGAATCGATCACATCCTAGGTCATAAATCAGGTCTCAACTGGTACCAAAAGATTGGGATCATTCCCTGCCTATTTTCAGACCACAATGCTTTGAAACTAGAACTCAATCACAAGAGGAAAGTCGGAAAGAACTCAAATACATGGAGGCTAAAGAGCATCCTACTGAAGAATGAAGGGGTCAACCAGGAAATTAAAGAAGAATTTAAAAAATTCATGGAAACCAATGAAAATGAAAACACAACTGTTCAAAATCTTTGGGATGCAGCAAAGGCAGTCCTAAGAGGAAAGCATTTAGTGATACAAGCCTTTCTCAAGAAACAAGAAAGGTCTCAAGTACACAACCTTACCCTACACCTAAAGGAGCTGGAGAAAGAACAGCAAATAAAGCCTAAACCCAGCAGGAGAAGAGAAATAATAAAGATCAGAGCAGAAATCAATGAAATAGAGATCAAAAGAACAGTAGAACAGATCAACAAAACTAGGAGCTGGTTCTTTGAAAGAATTAACAAGATTGATAAACCCCTGGCCAGACTTATCAAAAAGAGAAGAGAAATGACCCAAATCAACAAAATCATGAATGAAAGAGGAGAAGTCACAACCAACACCAAAGAAATACAAACAATTATAAGAACATATTATGAGCAACTCTATGCCAGCAAATTAGATAACCTGGAAGAGATGGATGCATTCCTAGAGATGTATCAACTAACAAAACTGAACCAGGATGAAATAGAAAACCTGAACAGAGCTATAACCACTAAAGAAATTGAAGCAGTCATCAAAAATCTCCCAAAAAACAAAGGCCCAGGGCCAGATGGCTTCCCAGGGGAATTCTACCGAACATTTCAAGAAGAATTAATACCTATTCTTCTGAAACTGTTCCAAAAATAGAAACGGAAGGAAAACTTCTAAACTCATTTTATGAGGCCAGCATTACCTTGATCCCAAAACCAGCCAAAGACCCCATCAAAAAGGAGAATTACAGACCAATATCCCTGATGAACATGGATGCAAAAATTCTCACCAAAATACTAGCCAACAGGATCCAATAGTACATTAAAAGGATTATTCACCATGACCAAGTGGTATTTATCCCTGGGCTGCAAGGTTGGTTCAACATCCGCGAATCAATCAATGTGATACAATACATTAACAAAAGAAAGAACAAGAATCATATGATCCTCTCAATGGAGGCAGAAAAAGCTTTTGACAAAGTACAGCATCCTTTCTTGATCAAAACTCTTCAGAGTATAGGCATAGAGGGTACATACCTCAATATCATAAAAGCCATCTATGAAAAACCTACAGCGAATATTATTCTCAATGGGGAAAAACTGAGAGCTTTCCCCCTAAGGTCAGGAACGCGGCAGGGATGTCCACTATCACCACTGCTATTCAACATAGTATTGGAAGTCCTAGCCACAGCAATCAGACAACAAAAAGAAATAAAAGGCATCCAAATTGGCAAAGAAGAAGTCAAACTCTCACTCTCTGCAGATGATATGATACTTTATGTGGAAAACCTCAAAGACTCCACCCCAAAAATGCTAGAACTCATACAGGAGGAATTCAGTCAAGTGGCAGGATATAAAATCAATGCACAGAAGTCAGTGGCATTCCTATACACCAACAACAAGACAGACGAAACAGAAATGAAGGATTCGATCCCATTTACAATAGCACCCAAAACCATAAGATACCTAGGAAAAAATCTAACGAAAGAGACAAAGGATCTGTACTCAGGAAACTATAAAATACTCATGAAAGAAATTGAGGAAGACACGAAGAAATGGAAAAACGTTCCATGCTCATGGATTAGAAGAACAAATATTGTGAAGATGTCAATGCTACTTAGAGCAATCTACACATTCAATGCAATCCTCATCAAAATACATCCACTTTTTTCAAAGAAATGGAACAAATCATCCTAAAATTTGTATGGAACCAGAAAAGACCCCGCAAGGCCAGAGGAATGTTGAAAAAGAAAAGCAAAGCCGGCGGCATTACAATTCCGGACTTCAAGCTGTATTACAAAGCTGTCATCATCAAGACAGCATGGTACTGGCACAAAAACAGACACATAGATCAATCGAACAGAATAGAGAGCCCAGAAATGGACCCTCAACTCTATGGTCAACTAATCTTCGACAAAGCAGGAAAGAATGTCCAATGGAACAAAGACAGTCTCTTCAACAAATGGTGTTGGGAAAATTGGTTAGCCACATGCAGAAGAATGAAACTGAACATTTCCTTACACCACACACAAAAATAGACTCCAAATGGTTGAAAGACCTCAATGTGAGACAGGAGTCCATCCAAATCCTAAAGGAGAACACAGGCAGCAACCTCTTTGACCTCAGCCGAAGCAACTTCTTCCTAGAAACATCACCAAAGGCAAGGGAAGCATGAGCAAAAATGAACTATTGGGACTTCATCAAGATAAAAAGCTTTTGCAAAGCCAAGGAAACAGTCAACAAAACCAAAAGACAACCGACAGAATGGGAGAAGATATTTGCAAATGACATATCAGAGAAAGGGCTAGTATCCAAAATCTATAAAGAACTCATCAAACTCAACACCCAAAGAACAAAGAATCCAATCAAGAAATGGGCAGAAGACATGAACAGACATTTTTCCAAAGAAGACATCCAAATGGCCAACAGACACATGAAAAAGTGCTCAATATCACTCAGCATCAGGGAAATCCAAATCAAAACCTCAATGAGATACCACCTCACACCAGTCAGAATGGCTAAAATTAACAAGTCAGGAAATGACAGATTTTGGCGGGGATGCAGCGAAAGGGGAACCCTCCTCCACTGTTGGTGGGAATGCAAGCTGGTGCAGCCACTCTGGAAAACAGTATGGAGGTTCCTCATAAAGTTGAAAATAGAGCTACCATACTATCCAGCAATTGCACTACTGGGTATTTACCCCAAAGATACAAAAGTAGGGATCTGAAGGGGTACGTGCACCCTGATGTTTATAGCAGCAATGTCCACAATAGCCAAACTGTGGAAAGAGCCAAGATGTCCATCAACAGATGAATGGATAAAGAAGAAGTGGTATATATATACAATGGAATGTTATGCAGCCATCAAAAGAAATGAGATCTTGCCGTTTGCAATGACGTGGATGGAACTGGAGGGTATTATGTTGAGTGAAAGAAGTCAAACAGAGAAAGACATGTATCATATGATCTCACTGATATGAGGAATTCTTTTTTTTTCTTTTTTTTTTATTCTTATGTTAATCCCCATACATTACATCATTAGTTTTAGATGAAGTGTTCCATGATTCATTGTTTGTGCACAACACCCAGTGCTCCATGCAGAATGTGCCCTCCTCAATACCCACCACCAGGCTAACCCATCTTCCCACCCCCCTCCCCTCTAGAACCCTGTTTGTTTTTCAGAGTCCATCGTCTCTCATGGTTCGTCTACCCCTCAGATTTCCCCCGCTTCATTCTTCCCCTCCCGCTACCTTCTTCTTCTTTTTTTTTTTTCTTAACATATATTGCATTACTTGTTTCAGAGGTACAGATCTGAGATTCAACAGTCTTGCACAATTCACAGCGCTTACCAGAGCACATACCCTCCCCAGTGTCTATCACCCAGTCACCCCATCCCTCCCAGCCCCCCCCCACTCCAACAACACTCAGTTTGTTTCCTGCGATTAAGAATTCCTGATATGAGGAATCCTTCTTTGGGGAAGGATGACAGAATACCTCTTACTTCTGGGGAGCATCTTGCCTCCCCACCCACCTATCTTTCTCTGAGCCCCAGTGGCCATTCATACTTCCCATGTCATGACAAAGATGCCTGACTCCCCATTGGACTCACAGATACCCGGTCACACTCTGCATCCCAAGGTTCCCTGATATGGTGAATGGCATTATCCCCCCAAAACTAAGGTCGTCTCTTGGTACTCCTCAACACTTCTCTGCCCACTTCCAAACTTTTAGAAGGTCCTGTCAGTTCTGTTTCAGAATCTATCTCTGGTCCAACCTCCTCCTCACTACCAGCACTGCTCCGATCCACTGGGATTCCATCAACAACCTCTTAATCCATGTCACTCCTGCCCACAACAGGCACAATATCATTCTGATTTATGAAGCCAGCATGCCTTCCCTAACTGGCGCTCTGGACTCGGTTCTCGCCCACTGGCCCACTGGGTACTGCTCCCCCAAGCCAGACAGCTGACCCAGGTCTTCTTGTGGCTCCTTTTCCCTCACATCTCTGGAATTATTTCTCACCATCAGTACTGAACCATATTCTGTCACTTCCTTTCCCTTGTATGTTCTACTTTCCTCAGCACACCTGTCCTGGTGACTGCACATGCCCAGTACCTGTGCACATTGTTTCCTCTTTACCTCCCAGTGACACAAAGCTCCATGAGGGCAGGAACACGGACTACCTGCTCCTCACAGGAGCCTCAGAATCTAGAATCATATCTGGCACAGAGTGGTCTCTGAATACCTTTTTAAATGATTTAACAGATTTCCATTCGATTAACAAAGACTTAAGGAAGTGTTAATATCTACCCTATGGTGGAAAGAAACAAAGCTAGTCTGCTCTGAGATTCTCCTTTACCTCCATCCTAGATCAGCCCGACCTGGAATTCTTTTTCTCTTGGATCCCCTAGCACCATTCACTCCTTCAAAATGACTTACAAAGCACCTCTGTGCATCAAGAGATTTTCCTGACCCTGCAGACCCAAGATGAGTAAGAAAAACTGCTCCTGGCTTCATGAATCGCACATCATCCCTAGAGCAGAAGCTAACAAAAGTAAACATAAAATGATATTATGAAGAGGCAAACAGAGCCTAAGGGCTGGGTGAGCTGAGAAGGCTGCTCAGCCTGTAGGATGGGATTTAAAGGGTGGAAAGTGGGAGAAGGGGAGACCAGTGAGTAGTAACACTAGTGTTTAGTTAGTGGTGACTGGGTTTGGGGCTGCCTTGGGAGCAGGGAAAGAGAGGGATCCCAGAGCATTAGATTTTACGAGGCACATGCAGGTAACTGTGAGGTATGTGGATATCCAGTTGTCCCAGCACCATTTTTGAATGGTATTGATATTTGTTGAAAATCAATAATTGTAGATATATGGGTTTATATCTGATTCTCAGTTCTATCCCATTGGTCTGTATATCTATCCTATGCAAGTAACACACTCTTTTTTGATAAGTTTGTAATAAATTCTGAAGTCAGAAAATTTGAGTGCTCCTACTTGTTCTTTTTCAAGATTATTTTGGTTATTCTTGGCCTCTTGCAATTTCATATGAATTTGAGGATTAGATTTTCCATTCCTGAAAAAGGTCTATTGAAATTTTGATCACTATCTTAAAAATATTGGGTCTTCAGATCTATGAAGACAGGTGGTTCAGATGGCTAAGTATCTGCCTTTGGCTCAAGTCATGATCTCAGGGTCCTGGGATCGATCCCCACATAAGGCTCCCTGCTCAGTGGGAAGCCTGCTTCTCTCTTTCCCTCTACTACTCCTCCCTGCTTGTACTCTCTCACTTCCTCTGTCAAATAAATAAATAAAATCTTAAAAAAAAAAAAAAAAAATGACTTCTTTCTTTCAGCAATGTTTTGTCACTTTCAGGTATAACATTTTTATCTTGCTGATTAAATTTATTCCTAGATATTTTGTTCTTTTGGATGTTGTTGTAAATGAAATTTTCTTTTTTTTTCTTTTTCAGATTCTTCATTGCTAGTGTATAAAAGCACAACTGATTGTTGTGTGTTGATTTTGTATTCTGCAATTTTGCCAAATTTATTTATGAGACGTAATGTATAAGATGTCACAGCTTTTTTGTGGATTCTTTAGTATGTTCCTCATGTAAGTTCACCCCAGCTGCAAAGAGAGATAGTTTTACTTTTTCCTTTCCATTATGGATGCTCTGGCTAGCACTTCCAATAAATACACAGTTGAATGTCAGGGGCAAAAGCAGGCGTCCTTATCATGTTACTGATTTTAGTAGGAAAGATTTCAGTCTTTGAGCACTGAACATGATGTTAGCTGTGGGTTTTCATGATGGTCTTTATCAGGTTTAGGAAGCTCCCTCCTATTCTTTTTTTTTTTTTTTTTTTTTGAAGTATAGTTGACACACAATGTTACATTAGTGTCAAGGGTATAACATACTACATTCAACAAGTCAATAAATTATGCTATGCTCACCACAAGTGTAGCTACTGGTTGTCACCACACCATTACAATACCGTTGATTATATTCCTTATGCTGCACCTTTCATCCCTGTGACTTACTCATTCCATAACTGAAAGCCTGTACTTCCCACCCCCCTTCACTCATTTTGCCCATCCCCCATCCTCCTCCCCTCTGGCAACCATCAGTTTGTTCTCTGTATTTATGAGTCTCTTTTTCTTTTATGTTTGTTTTGTTTTTTGGAGTCTGTGTATAAGTGAAATCATATGGTATTTCTCTTTGACTCATTTCATTTAGCATAATACTCTCTAGCTCCATCCATGTTGTCGCAAATGGTAATCTCGTATCTTTTTTATTGTTATGTTAATCACCATACATTACATCATTGTTTTAGATGTACTGTTCCATGATTCATTGTTTGTGCATAACACCCAATGCTCCATGCAGAACGTGCCCTCTTTAATACCTATCACCAGGCTAACCCATCCGCCCACCCTCCTCCCCTCTAGAACCCTCAGTTTGTTTTTCAGAGTCCATTGTCTCTCGTGGTTCATCTACCCCTCCTATTTCCCCCCCCTTCATTCTTCTCCTCCTGCTATCTTCTTCTTTCTTTTTTTTCTTAACATATATTGCATTATTTGTTTCAGAGGTACAGATCTGAGATTCAACAGTCTTGCACAATTCACAGCTCTTACCAGAGCACATACCCTCCCCAGTCTCTATCACCCAGTCACCCCATCCCTCCCACCCCACCCCACCCCACACTCCAGCAACCCTCAGTTTGTTTCCTGTGATTAAGAATTCCTCATAACAGTGAGGTCATATGATACAAGTCTTTCTCTGTTTGACTTATTTCGCTCAACATAATACCCTCCAGTTCCATCCACATCACTGCAAATGGCAAGATCTCATTCCTTTTGATGGCTGCATAATATTCCATTGTATATATATACCACCACTTCTTTATCCATTCATCTGTTGATGGACATCTTGGCTCTTTCCACAGTTTGGCTATTGTGGACATTGCTGCTATAAACATCAGGGTGCACATGCCCCTTTGGATCCCTACATTTGTATCTTTGGGGTAAATGCCCAGAGGTGCAATTGCTGAAAAATATGGTAGCTCTATTTTCAACTTTTTGAGGAACCTCCATACTGTTTTCCAGAGTGGCTGCACCAGCTAGCATTTCCACCAACAGTGGAGGAGGGTTCCCCTTTTTCCACATCCCCAGCAACATCTGTCATTTCCTGACTTGTTAATTTTAGCCATTCTGACTGGTGTGAGGTGGTATCTCACTGAGGTTTTGATTTGGATTTCCCTGATGCCGAGCGATGTTGAGCACTTTTTCATGTGTCTGTTGGCCATTTGGATGTCCTCTTTGGAAAAATGTCTGTTCATGTCTTCTGCCCATTTCTTGATTGGATTCTTTGTTCTTTGGGTGTTGAGTTTGATGAGTTCTTTATAGATTTTGGATACTAGCCCTTTAGCTGATATGTCATTTGCAAATATCTTCTCCCATTCTGTCGGTTGTCTTTTGGTTTTGTTGACTGTTTCTTTTGCTGTGCAAAAGCTTTTTATCTTGATCCAAGAGTTCACTTTTGCCCCTGCTTCCCTTGCCTTTGGCGATGTTTCTAGGAAGAAGTTGCTGCTGCTGAGGTCGAAGAGGCTGCTGCCTGTGTTCTCCTTTAGGATTTGGATGGACTCCTGTCTCTCATTGAGGTCTTTCAACCATTTGGAGTCTATTTTTGTATGTGGTGTAAGGAAATGGCCCAGTTTCATTCTTCTGCATGTGGCTGTCCAATTTTCCAACACCATTTGTTGAAGAGACTGTCTTTTTTCCGTTGGACGTTTTCCTGCTTTGTCAAAGATGAGTTGACCATAGAGTTGAGGGTCCATTTCTGGGCTCTCTATTCTGTTCGATTGATCTATGTGTCTTTTTTTGTGCCAGTACCATGCTGTCTTGATAATGAAAGCTTTGTAATAGAGCTGGAAGTCCGGAATTGTGATGCCACCAGCTTTGCTTTTCCTTTTCAACATTCCTCTGGCTATGCGGGGTCTTCTCTGGTTCCATACAAATTTTAGGATGATTTGTTCCATTTGTTTGAAAAAAGTGGATGTATTATGATGGGGATTGCATTGAAAGTGTAGATTGCTCTAGGTAGCATTGACATCTTTTGTTATTCCAATCCATGAGCATGGAAAGTTTTTCCATTTCTTTGTGTCTTCCTCAAATTCTTTCATGAGTATTTTATAGTTTTCTGAGTACAGATCCTTTGCCTCTTTGATTAGATTTATTCCTGGGTATCTTATGTTTTGGGGTGCAATTGTAAGTCGGATCGACTCCTTCATTTCTGTTTCGTCTGTCTTGTTGTTGGTGTATAGGAATGCCACTGATATCTGTACATTGATTTTATATGCTGCCACTTGACTGAATTCCTGTATGAGTTCTAGCAGTTTTGGGGTGGAGTCTTTGGGTTTTTCCACATAAAGTATCCTATCATCTGCAAAGACTGAGAGTTTGACTTCTTCTTTGCCAATTTGGATTCCTTTTATTTCTTTTTGCTGTCAGATTGCTGTGGCTAGGACTTTTAATACTATGCTGAATTTCAGTGTTGATAGTGGACATCCCTGCCGTGTTCCTGACCTTAGTGGGAAAGCTCTCAGTTTCTCCATTGAGAATGATATTTGCTGTTGGTTTTTCATAGATGGCTTTTATGATACTGAGGTATGTACCCTCTATCCCTATACTCTGAAGAGTTTTGATCAAGAAAATGCTGTAGTTTCTCAAATGGTTTTCTGCATCTGTTGAGAGGATCATATGATTCTTGTTCTTTCTTTTTTAATGTATTGTATCACGTTGATCAATTTGCGGATGTTGAACCAGCCTTGCAGCCCAGGTCGTGGTGAATAATCCTTTTAATGTACTGTTGGATCCTATTTGCTAGTATTTTGGTGAGAATTTTTGCATCCATGTTCATCAAGAATATTGGTCTGTAATTCTCCTTTTTGATGGGGTCTTTGGTGGGGGGATCAAGGTAATGGTGGCCTCATAAAACGAGTTTGGAAGTTTTCCATCCATTTCCATTTTTTGGAACAGTTTCAGAAGAATAGGTATTAATTCTTCTTGAAATGTTTGGTAGAATTCCCCTGGGAAGCCATCTGGCCCTGGGCCTTTGTTTTTTGGGAGATTTTTGATGACTGCTTCAATCCCCTGGTGGTTATAGGTCTGTTCAGGTTTTCTTTTTCATCCTGGTTCAGTTTTGTTAGTTGATACATCTCTAGGAATGCATCCATTTCTTCCAGGTTATCTAATTTGCTGGCATAGAGTTGCCCATAATATGTTCTTATAATTGTTTGTATTTTTTTGGTGTTGGTTGTGATCTCTCCTCTTTCATTCATGATTTTGTTGATTTGGGTCATTTCTCTTTTCTTTATAAGTCTGGCCAGGGGTTTATCAATCTTGTTAATTCTTTCAAAGAACCAGCTCCTAGTTTTGTTGATCTGTTCTACTGTTCTTTTGATCTCTATTTCATTGATTTCTGCTCTGATCTTTATTATTTCTCTTCTCCTGCTGGGTTTAGGCTTTATTTGCTCTCCTTTCTCCAGCTCCTTTAGGTGTAGGGTTAGGTTGTGTACTTGAGACCTTTCTTGTTTCTTGAGAAAGGCTTGTATTCTGTATACTTTCCCCTTTGGACTGCCTTTGCTGCATCCCAAAGATTTTGAAAAGTTGTGTTTTCATTTTCATTGGTTTCCATGAATTTTTTAAATTCTTCTTTAATTTCCTGGTTGACCCCTTCATTCTTTAGTAGGATGCTCTTTAGCCTCCATGTATTTGAGTTCTTTCTAACTTTCCTCTTGTGATTGAGTTCTAGTTTCAAAGCATTGTGGCCCAAAAATATGCAGAGAATGACCCCAATCTTTTGGTACCAGTTGAGACCTGATTTATGACCTAGGATGTGATCTATTCTGGAGAATGTTCCGTGGGCACTAGAGAAGAATGTGTATTCCGTTGCTTTGGGATGGAATGTTCTGAATAGTTCTGAAGTCCATTTGGTCTAGTGTGTCATTTACAGTCTTTATTCCCTGTTGATCTTTTGCTTAAATGATCTGTCCATTTCAGTGAGGTGGGTGTTAAGGTCCCCCACTATTATTGTATTGTTGTCGATGTGTTTCTTTGCTTTTGTTATTAATTGCCTTATATAATTGGCTGCTCCCATGTTAGGGGCATAGATATTTACAATTGTTAGATCTTCTTGTTGGATAGACCCTTTAAGTGGATATAGTGTCCTTCCTCATTTCTTATTACAGTCTTTGGTTTAAAATCTAATTTTTCTGATATAAGGATTGCCACCCCAGCTTTCTTTTGGTGTCCATTAGCATGGTAAATGGTTTTCCAACCCGTCACTTTCAATCTAGGGGTGTCTTTGGGTCTAAAATGAGTCTCTTGCGACAGCATATTGATGGGTCTTGGTTTTTTATCCAATCTGATAGCCTGTGTCTTTTGATTGGGGCACTTAGCCCATTTACATTCAGGGTAACTATTGAAAGATATGAATTGAGTGCCCTTGTATTGCCTGTAAGGTGACTGGTACTGTATATTGTCTCTGTTCCTTTCTGGTCTATGTTGCTTTTAGGCTCTCTCTTTGCTTAGAGGACCCCTTTCAAGATTTCTTGTTGGGCTGGTTTGGCGTTTGCAAATTCCTTTAGTTTTTGTTTGTCCTGGAAGCTTTTGATCTCTCCTTCTATTTTCAATGAAAGCCTAGCTGGATATAGTATTCTTGGCTGCATATTTTTCTCATTTAGTGCTCTGAGTATATCATGCCAGTCCTTTCCTGCCTGCCAGGTCTCTGTGGGTAGGTCTGTTGCCACTTGAATGTTTCTACCATTGTAGGTTACATATCTCTTCTCCCGAGCTGCTTTCAAGATTTTCTCTTTGTCTCTGAGACTCGTCAGTTTTTCTATTAGATGTTGGGGTGTTGACCTATTTTTATTGATTTTGAGAGGGGTTCTCTGTGCTTCCTGGATTTTGATGCCTGTTTCCTTCCCCAAATTAGGGGAGTTCTCTGCTATAATTTGCTCCAATATACCTTCTGTCCCTCTCGCTCTTTCTTCTTCTTCTGGGTTCCCAATTATACTTATGTTGTTTCATCCTATGGTACCGCTTATGTCTCGAATTCTGCCCTCATGATCCAGTGGTTGTTTATCTCTCTTTATCTCAGTTTCTTTATTTTCCATCATTTGGTCTTCTATATCACTGATTCTCTCTTCTGCCTCATTTATCCTAGCAGTTAGCACCCCCATTTTTGATTGCACCTCATTAATAGCCTTTTTGATTTCGACTTCGTTAGATTTTAGTTCTTTTATTTCTCCAGAAGGGGTTTCTCTAATAATTTCCATGCTTTTTTCAAGCCCAGCTAGTATCTTTAAAGTGATGATTCTGAACTCTAGATCCAACATCGTACTAATGTCCATAATGGGTACGTCCCTGGCAGTCGGTACTACCTCTTGTTTTTTTTGTTGAGGTGATTTTTTCCGTCTTGTCATTTTGTCCAGAGGAGAATAGATGAATGAGAGAACAAAATGCTAACAGGGTAACAATGTCCCCAGAAAATATACTCTAAACAAATCAGAAAAGACCTGAAGCAGTGGGAAAAGAAAGGGAAAGAGAGAAAAAAGAAAAAGAAAAAGATGAATATAAAAACAAAAAAAAAACAGAACAAAACCAAAAAATCCAGAATATGATCAAATATGATCAGGCTGATACATAGATCAGTGCCACACACTAGATTTTGGGTGTATTTTGGTCTGTTGGAAGAAAGTGCTTCCCAAAATTTTAAAGAAAGAAAAACTTATATATGTAGAAAAATAAGGGTTGATATGATGAAGGGATGGAATATGACTGTAAAGATGAAAATTATAAAAAATTTTATAAAAGGAATTGATAAGAAGTTGTTTGAAAAAAGAAAGAAGAAGATTTAATAAAAAAAAAGAAAAAAATTAGGAAAAAAAAGGGAGAGAATGTGATCAGGCAGGAGAGTAGAACAAAACCATACACTAGAGATTTAGGGTATATTTTGATCTCTTAGAAGAAACTATCCCAAAATTTTAAAGAGAGAACAACTTATATATATAATCCAAAAATATGGGTAACTACTATGAAGGGATAGAATATGACTGAAAAAATGAAAAATAAAAATGTTTTTTCAAAAAGGGATTGATAAGATGTTGATTGAAAAAGGGAAAAAGATAAATTAAAAAAAAAAGAGTCAAAAAAATTTACTTTGAAAAACTAAAGCATCATGGTAAAAAAATCCATGAATTCTATCTGCTGTATTCCCCTAGTGCTGGAGTTCTGCCATTCTTATTGATCTGTAAACTTGATCTTGGCTGGCTGTTCTTACTGATCTTCTGGGGGAGGGCCCTGTTGCTGTGGCTCCCAAATATCTTTGCCGGAGGCGGAATTGCCCCGCCCTTGCCTGGTCCCGGCTAAGTAATCTGCTCGGGTTTGCTCTCCGGGGTTTTTGTTCCCTGCGAGCTTTCTGTACAGCTTTGGAGTCCGAGAGTGAACACGGCGGCCTCCCAATCTCTGCTCCAGAGGAGCTAAGAACTCGGGGCCCCGCTCCTCAGTGAGCCCCCAGAGAAAAGCATTTAATCACTCCTGTCTCTCTGGTCTCCAGACGCACTCCGCGCTCCCCAAGCCTGTGACCGAGCATTTCTATCTCTGGCACCCGACCTGGTGTGGAGTCTCCAAACCCAGCAGATCCCTGCGGTGCACTCCTGCGCCGCTCCTCCCAGGGGAGGAAGGGGAGTCTCCCCGGATCTGCCACTTGTTGGGTCCCTGCTGGATAGCCCGACTGTGCCGCAGATCATGGTTTATGGCAACCCCGAGCTGAGAGCCTGTGCCTCGGCTCCGTCTGTGCAGCCGGCTTCCCTGCTCTGATACCTGGGAGCTTTGCCACACTCAGGCACCTCCGGTCTGTCTGTGACCCCGAGGGTCCTGAGACCACACTGTCCCATGAGGGTTCCACCCCCAGCTTAGGCACCGGAGTGATGTCCCTCAGCGGAGCTGACTTCCAAAAGTTCCGATTTTGTGCTCCCCGGCTTTATCACTTGCCAGAAGTGGCCAGCAGAGGCCCCTCCCCCGCCATCTATCTTCCCGAATATCCCCTGGATTCACTTCTCCGCACGTCCTACCTTCCAGAAAGTGGTCGCTTTTCTGTTCAGACCATTGTTGCTATTCTTTTCTTCGATCTCCTGTTGAGTTTGTAGGTGTTCAGAAGGGTTTGATCCCTATGCAGCTAAATTCCTGGGACCAGACGAAATCTAGGTCTCCTACTCTTCCTCCATCTTGCTCCGCCCCTTAATATCTCATCTTTTTATGACTGAGTAATATTCCAATTGTGTGTATATATATCACATCTTCTTTATCCATTCATCTATCGATGGACACTTGGGCTGCTTCCATATGTTGGTTATTATAAATAATGTTGCAGTAAACATAGTGGTGGCTCCCTTCTGTTCTCAGTTTATTTTTAATCATGAAAAAGGTATTGACTTTATCAAACACACTGCTTAATTGAGATAATCATATAATTGTTTCCCTTCATTATATTAAGGTCATATATTATATTAATTTTCATAGATTAAATGGCCCTCACATTCCTAGGATATATCCCATGTGGTCATAGTGTATAATCCTTCTAATATGCAGCTGGATTTGGTTTGCCAGTATTTTATTAAGCATTTTTGCATCTATATCTATAAATGATACTGGTCTGCAGTTTCTTTTCTTGTGATGTCCTTTTTGGCTTTGGTATTGGGTTGATGTTGGCCTCATACAAGGAGTAAGGAAGTACTCACTCCTCTTCTAATTTTCAGGAGAGTTTGAGAAGTATCAGTATTAATTCATCTTTAAGCAATTGGCAGAATTAACAAGTTAAGACATCTGGTCCTATCCTGGGATTTTCAGTAAGTTATTTGCATCTTCTCTCTTTCTCCTTGTCCCTCTAGCTAGAGGTTCTCAATTTTTTGTCTTTTCAAAGAACAAACTTTTGATTTTATTAATTCTCTGTATGGTTATTCTATTCTCTATTTAGTGTATCTCCACTAATACTTATTATTACCTTCCTTTGGCCAGGCTGGAGCTTAGTTTTCTCTTCCTTTTCTAGTTCCTTGAGATGTAAAGGTAGGTTACTGATTTGAGATATTTTTTTCATGCATACATACATTTACTGCTATAAATATCTGCCATAAATTTCTTTTTTTTAATTTAATTTAATTTTATTATGTTATGTTAGTTTCTGCCATAAATTTCTGCTCTGTCACATCCAGTGCAGTTTGGTATGTTGTGTTTTAATTTTCACTCATTTCAAAATACTTTCTAACTTCCCTGTGATTTCTTCTTTGACCATTTGGATTTTTGAAAGTTTGTTGTTTAATTTCTACATATTTGTGAATTTTCATGTTTTCCTGATGTCATTGATTTCTAATTCATTCCATGGTGTTTTGAGAAGATGCTTTGTATGACACTACCCTTTTAGATTCATTAAGGCTTGCTTTATGGCTTAACATATTCTGGAGAATGTTCCATGTGCGCTGGAGGAGAATGTATATTCTCTTGTCATTGGTTCAAATTTTGGGTTAAACTTGTTATATCTTTTATATGAATTGATTCTTTTGTCAATTTATAATGACCTTCTTTGTCTCTTGTAACAGTTCTTGACATAAAGTCTTTTTTGTCTGATGTTAGTATACTACTTCACCTGTCATTTGGTTACTATTTGCACAGAGTATATTTTTCCATCCTTCCAATTTCAACCTAATTTGTGTCTTTGGCTTTAAAGTGAATTACTTATAGACAGCATATAGTCAGATCATGTTTTTCTTTTTTTTATGTTGCATTCTTTCTATATCTTCTAATTGGAGAGTTTATTTCTCATTTATTTGTTATTTATTTGTTTGTTTGTTTGTTTATTTTGAGAGAGAGAGAGAGCATGCACACAGGGGGCAAGGGCAGAGCGAAAGGGAGAGAAGGTCCCAAGCAGACTCTGCCTTGAGTGTGGAGCTTGATGTGGGGCTCAATCTCACAACCCTGAGATCACAACCTGAGCTGAAACCAAGAGTCAGATGCTTAACTGACCTCACCACCCAGGTGCCCCATGAGTTTATTTCATTTGTATTTAAAGTAATTACTAATAAGGGAAAACTTCTGCTATTTTTATTAACCTCCTGTCTTATCTTACTTTGTCCTCACTTCCTCCAATATTCTTCAATCAATTCAGAATTGATTGATATTTTTCTGGTCCAACATTTTGATTCCTTCCTCATTTCCTTTTCTGTATACTTTTTAGTTGTTTTCCTAGTGTTGCTATGAGGATAAATACCCTAAATTTATCACAATCTACTTTGAATTTGTCACCAATTTATCTTAAATAGCATATGAAAACTCTGCTTCTATACAGACTCTCTGCCCAAACTCTCCCTTCATGTTGCATTGTCACAGATTATACCTTTGCACATTGTGTGCCCATTAAAATAGGTTTATAATTATTACTTTATGAATTTGTCAAACCAAATGAATTTGGAAACCAAAATAGGAGTTACAAAGCAGAAATACAATAATATTGGCTTTTATATTTGCCTATGTAGTTACTTTGACCATAGTTCTTGATTTGTTCTTTTGACTTTGAGTTACTACCTATTGTCCCTTCATTTCGGCATGACAGACACTTTTTGGCTTTTCTTATAGGTCTACTAGTGACAAACTTCTTCAGCTTCTCTTTATCTGAAAATTTCTTAATTTCTTCTTCATTTTGGAAGTATACTTTTGCTGGATATAGTACCCAGTTGACAGTTTTATTTTCTCAGTGCTTTAAATATGTCATTCCTCTGTCTTCTGGCCTCCATGGTTTTTATTGTGAAATCAGTTTTTAATCACATTGAGGATCCCTTGTGTGTGATGAGTCACTTCTCTCTTGCTACTTTCAAGATTCTCTTTTTGTCCTGGGCTTGTGACAGTTTGATTACTATATGTCCTATTATGGATCTCTTTATGTTTATCACTCTTAAAAATTCCCTGAGCTCCCAGGATATGCAAACTCATGTCTTTTATCAAATTTGGAAGGTTTGGACCATTATTTCTTCAAATATTCTTTCTGTCTCTTTCTCATTCTTTCTGGGACTTATTATGTGTAGGTAGGGAACTTTCATTTTAGCAGTTGTACTCCTCAGCTCCAGAATTTCTGGTTGGTTCCCTTGTATCCCTTTATCTCTTGACTAATATTCTCTACTTGATGAGACATTGTCCTGTTTCCTTTATCTCTTTGTCTAGGGTTTCCTTTAGGTCTTTGAGCATATTTAAAATAGTGAATTTAAAGGTGTTGTCTAGTAAATCCAATGTCTGTGCTTCCTCAGAGCACTTTCTTTTTTTTTTAAGATTTTATTTATTTATTTGACAGAGAGAGAGAGACAGCGAGAGAGGGAACACAAGCAGGGGGAGGGGAGAAGGAGAAGCAGGCTCTCTGCTGAGCAGGAAGCCCAATGTGGGCTCGATCCCAGGACCCCGGGACCACGACCCGAGCCGAAGGCAGACGCTTAACGACTGAGCCACCCAGGTGCCCCCTCAGAGCACTTTCTGTTAACTTCTGTGATAAGCCATACTTTCTTGTTTCTCTGCATGCTTTCATGCTTATTTTCTCTGCTCACTCTGAGTTGTAGTTGTTTATTTATTGAGCTGTTTCCATAATAACTGTATTTTTTGTCATGCATGGTCTCTGACATCTCATTTCCTTAACTTGTGGTCATTGGGTGTTTTGATAGAGATTTCCTTGAATGCCTGGAGCCAAAAAACAAAAACAACAACAACAAAACACTTCTCCTAGTTTTTCTAGATTGGCTCTATGTTGAGACATGCCAACAATTAGCAGGCCTTTTTTAACTCTGCCTTAGCCTTCACACTATCTGCTCAGGCTGAGGTGAAAACTCAGAGAGAGAGGTGAAAGGTTAGGGTCTTCTTGGGTCTGTTCTGAGCATGTGTCCTGCCTTGGGAAGGTATATGACTTTCTAGATTCCCTGGTACACACACTTTCTGGTAGTCTGATTCACCAAAGAATCTCTTTTCCTCCCAGACTTGGATATATCTGTTGTTTGCCTCCACTGTAATATTTTGCCCTGGTCAGCAGGGTTCATACGCCTTTCAATATTTTTGAAAAATGCCCTCTCCATAGCTACTTTTCCACCCTGGGAGAATTCTGAATTCTGCCTTGTGCCAGTCTTTTAGGTAGCCCCTGGACAGGTCAAAGATAGGTCTTCTCTGATGTGTTTGGAGCCAACAACCAGGGCCCCAACATGGCAATGTGAGGTGCTGTCTTCAAGAGTGCTGCCCAGTTGGGAGAGAAGTGGGGCAAGGGAAAGTAGAAATTTAGCCAAGCTCTCCTATAACATTTATTGCCTCTTTCCTGATTCGGCCCTCACTTGACTGATAAACCTGTGACCATTTTCTAGGGGTCAAACAAAATTGATTCTGATCATTTTTCTCATTCTTTTAGTGTTTCTGTGGAGGGTTGAGCCCTTGTAGCTTCATACTCTGCCATTTTCACTGACATCATCCCAGCTGTTATTTTTGGTTGTGAATGCCTACTGCTTCCTCAGTACATTGTGGTAAGCAGAATAATGACCCTTTAAAGATGTCCATGCCTGATAACTATGAATATGTTACCTTACATGGCAAAAGGGATTTGAAGATCTGATTATGATTACAAATCGTGATATGGGGAGATTTTTAAGGATTCTCTTGTTGGACCCAATCTTTCCACATGAGAATGGCTTTCAGCTCACAGCCAGCAAGAAATAGATATCTCAGTCCTATAACTGCAGGTAACTGAATATTGCCAAGAAACTAAATAAGCAAGAAAACCAGGCTTCCCTTGGAGCCTCCAGAAAGTAATGTGACCTTGCCAACATCTTGATTTTAGCCTGGTAAAATTGATGTTGGACTTTTGACCTACAGAACTGAAAGACAATGCATCTGTGTTGTTTAAAGCCATTATGTTTATGGTAATTTGTTAGGGCAGCAATAGAAAATTAATGTATACATTTTCAGCATTATAAGCAAACAGCTTGGCAGTTACTTGTACTGTGTGTGTGCATAAAAGCTGGCCCCACCCAGTAAAATGAAAGCTTAATAAGCATAGTGTTTTCCTTTCTTATACTACAACTGCTTATAATTCATTGTTATACATGGCTGATTGTCTATCTGATAGAGACCCAAGATGTCCTTTTCTCTTCTCATATTCACTCATCTAACAGATTACTGTGTGCCTGCTGTGGCCAGTGGCATGCTGAGTGCCACAGAGACTACAGTCAACCATATGGGAGTGGTTTTACCACCTTTGGATGTCAGACATGAGAGGAAACAGACAACACAATTAAGCAATGATTTTTGCAATCATTCACATCCACTCTCTTTAAAATATCTTGACTTTATTACCTTCAGAATCACTTGTGAATTTCTGCGTTTTTAAATAATCCCACTACATAATCCCTATATGCCCAAATCTACATTTTCCTAATACTTTCTTCCACGATTCCTTTGTGATTTTAGTGGATCTCAAATTTTAGCATGCATTAGAATCATCTGAGGACTTGGATGATCCTTTCCCATTTCTCATTCAGCAGGTCTGGGACATGAGGCTAACAATGTATTTTTTCTAACAATTCCTAGGTGCTGCCAATGCTGAAAGCCTGGGAACCACATTCAGAGAACCACTGTTCTAATCACACACAACTGAACCAGACAGGCCACCATCTTACATATCCAAGTCAACTTGGTAGATACATCCCGATGGCAGCTTTCTCATTACTAAACATAGGATGAATCTAGCAAAACTGACACCTGTGAGTACTATGCATCCCATTTGCTGGGTGGCAGAGACTACCAGTTGGCTTCACTCGGCTTCCTCATTCATAGCAATAGGATTCCCTGTTTTTATCTGTTCCCCTCACCATTCACCACAATGACTCCTTTTCCTAATTCCTGCTGCTTGGGATGTCCATGTGACTCCATTCTGACCAATGATAAGAGTCATATCCTTAGGGCACCTACTGGCCCCTTTCTCTCTCCCTGCTGACTGGAATACGGGCATTGTAGAAATCCATTTTAAGGATGGCATAGACAGAAGCTAGATGGAGCTAGATCAGCCCTAGACCAGGCCACTACATAAGCCCAGGGTGGCCTTGCTGTGTACAGGCACACGAAAGATAAACCAATTTCTAATTTTTTTAACCTCTGAAATTTAGGGGCTCTGTTATAGGCAGATTAATCCAGTTTAATCTATCTATATTATAGAAACCAGTAAGTAAAAGAAACTTCACAATACACAGGGTCCATTTTGAATTTGTTTTCTTTTAAGCTTACTATTTGTTTGTTTTTTACATGAATATTCAGGAAAAGCAAACAACCTTTACTCTGATATTTAATGAAAAAGCACATTATAAAGGATTACTGAAGTTAACGTTTTGGTAGTATCCACTGGGCCTTTGTGAGATTAATTTTTGTCCAGGGTGTGATGCAAGTATCAGATTTTCTTTCTTTTTTTCTTTTAATTTTTTTATTGTTATGTTAATCCCCATACATTACATCATTAGTTTTAGATGTAGTGTTCCATGATTCATTGTTTGTGCATAACACCCAGTGCTCCATGCAGAACGTGCCCTCCTCAATACCCATCACCAGGCTAACCCATTCTCCCACTCCCCTCCCCTCTAGAACCCTCAGTTTGTTTTTCAGAGTCCATCTCAGATTTTCTTTTAATTCTCAATGAGGAGCCAGCTGTCCCAGTACCATGTGCTGAATGTCAGCGTGTAATGGTAGCTCTTCCTTGTTGCTAGTTGGCATTATCCATAGGCCTGCTTTGGGCTTTCCATTGCACTCCTTTGGTCTGTCTTCCTATCTCTGTACTGATACTATACTGATTTAATATTCTGTAACTTTTCATTTTGAAATTATTATAGATTAACAGGAAGTTGCCAAAATAGTACAGAAAGGTCTGGGTACCATTTACCCCATTTCTCCAGGGTAACGTCTTACATAATTATAGGACAGCCTCAAAACCAAGACATTGACACTGGCACAATCCTCAGACCTTATTCAGATTTCATTAGTTTCATGTGCACTCATTTGTGTGCATGTGATTCTATGCACATTTAGTCACATGTGTAATTTGTGTAACTACCACATGGTTTCCCTGAGCTAGTTTTCTGTAGCCACACTTTCCCCTCCATCCTTAACCCCCAACAACCACTGATATGTTCTCCATCTATATAATACAATGTCTCTTCCCTTATTTACATGATCTTTGATCTTTCATTATCATTCCACAATTTTTAATACACAGAATCCTGTCCATGTTTGCTAGATTTCATTTACTTTGGAGCAACTTCAAGCAGTAATGTCTTGTCAATTTTTCATTAGTATATAGAAATGCACTTAAATTTTTTTGTAGATCTTAAATCCTGCAAACTTGTTAAACTCAGTTATTTGTTCAAGGAGGGTTTTGGGGTTTTTTAGTTGTTTGTTTATTTTTTGTAGACTATTTGGGGTTTTCTGCATAGACGGTCATGTCATTTGCAAACAGGTACAGTTTAACTTCTTCCTGTCCATTCTATATGAACTTTATACAGACTTTCTTTTCTTTTTCTTTTTCTTGACTTATGTCATTGCCTACACCTTTCAATACTATGTTGAATATGAGTAATAAAAGCAGACATTCTTGCTTTGTTCTTGTTTTTAAAATAAATTCGTTCAGTCTTTCACCATTAAGTATGAGGTTAACTATAAGATTTTTGTAGATGCTTTCTATGAAGTTAAGGAGGTTCCCCTCTGCGACTTTGTTGAGATATTTTATCATGCATAGTTGTGGTATATCATATGCTCTTTTGCACCTACTGATGTGATCATATTGCTTTTCTTTTTTAGACTGCTGGAGTGAAAAATGTTGATTAATTTTGAATACTGAACCAGCTTTTTTATGCCTGGAATGAACTCCACTTGGTCATGGTATATAATTTTTTAAATAACTACATTCCATTTGCTAATCTTTTTTTGAAGATTATTGTGTTTAAATTTCTATCAATCTATAGGGTTTTTTTTCTTGCATTATCTTTGTCTGGTTTTGGTATTTGCTAGTACTGGCCTTGTAACATGAGTTCGGAAGTATTCCTTTGTCTTCTGTTTTGTTTTTGTTTGTTTGTTTGTTTGTTTGTTTGTTTTATTTGCAGAGATTGTGTAAAGTTGGTGTTAATGGCTCAATAACTCTTTGGAAGAATTTTCCAATGAAATCAGCTGGGCTTTGTTATCTCATTATGAAGAACCTTTTAATTAAAATTTTAATTTATTTGATATTTTAGGACTATGAAATTATGTGATTCATGTTGGCTCAGTTCTGGCAGTTTTTGATTTTCAAGATACTTGTTTACTTCTTCACAGTTATCAGATTTATGAGTGCAAAGTTGTTCATGGTATTTCCTTATTATCCTTTGACTGGCTATAGGATCTGTTATGATAACTCTGTTTTCATTCCTGTAATTGTGATTTGTGTCTTCTTTCTTTTTATCTGTTTTAATCTTGCTAGAACTTCATCAGTTTTATTGAACTTTTTTGAAGATCAGCTTTTTGTTTCATTGACTTCCTCTTCTTCTTTTTTTTTTTCTGTTTTCAACTTCATTGATTTTTGCTCCAATCTTTATTCTTTCCTTCTGCTTGCTTTCAATTTATTTTGCTCTTTTCTAGTTTCTTAAGTTGGAATTTAGATTAATGATTTGAGACCTTTTTTCTAATGTAAGCATTTAGTGTTATAAATTTCTGTCTAATTAATGCTATAGCTACATTCTACATATTTTTATATGTTCTATTTTCTCTTTTATTCAGTTGAAATATTATCTTTAAAACAAACATATAGCATTAACACATCAGCTCTGGGCATTTCAAAAACTTTCCGATTTTGAATATGTGGTCTGACCTAATGGGTTTTATCTCCTCATCTGTTTACTCAGACTGGCGGATGGTGCTATCATGATCACAACTCATTTCCAGATACCTGGGCCTCCAATCCAGGAAGCAGGGTACCACTAAAATAAAGGGTTGGCCCTACGTCAGTCAGTAACTACGATAGATGACCTTCACTAAGGAAGATGGGGTTAGAGGAGATCTTGTATCCTTCCACTCAACATAGAAGGTAAGACTTTTGTAGTTTCTAGGAGTTGGCACAATGGCTAACAGTGACATTACAAATGCTTAGTAAATGTTGAGTGAACAAGGATTGAGTTATCACACAGAACGGTTAATCCCTGGTGAGCTGAACCTGTGAGCTTGGCAGAAATAGGATGGAAACAATTGAAAATAGCAAACTGTTATGGGGTGATCATGTGAGTATGGCATGGGGATGCCAAGAGTTAGTGCTCTGTCACAGACAGAGGCTAACTGCTGCAGCAGGAGTTATGGTGGTGTCAGGACCTCCAAGTCCTCGAGGAACCACTGCTCTTCCCTGTGTCAGCATTACCCTTAGGCATCTCTGCAGGACCACTCCTCCAGTTTTGCCAGGACAAGGCCTCCTCTGGCCAACACTGGTATAAATGTACTGGGTCCACAGTATGAAATAACAACTGAGGAGCAAAGGGTGCATGTTTATTCTGTAGGAAAAGAGTTAAAACTCTCAATTACCAGAGGCTTATTACCTCATGAACCAAATAGAATAATGTATTCCTTAAGCAAATGGAATATCAGGCTTCTTACAAAAGCTGGCACTCATATTTGCTTCACTTCCTCCTTCTCCTGGAAGAAAGTCATTCCAGCCACAGACTTATCACTTCCACCCCCTGTCCATGCCCCCAAACCTCAGTCATGGTCAGGTTCAGACCAGGTCCAAGTGGCAGTGAAGAAGTCTCATAGGGGACCTAGACATCAGAGAGCAAACGTTGATTATGAGTCATTAAGGGAAGTCATTATGGGAAATAATATGATCAAAGGGAATAGATTCTTTACCTTCCAACCATATTGTAAATGCATATGTATTGGTTTATCCCCCTTGTTAAAAAAATGCAGGTCATTAACATTTTATTGTATCCCAAGTGCCTAGCCCCAACATCTGACACAAAGCAGGGGCTCAAACATGTTTGGCATTAATTAAAGCTCTGCTCCCTATACACTTAGCCTTCTAATGCTCATGTAATGTAACATAATGTGTAGGGATTTATAGCATCCTTATACCTTGAGCCCTCTGTTTAAAGCAGAAGCACAAATGATAGTGAGCATACTTCAGAGAAATTCCAGAGGAACTGGAGGGTATTATGCTAAGAGAAATAAGTCAGTCAGAGAAAGTCAAATACTACATGATTTCACTCATATGTGGGATTTAAGAAACAAAACAGATGAACATAGGGGAAGGGAAGGGAAAATAAAATAAGACAAAATCAGAGAGGGAGACAAGCCATAAGAGACTCTCAACTATAGGAAACAAACTGAGGGTTGCTGGAGGGGATTTGGGTGGGGAGATGGGGTAATTGGGGGATGGACATTAAGGAGGACACTTAATGTAATGAACATTGGGTGTTATATGCAACTGATGAATCACTAAATTCTACCCCTGAAACTAATAATACACTATATGTATTAATTTAATTTAAATTTAAAAATCTAAAAAAATAAATAAATTCAAGAGGATCAGCGAAGCCCAGGTTTATTACCCAGCTCCCACTGTGCATATATATACATGCATGTATACATTCATGCATACACATACGAGTAGACATACATTCGCACATATGCTGCTGGGAATGGACACTGGTGTAACCACCTTGAAAAAATCCACCTATCATATAAGTCAGCCATTCTATTCCTAGGTACTTGTCCAAGAAAAATGAAAAATATATCCACACAAATATGGATTTCATAGCATCTTTCTTTATAATAGCCCAAAGCTGTAAAAAACATCTAAATATCCACTGGTAGGTGAGTGAATAAACAAACTGTGATATATCCATTCAGTGGAGTAATACTCAGCAAAAAGAGAGGGAGAGAGAGCAAGAACAAGTTCTTAAGATATGTAACACCCTACATGAGTCTTGAAATCTCTGGGCTGAGTTAAAAAAAAAAAAAAGAGTACATGCTGTCTGATTTTACTTATATAAAACTCCAATAACAGAAATTCAGTCAGTGGTTGCCCTCAGAGAAGGGCAAAGGGAAGTAGGCAGCATTGGGGGCTGACAGACGTATTTGTTATCTTGATAGTGATGACATTTCACAGGTCTATGGACCTGCCAAGACTGATCAGATGGTACACTTTACATATGTGCAGTTCATTGTACATCACAAATACCTCAATAAGTTTGTAAAAAAAAAAAATGTACACTCTGTTTATCACAGCATCTCTGAGGGGAACTTGCCATATCCTGAGACTGAATCTTTGAACAAGCATGAAGAAGCTCCTCAGGACTTAGGTGCAGTGTTGGAATGAAAGCCCAGTTTCACATTATCTCAGCAACTGAAACTACTCAGTACATATTTTTAATGTCACAATGAACTTTCTGAATCTTGCTTGATTTTAATAGCTTTTTTTGCAGCTTTATTGAGATGTAATTGACATATAACGTGTTAGTTTAAGGTGTACAACCTATTGATTTGATTCACGTAGCTAACACCTCCATCCTGTCACATAATTATCATTTTTTGTAGTGAAACATTTAAGTTCTACTCTCTAAGCAACTTTCAAGTATACAATACAGTATTATTAACTATAATCCCAATGTTGTACATTAGATCCCCAGAACTTATTCATCTTCTAACTGAAAGTTTGTAGCCTTTGACCAGCATCTATTTGTCTATGTTTTCTGTTAGTTGATCCTGGGAACTTTGAAGAGTGCTTTGTTTTGAGCTTAGTTTAGTTTGGCTTTTCTAAAGCTTAATCTGATTTCAAATCCATTTATTAAACAATGTGTAACATGCAATTTCAGTATGTCACATTGTATGTGACACTATGGAAAACTCTCGCAGAAAATAAATGAACCATATTATTTTAATGAGTAACACTAAAAATATAATTATTTCACTAGAAGAAAAATATTTTTATACACAATGGTTACACTTAATTTTAATGAACGTGAAATACTATTTCCATACTACTTTCAAATAATCAAATTCTCTATGAAAACCTGGTGGAAATTAAAGTATAATCAGTATTTCCAAAGGACATTTACCACATTCATCAACTTTAAGTTCAAATTGCATTAAATCAAGTAAAAATGGCTCATGTCCAATGTAATGCTCTTTTGTTTTTTACACAAATCCATAAATGAGAGTGACAACAATTTTATTTGTAAAATGTGTGTCTCTATGGGTCATATGCTCAGCACATTATTTTTTTGTCATGCTTTAAAACCATAGAATCTTTTTTTTTCTGATCAAAACATAATGTGTGTTCTTTTTTTTTTTTTAAAGATTTTTTATTTATTTATTTGACAGAGAGAGACATAGCGAGAGTAGGAACACAAGCAGGGGGAGTGGGAGAGGGAGAAGCAGGCTTCCCGCGGAGCAGGGAGTCCGATGTGGGACTCGATCCCAGGACCCTGGGATCATGACCTGAGCCGAAGGCAGACGCTTAACAACTGAGCCACCCAGGCGCCCCATAATGTGTGTTCTTTACAGAAAATTTGGGAAATTAAAAAAAATGACAAAGACAAGAAAGAAAATCTGTCATTTAAACATCTATTTTTAAAAACCCAGGAGAGGACCTCTGTTAGCAAGCTGGTGCCTATGCAAACAGGGGTTTTCTTAAAATGAATTTAGACATATTTGTATGTATTAAAATATCTGTACTAAAATTATTTCATCAGCTTCTTTCAACTTAATACTATATGGATATTTACCTTAATCATGAAATATACTTATCAGCATGAATGTACAATGTTTAATTCTGTAACTGAAATAATTTCTGAAGTGCTGCAGGGACCCAACAATGTGTGTTGTTCAGAGGATTTGCTTGCCATGTGCCTGCTGCACCAATCTCTAGGCTGGTCTCTGGAGTCACGTATCTATTTTTCAATGGTAAGTGACATGAATGTGAAAACCTTAGCACATCAATCTTTGCCAATGTCTGTGGACATTCGCTCAGAATAAATTCCTGGAATTGAATTGCTCAGGCAGAGATGGCATGTTTTCAGGGCCATGAGTCCAGGTTCCCACAAGCCATGTTCCATTTGCACACCTGGCAACATATGTCTGTGTGTCTCTCCTGAATGCAAGGTAGCTGTGGATGCTCTCATTAAATGTACTAGCTTCCATCTAATAGCTGCTCAAATTTCTTTTAGTATTCATGAGAAACCCACAAGACCCTAGAGGGCTACCTTCCCACCCCACCATCATTCTCTCTTACCTCCTTCACCTATTTTGTACCTCTTGGCCCTTCTCAACTTCTAAAATTTTATACCTATATTTGTTTTTCAAATTGTCTACCCACCAACCCCCCAATTTAAAAAAAAAAAAGAGCAGAGATTTTGTTTTTTACCTGGTTTTCTCCATGTCCCCTTGTTTAGAATAATATCTGCCACATGGTAGGAGTGATTTTTTTTTTCTTTAATGAATGGCTAACAAGCGAATGAATGCACATCCAAATATGCATATATTATGAATACGGCTGTGTGAGTCCATAGTTTCCCTTTCTAGAAATCTGGCCATATTCTCATAGACACTAAATGTGTCCGAAGTGCAGGGGAGGCCACACACACACACACCTGACCCAGAGACAGGACACCCGCAGAGAGAAATCAGTGTGAAAAACAGAATTGAAGTAGGTCAAAAGTGGGGCCCTAAGGAAGACCAGGGGGAACCAGCTGACCTCCTGGATGGTTTCAATGGCTCATTCACATTTTCTTGTCCACCTCAGCCATCCTTGCATTTCATATTCCCATCCACCAAACTTGTCAGCCCAAGAATCTCTTGCAGGCCTCCCTGCTCCCTATCACATTGTCCAAACCCTTAGTCCAGTCTTCTCAACATTTCAGATGTAGAGGAATCTCCAGAGGTGCCTGTTACAAACCAGAATGTGAGTCACTTGGTTGGGAAGGGACATTTCAGAGATGGGATATGGGAAATCACATGTTTAGAGGCACATGTGGTACACAGCTCCAAGCTGCACACAGAGCCTCCCATCTGTTTCAGCTCATATATGTCCATGTGGCTTCCTGGGCCTGCTGTAACAGAATACCATAAACCAGGCGGCTCAAACAAGCTCTTAGGGGATCTCCCAACTGAAACCTGCAGGAAAAGATGTCTGAAGGCTTTCTCAGAGCTATTGTCAGCTTCTTCAAGGATCATGTTTTAAATGTACATGCATTTGTCTCTAAGGCTGCTGTTAGCAAAGTACCACAGACTGGGTGCCTTAAGCAACAGAAGTTCATTGTCTCATAGTGCTGGAGACTGGAAGTCCAAAATCAAGATGTTGCCAGGGTTGGTTTCTTCTAGGAGCTATGAGGGAAGGGTCTGTTACAGGCCTCTGCCCTGGCTGCTGGTGTCCTCAGACATCTTTGGCTTAAAGATGGCATTCTCCCTGTATCTTCATGTTGTCCTCCCTCATTGTGTGGCTGTCTCTATGTCCAAATTCCCCCTTTTATAAAAGACACATAATATTGGATTAGGGCCCACCCTAATGATCTCATTTTAACTGGTCATCTCTGTAAAGACCTTATCTCCAAAAGGTCACATTCTGAGGTCCTGGGAGTTAAAAGCTCCAATATATCAGGGCTCCTGGGTGGCTCAGTCATTAAGCGTCTGTCTTCAGCTCAGGTCCTGATCCCAGAGTCCTGGGATTGAGCCCGCTTAGGGCTTCCTGCTCCATGGGAAGGCTGCTTCTCCCTCTTCCACTCCCCCTGCTCCTGTTCCCTTTCTCACTCTCTCTGTGTCAAATAAATAAATAAAATCTTTTTAAAAAGTTCAATATATCTTTTTTGAGGGGATGCAATTCATCCCATGACAGGACCCCAGGGGACTTTAATGGTACTGTGCATATTTTTATAATCCACTGTCCCTTGCTGGTTATCCTAAGCTCCAGGACACCTGAGTCAGTCATAGGAATCCCGACTTCTTTAATGCCTAGTCTTACTAATAACTAAAAAGAATGGGAAACTGTTTACTGTTTTTTTGTTTGTTTGTTTTCTTTGAGATACCTGATACCCAAAGCTTTGTGAGAAAGGCATTTTATCCCCATTATACATATGAGAAAACTGAGGTCAAGTCAATAAGCAACTTGGTATTATACTCAATTTCATACAGATTTCATCAACCTCAGTGTTCAAAACATTACCATCAATATCAGGTGTTGGTGAGGCTCTGAGTATAATCCGTCTTGGAGCAAAATTCCCCCCCCATTTGTGGAGCTTTGAGACCAAAGGAACAAGTTGTCTTTTCCCAAAATACAGTGGGGGACAGGTACCAGTTAATAGTTGCAGACATTCCCATTCAAGGATAAAAGCTCCCAAGCCACTTGAAATCAAGGCAGGCAAATTCCATTAGGTCTGAAAGTCAAAACATGGTAGTAGGTGGTCTCAGCTTGGTGACTCTCCAAATTATCCTAACTTTTTCATGAAATACAGCACCTATGGGGGTGCCTGGGTGGTGCAGTCAGTTGAGTGTTGGACTCTTGGTTTCAGCTCAGGTGGTGATCTCAGGGTGGTGAGATTGAGCCCCACATCGGGCTCCACACTCAGTGTGAAGTCTGCTTCAGATTCTCTCTCTCCCTCTGCCCCTCCCACTACTGTGCTGTCTCTCTCTCCTTCTCTCTCTCAAATAAATGAATCTTCCAAAAAATGAAAGGAAGAAAGAAAGAAGACAGACAGAAAGAAAAGAAATACAACACCTGTGTACAGCCAGTAGTTTTATCAGCCTGTTGCCTTCCAGTAGAATTGTGAGGGTCCAACAAATTTATTTTTATTCTTTCTATACTTTTCAGTACAAGCTAGTACTGTTTCTGCTGATATAAAATTCTCAAGAAACTTGTGGGTCACACATGTATGTCATGGGAATTCACTCCATTGAATAAGAGGCTTGACCACATATCCCATCTCCATCTTTCCTTTGCTGAGATGATTGAGGGACAATGTCTTTAAGCTTCTTTGATGTGCTTTCTGGTTTGATTGAGGGCATCTGTGAATCACACTCAGTCTCTTCAAAAAGCCTTCTGTGTTACTCAATACTCTGAACTTTTGATCTTTCTAAGATATTTACAAAATGCTGTACAACCTTACATTCAGCCTTTTCTCCAGAGCACACTTTTCTGATAGTAAAGCTCTTAATTTTAGTGTCTTTTGCAACCTGGATAGGTTGAGGATTTCTCAAGCCATCAAGTCCTGCTTCCCTTTTGTTGGACAATTTTTCCTTTAGTTTATCTCTTTTCTTTTGTTTTTTACTAAGCAAACAAGAAACCAGACGGCAGTTTCAACACTTGAAAGTTGCTTACAAGTTCTGTTTTCCACACAACCACAAGACATGCTAGCTTCCTGCCACTATATCCCTCTTTTCCAATATCCAATAATACATTTCTGATTTTCTTCTAAGCCTTCATCATCAGTGCCCATAATGTTCATATTTTTACTGATATTTTGCTCACAAACTTAGATATTCTCCAAGTTGCATACAGGTTACTCTACCATGCACCTCACTTCCTCCTGTTTCCTCCTCACTGGCAATGACATCTGTTTGTTTTTTTTTTTTCTACTAATAGTTTGTTCAAGACAATTGAAGTTTTTCTACCATCTCAAAATTCTTCTAGTCTCTGCCTACTTTCCAACTTCAAAGGCCTTTCCACATTTTTAGTCATTTGTTATAGCAACACCCCTGGTTCCAAAAATATGTATTAGTTTTCTTCTTTTTTTTAAGATTTATTTATTTATTTGAGGGAGTGGCTGGGAAGAGACAGAAGCAGAGGGAGAAAATCTGAAGCAGACTCCCTGCCAGGTGTGGAGCCTGACTCAGGGATCCATCCCAGGACCATGAGATCATGACCCAAGCCGAAATTAAGAGTCGGCTGCTTAACCAACTGAGCCACCCAGGCGCACCCAAAAATATGTATTAATTTTCTATTGCCACAATAACATATTACCACACTCTTACTGGCTTAAAACAACACAAATTCATTATCTTTTAGCTCTGTAGATCAGAAGTCCCATTCCAGTCTCACCAGCCTAAAATCAGGTTGTTGGAAGGGCCTTATTTCTTTGCAGAGACCCCAAAGGAGGTCCTGTTTTCTTGTTTACTTGAACGGCTGGAAGAATTCTGTTCCTTACATGCAGAGCCTTCCATCTCAGAACCAGCTTTTGGAGGAGCAACTCCTCCTCACTGCCATCTTCCTCTCTGCCTACAACTAAGAAAGGTTCTCTAGGGCCTCTGCTTTTAAAGACTTACATGTCTTCCAAATATTTAAGTTAACAGCCACTAAGACTGCAGATTTATAAAATGAAAAGTTCTCTATAAAGGAGATGCTTCCACACTCAGAAGTATTAGTTTAGAACAATCATATTTCAGAATTCATATACATTACTGGTTTGCTAACTATGGACATGGGAGAGGGGTCGAATAAAAAAAAAAAAAAACAGTCCTTGAATCTCAAAAAAACCCAAAAAACACATGATTGGCATTAGGGTGATCTCTTAGTGGGGGGAGCATTATTGTGTTTCCCACATGGACAAATGTAAAAATTCATTGAATTATAAACTTAAGAGTGTGGTGCTTTAGTGTTTTGTGATTTATTTTTCAATAAAAGTAAATTTTTTAAAATAGGTGGCATTAAGGCTTTGGGAATGGAACTGATGGATAACAACAAAAAAGACCCAAGCTCCCTCCACACAGCAGAAAACAGAGGCATGGAATCGAGAATAGAGTGAGTTTTAGGGTGTTTTTGAGCCACGGATCAACTAACACAAAAGCCCACCTTTTCTCAAAAGCTCAGCATTTGCCCTAATATGTTAATAAATTTCCTTAGTTTTTAAATTAATTTGAATTAAATTTTCTATTGTTTCCAGGCAAAGTCATTGTAAGTGGAAGTGTATCCACTTTGTAAGTGGAAGGGCACTCCCAGCTCCTGTCACGACAAGACTGTTACTATACCAGCTCGAAGGTGGCTTTACACACCGCCCATGCATATAACACTTTCTGTTTTTTTTTAAAGGATTTTTTTTTTTCTCAGAGAGAGAGATTGAGAGCAAGCACAAGCAGGGGGAGCAGAAGGTAGAGGGAGAAACAGGCTCCTTGCTAAGCAAGGAGCCTGATGCAGGACTGGATCCCAGGGCCCTGGGATCATGCCCTGAGCTGAAGGCAGACGCTTAACCGACTGAGCCACCCAGGCGTCCCAAACTTTCAACTGATTTTGCATTTGATTATAAAAACTACCTTAGAATTCAAAAAGCACTGATGGCTTTGTATGAAATGTCTTCAAAACTAGTCTCATAAACTTCATATACTTTGTCATTAAATTATAGTGGGTCTCTGAATTTACAGTACCTATTAGTTCTCAGTGGGGAGAAAATTATGTGTGTTAAATACTATTATGCAAGAAGAGCTATTTTAGCTGTGACATGTGTATAACTTTCAAATTATATGTCTCTCTTTGAGATGGAAATGTTGATGGTATTTTATTTTGTGGCAGATTCCTCTTATGTGGGATTTGGCCTCAGCCTGAATGTAAAAAGAAAAAAGAACTCAAAGGAAATGAATACATTGTGATGTTAATGTTCAGCCATTTATAGATAGAAATGCTAAACTACATCTTTCTTTGATTTAATGAAGCATGAATAAGTTGCATAAACATACTTTCAATCTTCACTCCTTCACACATCCCTATCAGAGACCCTCAGAGTCTCCTTAGGCTCTGATGGACCGAGCATGGTCAGTCTGGGTAACAGGGCAGGAGGAAGGTAGCGGGTGCTATGTGCCCAGGGGAGAGAAAGAAAGGTTCTCCTTTAAAAAGATAGATTTCTGAGGGCAGACTCAAAAATGGCACATATGCTAACACTGTTTAACATAACAGGATCCCCAGTGTGCTTTCTCCATTTCTATCATATGTTTAGTCCACCTATAAAAATGTGTAATCTATTCCAGTACCGCCAAGAGGTTTAATCACTTTTGGCTCAACTTTGAGGCAAAAACCCTGGGTTATCACATATACAGTTGGGTGTCTGACAAGATATTGTCATGATGGATGTCCCGGAAATACAGTAAGGTGGACAGGCTAATAAGAACAGGCTTACTGACCAAAGATGATCTTATTTTCAATACCAATCCATTGTACGCAATTATCATTTTCCATATCTGAATTAAAGAGCTTCTTCCAAAACTTAGACTTGAAAACAATGATATAAATCAGAAGCTGAAGACAGTGAGAATTCCATTGTGCATGAACATGGCAAGAGATGAGCATCTGTCTTTTCATAAACTGGGGGAAGAAGGAACAGAAACACTGTGTTCATGCATGGATGGTTTTCTACCTTCAACACCTGTCATGGAAATATACAAACACAGACGGGCACTGACACAGGGACAAGTGAGAGAGCCTCTCTGTCAGAGGAGCCTCCAGTCTAAGGAGTCACCAGGGTGCATCCCAACACCACATTCACAATCATCCAAAGCCAAGTGGGAACCATGGAAAACAGAAGACCCAGGTAGGGAACCAGGATGACAGGAGCTCCCAACAGGATTTTGCAATTGATAGCAGAGGAAGGAGATAGGAAAATCCTGCATTTAAGAAACTGGCTAGAGGGCACCTGGGTGGCTCAGTTGGTTAAGCGACTGCCTTCGGCTCAGGTCATGATCCTGGAGTCCCTGGATCGAGTCCCGCATTGGGCTCCCTGCTCGGCGGGGAGTCTGCTTCTCCCTCTGGCCCTCCCCCCTCATGTGCTCTCTCTCATTCTCTCTGTCTCAAATAAATAAATAAAATCTTAAAAAAAAAAAAAAAACTGGCTAGAAGAGAAGGCAAATGTGGGGGGTGTGACCCTGGAGGCCAGACCCTCAGGAGAATCTGTCCTTTCTGCTCACTGGGTGTAGGCCTTGTTCTCCCAAGACTGGTCAGTTCCCAGTGGGCATTTCTGGCATTAGTCTACAATGAGATAACACTCTTCTCAGCTAGCACAGTGTCTGGGCTTTGGCGCCCCCCTCCACACACACTACATGAACAGGGATCTCTCCTTTTCTAACTATGTCCTCTCTCAGTGTCAGTGAACTAGAAGCTAATTTATGACTTTTGGAGATAATAATTTGTCAAATTAGGATATGGGAAAATTGTCATTTATTGTTTTGGTTTTGTCCAACAGGAAGAAACAAATTTGATTACCATTTATATATTTTCTCAAATCAACCACATACAGCCTTCTTTGTCTGCCCATTACAGAAAACTGGGGCAAAGGATAATTATAACTATGTACCAAAAAGCAACACATGGATTAAAAAAGGATTCTTAGCATTAGGAATACTCATGACCCCAGAATCCATGAGTGTTCATCTCTGTTGAATGACTGCATTCTTTTAAACTAATCTGATTTGGTTAAAGTATAAACAGAATGCCTAAAAAGTTTTTGATTGATCTAGACTTTTGAAGGATAGAGGATATGGTCAAATTGAGAATTTGGTTTTTAAAAATTCTTCATATTTTCTTTCAGATGGAACTTTTTTTTCGTTTGAAGATGTAAGTAAGATCCCATTATTCCTTCGATAGTGCAGAAGCTCCACATGTCACTGGCCCCATGGTCCACACTTCTATCCACCTCTGACCTGTGTCTTGTCTGCTGCTCCCATCCCAAGCCCTCTTGAGCATCAGGTCATCAAACTGGCAACCCACTGTCCGGAATGCTGTTCCCTCAGCCAGCCTGGCTCAAATCCCCTTTCCAACATTGCCTTCCTTCCTGATGGTCCTAACCAGTCTGCTGGTTTAGAATTCCAGTAGGCTCTGCCCATCTGGCACTCCCAAGCCCTCCTTAGCCTTTCCCACAGGTTGACATAGTATGTTAATTTCTTGTGTCTGCTTCTGATAGAATATAAGCCCGTCCAAGGCAGAGATCTTTGTTCTGATGTGTCTCACTGAGCACTGAAAAGTTCCTAGCACATAGCAGGTGTTCAGTAAACATTTATTGAATGATTTTTAATTAATTAATAATGAGAACAATCCATAAAACTGAATATCTCCATTTTAAATCATCACATTTTATGTATTTTAATTTAACTTAAAACATTAATATAGTAAAAATATTGTTCAAATATTACATTACTATTAAAATTATAAATTTTCATGTTATATTTATAAAACATTAAAATTATTATTTTAAAATTATATATCACATCTGCTAAATTTTGCATTTCCAGAACTTACTTCTGCTTATGGCAAATGTCAGATTCAGTTGTTTCTGATGAAATCTCTCCTGCAAAACAATGTGAAAGTTGGACATAATATTTTTGTTGAGAACCAGCAAGAATTCAAGGGGGCTACATCCCAAGAGAAGGGGGAGGCATAGAGAGGTGAGCCCAGGATTTCTTGGCACGTTTTATTCAAGTCATTCATAGGTTCTACAGAGACACCTGACAGGCTGACACAGAACAGAGGGAGTTACCGAGAGGCCAAGAAACCTAGTAGACTTTTCATTAGACTCATGGGGCTTGAAAGATAAAATTTGCAGGTGAGGGTCTCCGGAGGACAGGCCCAGTCTAGCCCGCTGAAAGCATTCTTAGGTAAGAACCTGTTACCTAACAGCCCCTAAAGGCCCCTGATTGTCTTCCAATTAGCAAATCCCATCAGTATATTTACAAGGAAGTCTGGTGGGAATAAAAAAATAATGGCCCAAGGGTCCCCACAAAAAATAGGCAATGAGTTCCCACCTGCTTTAAAATCCTCCCCAGAGGGAATTTCCTTATCTGATAAAGATAAAAAAATTCATAGCCAGCATTATATTTAACAGTGAATTATTGAAAGCTTCCTCTCTGAATTTGAGAATGAGATAAGGATGCCTGGTCCTGACCAGCACAACAATGCAAGAAATAGAATAAAAGAATAATGATTGGAAAGAAGGAAATGGAAAATGCCATTTTTGTGAATGGCTCAATTATGTAGAAAATACGGGAGTTTATTCAGATACATCATTGGATTAACGAATTGACTTTAGCAAGTTTGCTAGGTAGAGGGACAAAATACAGAAACCAATTACTTCTCTTTATACCAGCAATAACTTAATAAGAAAGGAAAATTTAAATAGCTGTCATTTACAGTAGCCTCAAAAAGAATCACATTTTTAAGAATAAATCTAGTAAAAGACAGATAAGACCTTTCCACAAAAATACTTCAAAATCATGCCTCAGAGAAACTAAAAAAAAAGCCTAAGTAAATGGAAGGATATATATATAATACTCATTAGTTTGATTCTTCCCAAACTTATCTGTAGATTCAGTACAATCCCAATCAAAATCACAGCAGGTATTTTTGTGGAAATTAATGAGCAATGTATAAAATTTACATGAAAATGAAGAAAGCAAATAGCCAAGACAATCTTGAGAAAGGGACAAATTTAGAAGACTTGGACTTTAGCTCATCTAGACTTGTGACAATAAAGAATCCTGGTTCAAGGATAGCAAAATATATCAATGGCACAGAATAGTCCAGAAAAACAAAGAGAAATGTCTTTCTTCTTTTTAAGATTTTATTTATTCATTTGAGAGAGAGCACGCAGAGCGAGAGAGCAGAAGCAGGGGGAGGGGGAAGAGGAGGGTCAGAGGGATAGGAAGAAGCAGACTCCCTGCTAAGCAGGGAGTCTGACACTGGGCTCCATCCCAGGACCCTGAGATCATGACCTGAGCTGAAGGCAGATGCTTAACTGCTTAACCCACTGAGCCACCCAGGTGCCCTGAGAAGTGTCTTTCAATAAAGAGTGCTTTGTCAATTGAATACCCAGACAGAACAACATGTCTCTTAAGTCCTACTCATACCATACATTAAAAAAAAAAAAATCGGGCGCCTGGGTGGCTCAGATGGTTAAGTGTCTGCCTTCGGCTCAGGTCATGATCCCAGGGTCCTGGGATCGAGTCCCACATCGGGCTCCCGGCTCAGCAGGGAGCCTGCTTCTCCCTCTGACCCTCTCCCCTCTCATGCTGTTTCTCTCTCGCTCACTCGCTCGCTCTCTAAAAAATAAATAAAATCTAAAAAAAAAAAAATCAATCCTAGATGACTTGTCAAGCAAAACTGGAAAGGTAAAGCAAAAAATTTCTAGCTGATACTATGAGAAAATATCATGTTTCAGAGATTGGCAAACATTACTTCTTTAGGGCACAAGAGATACTACTAACCGTAAGGAAAATGAGTTGTCAATTGGACCGCATAGGAATCTGTGTTACATTCAAATATACCATTAAAAAAAGTACCAAGGCAGTTACAGAGGGGACAGAATAGTTCAATGCATATATCCAACACAGGATTCGAATCCAGAATATATAAGGAACTCCCATACAAAGAGACAGAAAGCACAATAGGAGAAGGGACAAAGTAGGATATGTTCTACATTGTTAGTCATCAGAAAAATGCAAATTGCAACCATAGCGAAGTACCAGTACCATTAGAATGTCAGAATGCCTAATAACAAAACTTTCATAATATCACATACTGCTGAGGAGGGGAACAAAGGGAATCTGATCTTCCCCTGGTGAGAGTGTAAAGGAACATAATCACTTGGGAAAACTAATAATGTTGACCATATGTATACCCTAGGACTGAGAAATTTCATCACTAGGTATGTATCAGCTAGAAATATATATATATGTATACCAAAAGAAAACCAGAAAACTATGTACAAGAGTATTCCTGGCATAATTATTAATAACTGCTAGAAATGGGAAGCAATCCAAACACCCATCCATCAACAGCAGAGTAGGTACATAAACTATGGCACATTCACACAATAGAATATTTGCAGGAACAAAATGAGCAAACTCTGCTACTTGCAATACCACCGATGGGTCACACAAACATAATGTTGGGTGAGATAAGATAGACAGACAGACTCACAAAAATCACATGGTGTGCTTCCACTTAAGAAAACTTCAAAAGCAGACAAAACTAATCTATGGTGTTAGATGTCAGTGGCTCCCTGAGGGCATGGAGGGAATTGGGCTTCTGGGGAGTGGGATTTTTGTGAAAATTCATCAAGCTGTGGATTTATGATTTATGATATAAGTGCATTATATGTCTATATAAATGTTTATTTTAAAATACAAAGTAGCCAGGGTTAAATATGTAATTGTAATATTTAGGATCTAAAAGAAAAGTTACAAAGTATCTTATTCAGTGGCTCTGTTCTATGGGTCAAACACTGAGATGACCTGACTAAAGGGCATGTGTGTGGTTGAATCAGTGGAGGAACTGGAGTAGAATGGGGTCCCCGGTGCTTTCCAGGGCAGAAGCCCTTTCCAGCTTTCCCTGTCAACATAAAACACTGGTGTTTTCTTCAGTTTAAGATGCCATGGCCATAAAACATGAGACATAAGAAGTCCTAGAAATAGAGTAGGGGGGCACCTGGGTGGCTCAGTCAGTTGAGCATCTGACTTTTGGTTTCGGCTCAGGTCATGATCTCGCAATCATGGGATTGAGCCCGGCACTGGGCTCTGTGCTCAGTGAGGAGTCTACTTCAGATTCTTTCTCCCTCTACCTCTAACCTTCCCTGCTCATGCGCGCTCTCTCTCTCTCAAGTAAATAAATAAAATCTGTAAAAAAAAAAAAAGATGTAAGACAGTAATCCCTTAAAGAAACTTGCCAGACTGCACTGACACTTATGGGAAAGACTAAAATAAAACTCTCATTATGCATTCAACTCCAACACTCTGTAGTGTGAACCTCTGATACATATTCATCTTGCCTAGGTAGGGGATGACCAGGGTGGACATATTATTTCCAGTTTTAAATTGTTCCTCAGAGAAGCAGTGGTGGTATGACTGCACGTTGATCATTATACTCGCTAATAATAACATTAATGTTTTCTAGACACATAAAACTCACAGCTCTTAACTGGAGACTTCCTCATGTCTAAATCCCACAACTTCCCAAATCCCTCCATGCAGTGAGGATGAGTTCTTTTACTCAGCTAAGGAAGCTGCCTCTCCCAGAGAGTTGGCGAGTGCTCAGAAATCACTGTCCATGAAGGACATGATTCAGGAGAGCTAAGTTACAGGGGAGATTTGCATTTCATGTAGTACTCCTTACAATGCTAATTTTAAGGCATAGGCTTAATTATATGCTCATTGTTTTATGGCCGAGTAATAAGAAAGTGAATTGGACAGTATCTTCTACTCGCCCATCTCAAGAACTGTTGTGTTCACAGATAGCATTTCTGTTCACAGCTGCTTTTATGAACATGACTCATACCACCCAGTTTGCTGTGTCCACACATTTCTTTCAGCATATTATTTAGAATAAAAGGCCAGTAAGGGTGGAGTTTACTGAACTTTGTGCCCAGCCCTGTGCTTGGGTGTGATTCATGCCCGTTTCCAGCAAGGTTAACTTGGAGTGTTCTTGGGCACAGGACAGGAAAGGATAAGAAGCTCCAGCTCCTCACATTCCAGATTCCAGTCCCCAACTCCCATGCCCACTCTCCCAGTGCACAAGCAAGAGTCACCTTCCTCACCTTCACCACTGGTGGGAAGATAAAGAACATCCAGGTAGCCCTGGACCCACTCCTCCAGATAGTCCCCTCCTCTCACATTACATTACCAGGCTGCTATCTTGCTACCTTCTCCACCAGGAGAGAGGAAGGAGAGGTGAAGGGTAATTTAATCTAATTGAGTCAACAAAAACATATTCAGCACCAGCTATGGACTGTGTATTTTACCATGTGCAGGAGATGCAAAGTTGAGTCGTGTGTGGTCCTTGTTTTCTAGGCCCACAGCTCATAGGACAAACAGGGCAACTAGTGCTTACCAAATATTTAATCATGATGAATGGAATCAACAGATTAATTCAGATCCTGCCTAAAGAAGCTCAAGCCTTCCTCCTGAGTATGGCTGATCTTGGTAGAGTAGAGGCTGGTACAAGACCTCAGTCAGCCATCTTTTTCCCAGGCTGGTGTGTACCCCTTGCTCTCTGCCCTCCACATCATGCTTTGATGCCAGACTGAAGACGCCTCTGCAGTCAGCAGGCAGAAACAGCTCTTGCCCTCATCCCATGGGTCTCCAGCCTCCTGAAAAGGGCTATTTCTCTTCATTCATCCCCACTATCAATCTCAGAGCAGAGGATCTATGGGGACCTCCTGGAGCTCCCCAAGTCACATAATTTCAGCTGTGGGAGAAACAGGCCACTGAAGGCCAAAGGACATTTCCAGGACAGTGATTACTAACAGACTAGGGGTGGGATGTGAAGGTTTCTGGTCCTGCATTATTTATACCATAGCTTTTATCTCATACATATTTATGTCAGAGGCCTCTCATTCTCGCCAAGACAAAATTTCTCTATTTTGGCTTATAGAAAATGTAATTACTCATCAGTTGGACCCTTCAAAATGGAGAATCCCTTATACAATATTTATGACTTCTATTGTCCCATAAAAATTTAAACCCATGCCTAGGTGAGGAGAGACCTTATTCAATGGATTGTTGCAATTAGGGTGAGGCGACTTTGCAATAGAAGGAAGGGGCTAGTGCAATAGCAGAACACTGTGACCATCAGATCTGCAAGGCTCTCAAAGGTCAGGCAGAAAGAGACTTTCTGTTATAGAGAGGGGCAAGCAAGGCTAGAAGAACAGAGGAGGCAGGGAGAGGGTGACATGATCCCACAATTTAGCAGGAAATGGTCCCAGGCAGGCATTAAGGAGGGTTGTTCTGTGTTGCAATGCTCATGGGTGGGCCCAAGTTGAGGGCTCTGGGGAAAGGCATTTTGTCCAGATTGGTGAGTGGGGACAACCAGCTCAGCTAATCATTTATGAGGCAAGGAAGGGGAATTTGGAGTGTCTGGCCTTATTCTAGCTAAACAAGGGGGAGCATTTTTGTTTTACGTAAATCACATGGGACAGAGGTTTTTTTCTCAGTAAGTCACATCTAGGGACACAAAGGGTATGGTGTTTTTCTTAACTTACACTGTTTCTAGGAGCACAGACTCAGGAAGAGTTTAATATCATCACTATAAATTGTGTCAAGTTACCTTTATTCAAATGTCTTATACAAATTGTTTTGAATAGCATATTTTTCATTATTACATGATAAACATTTATCATCAAGTGGAGTAGCTCAGAGCCACTACAGCAGCATCTTAACCAAAACGACTTTTCCAAGGACGGGACATTTCAGCAATGATTTAACTTCTTCTTACTGAAAATTTATTTTGCCAAAAATGATGCTTTTAATAAATCCACACTGAATACTTATCTGGGCTGTTGAAGAAGGCCTTTGCCTGCAGGCAGGTGATGTTTCATAGTAGAGGATAGGTATGAGTGGGGCTTAGCAAGAGCAAAGAGGAGATGGAAAATGAAAGATGCTCGCCTTTCTGGCTGCAGATTGCTAGGTAAATGGCATTCTTAACTGTCCTAAAGCATGATGCTGACAAATGTGCAAAGCAGCTAGGAGGCTGTGCAGTAAACAACATGCTGGGGAAGGGTCAGTCTCCAAAATTTTTGTCCCGAAGTCAGACTAGACCAGCCCTGACTGTGCATATGCCAGATGAGGGGATGGGGTGGGGGTTAGGGACGTGGGAAATGGGGGCATTAGGGACATGTAAGATGAGGACAAGAGCCAGTCTCCTTCCATTCCAAAATCCTGGATAACACTTTCAAAGGCTGGACCCTGAGAGAAGGAAAGGAATGAGAGGGATGGTTGAGACCAATAAGATTTACATGCAGTGGGAGATGCAGAACTGGACCACATTACCTACCTGTAAGGTTTGCCACTGTCTGCAAAAGAAAGCTGGGCAAAAACCGGGAGAGGACTGACTTCGGAATGCAGAGCAGGGAACACAGCTGGAACCTGGATTGCCACTAAAAGAGTTCTTCCAGACATCTAAGACTCTCCCTCTGCATGTAATAGGCTCTACAGTGATGTATTAATCCACAAACATGTTTATTGCTGTCTGGCTACATGCAAACCTCTCTGAGGAGTCTGTTTGGATTACAGGGCATGCTAGCACATGGTGGCAGCCTCAGGGAGAGATTGCTCTCACTGAGAAGAAAATTAGGAAATATGTAACATTTCATGAAAGCTCCTGGAGGACAGGGGCTGGCTGCCCCCTGTTTCTTCTGTACATACCTCATGAGGCTGTATTAGATTAGGCACTTAATTGGAAAGCTTGTTTTTAATTCACCCACAGTGTAAAATGTCATCAAGGTAGACATTCCAAAAGGGTCCTTTTGCCCCACTCAGTTCAGTTTCTTCCTGCTGCACGCCTGGGAAGGAAATGCCTTGGCACTGCCCATGGTGGCAAGAGGCAATTGAGAGGGCACATGCGCCCGGTCTCGATGGGCTGTGAGTGGCTTGTGACAGAGGACTGAGCTGCTCCTTGCTGCAGAGACTAACCAGAAGAACAGACATTCTGCCATGCTCCCAAGAAAAGGGCAGGGACAGGCTTTATTCCAGTCAACTTCAGGCTGCCCTGAAGAACATCAGCTATACCCAATGAAACAACATGCTTTCAATCGTCCCTACTCCCTATTTCTGAACACTAGGGCAGAGAGCCTCCTGACAGCCTTAGGTCAGACTTTCACCATTTGCCCTCCTCTGTCTTTTCATGAAGCTTATTCCAGAGAAGCAGCAATCAGTCCAGACACCCCAGATGCAAGTCTGAGCCTGTCACAGATGTCTGTTTGTGTTGGGTCTACAAGCACTTGGGGGTCCAGTGGGCTATAAGTTGGTGATTTGAGAAACTAAGGTCTACTGTCCACAGGGCAAAGGCCAGGAGTCCCATCACCATACAGCAAGTGGATTCCATTCAAAAACCCTTGTTCTTCAGGCACAGATTAGGTCCAGATGGTGCCTGGTAAATGATTTCCATTGACCAAAGCAGGGGAAGGAGGCTGACTTCCCCTTGATCTCAGCAGGACTCCCTCCCCACACCAGCAGCCCCTGCTCTCCTTCTAGACCCTTCAGCTTCTTTCTCCAGCCAGCCTGCTGAGTACACTGCCTTCCCAACCTTCACACTGGTGCGTGTCTCTCCTTTTGATCTTTCACCAGCTGCTTCCTTTTTCACAAATGCTTCCTCTAAAATCCATTTCACCCATGAAAGTTTTCATTGATTTTCTACCACTGTAGGATCCATAAAAGAGTGTGAGAAAGAGATTGAAGGTCAGTGAAAACGCCAGTCCCCCTGCAGCTGGCCAAGCCCATTCACATAGCAACATCTGTGCTTATTTTAGTCTCCCTTAGTGCTGAAAAAAGGCCTGTGTAACAGGGGCAAAAAATACTAAAAACAGTGATTAGTTCTAGCCTCTCCCCATCGAACCCTGGGCATCTCAGACTGTTTGCATTGCTGAGAGAGGGACCACCAGGGAGGGAGAAAGTGGTCTTTTAATAAGTTGATAAATCACTTAAAATAAGGTATGAAAAAGAGCTGCAGGATTTAAAGAAAGCAAAGACGGGATTATGGAAATTGTATGTTGAAAATGAAGACTGGCAAGGGGTTGACGATGAATCTAAGAGAGACTGGAAGTGAGTGGGAAGAGATGGGCTGGATGCAGAGCAAGTACTTTGGGCCCTGGGAGGAAGAGAGAGCCCAAGTGCGAGGCCGGTGCTGGTGACAGGGAAAGGGGCATTTGGATTTGCTTCTCACGAGTTCTTCTGTGGATTTGCACTGCCTCTTTTTTGGTTTTCTTTTAAGATGCCTGTTGGGGAAGTAGCCCTATTGTTCCTCCCCCTGGATGGGATCTATTGCCCCCTTCACTGCCCAGGGTCCAGAATATTTCCCTCAGATGGAAGCCAGGTATCAAGTTGTTGCTGATCTCGGCTTCTCCTTCCTATTAGAAGAAATCATTGCCTGTTCTGGGGCAAATGCTGATCTTGCCGGGTCTGCTCTCCCTCTGTGAGTAAGGCATTGTTCCAACCAGCACCTTCTGTCTGGTGACTCAGTTCCATAGGTGATGCGGTAAGCTAGGGCTAGTGGTGGGCAGTTGTGCTCTTCACTGTCCTGCATGCAGTGGGGACCCTCACTGAGGGTTATTAGCTGGAATTTCTTGCTCCACAATGCAGGGAAAGATTTATATATATTTTGTATTGTTATTCTTAGCTACCTGAATGCTGCTGTATTGAGATAGGATGTTTTACAGCCCAACAATTATGTAATGGTAGCTGCCAAAGTCAAACACAGATCCTCCAACTTCCTGTTCTTCATTTCACGATTGATTAGTGAAGGTTAAAATTGTTTCTTGTGATTGATTGGCCAAGATGAGAACTATTTGTTCCCTGAAACTAGCTGAAGTTAAAATGAAAAACAGAGGCCAGTCTCAAAAATTCCCTGAAGAGACAAAACCAGTTGAGTCATACAAACAAAGCTTAAATTAGTTTTCTTATTCTTTTTTTTTTCTTTTTGCAAGACTAACTTGACCTAGGTTATTTCTTGGAAATATGTCTTTGGAATATCATAAGCAAAACTTAAACTGCTTCCCAATATTAGTATGAGGTAACCAGTAACCAAATCCCTATCATTTAAGAAAATTTTACTGTAATAACCAATCACTGTGAAGACTAGACAGTCTCTGACTGCTCACTATATAAGTTCTTCTATGACAATATACCTCTGAGCCTCAGTCCATGTTTTAGTTTGAGTGTTCCAGGTTTGCAAACTTTTTGGTGTAGGCACAGTAAACTTTTACTAATTACTACTTTTGACACTGACTACAAAGAAAAACATTCCCTTTCTGATAACTGAGTCTTGCCCTTTTTCAAACAGCCCCAACCTCAAATCATCCCATCTGCAGCTTGCTTACTCCCCACTAAATGTAGCATATCCATCCTTTTAAGATACTCTGATCTTTGGAGCTGGGTCATTCTCCCCACTGCAATAACCTAAATAAAATCAATCTCCTTACTTGCCCAGTTCTTATCTTTGACACAGAAATGGAGACAGCAACATGTTTCTAGGAAAGCTGGGATGTGACCCCCCTCCCTTCAACATTCCCCATTTATCCATCTAGTGTTTTTTTTTTTTTTTTTCAGTGAACAAATATCTAAAGTCTTACCCTTGGCCCACAGTCCTGCAGGGCCAGAACCTGGGTTCCTCTTCCCCCAGCTCATTCTGCTGGTACAATAACACCCAGCATGTTCATGCCTTGGGGGTCTCATTTCTTGAGCATTTTGTTGTGCTCCCTCTTTATCCAGACCCCTCTATGGCTGATCACACTTTATGTCTCTGCTCAGATGTCCTATCTCCAACCAGCCTATCTAAAACCACTAGCTGCATTTTTCTTCCCAGAACTCATCACTGCCTGACATATTTACTTAATCTACTCTCTGCACCAGCTCAAGTAAGGCACAGTGGTGACAATGACACAAGGACCCAGGACCCCTGCTGGGGAGTAATGATACAAGAGAATTTCATTACATGAGGTGGAGCAAAAGCATCAAATCTATTTGTAGTTATCTCTAGTGAAGGGGGAGAAGGAGAGTGTTATCAGGAGTGGGGCAGAGAAGAGTTTTGGGTGATAGTATTTTTTTTCAAGTCCGCTGCTTAGTGCATACACAGATATTCATTATATATATATATATATTTTTTCTGTATGCCTGACTTATTTATAGTAATAAAAAGAGAGTAAACTGAAGAAGAGAAAGTATAAGTGGTACAGACAAAATTATTTCAGAAAGTTTTAGAAATGGGGTGGGAGCTAGAGGAAAATGATTTTTAAAACGGGCATTAAACATAAATTCCATGAAGCTAGAGTTATTCATTCATTCATTCATTCATTCATTCATTCATTCATTCACTTGCTGTTCCATCTCTAGCATCTGGAAAAGTTGTCGAAAGCATACAAACATTAAGTTAATATAGGTTTTTCCAGCTATCCAAAAGCAGAGCATTCCTATGAAATTTTCATAAGCCAAAATGACATACCATTAATTTATATGGAAAATGTTTTGAGCATTCCCAGACCCAAAAAATGCCCTCTCTCAGGCTTTCCTGGTACCTTAGGACACATCTTGCTAACAGACGCACAAAATGAATGCAGATAAAGCATAGATGCTCACAGACACAGTCCAGAGCTATGGCCACTTGATGCTGAGACGCTGGGTGCAATTTCCGGGGAAGGAGCTTGTGGGGCCACCTTCACTGCTCAGGCTGTGCACCACCTCTCTAGCAGCTCCCTGAAAAACCAACACTGAACATCATTTTTGCTTTTCACTCCTCCTCATAAAAGCAAAAATCCTCTTCAGATTTCCTTTAGTTACCAAAAACAGGTACTAACGTAGGTCTTTTGTAAAAGTGAAGTGCCTAATGAGAACTTTTAAAAAGCAGGGCATACCTAACCTTCAAATGAATGAATGAGTGAATGAGCGAACTCCACAAAATCATATTTGTATGTGGGTGGGAATGATATGGTAGATGATGCAGAGAATCGTTTCTCATTGGAAACAGTGAAGCTTCTATGAGAAATGAGGGCTACAAGATTCAGAGCAAAAATGGAGAGACTGGCCTTTGATATGGTCACTGTTCTTATGTTATAAAGTAAGACAGAACTTTTGGGGCCAGATGCAAACAAACTTGTAAAGTTACTAATGACAGTGTTCTTCTCTGAGGGCTCTATGTTCTCAAAGAAGTAAAACTGGGGGTGGGGGAAAATGAAGTGTGAGGGCTTGGAGGCGAGGAAGCGTGAAAACTTCCCAGAGCAGAGGAAGGTGAACTTCCTTCTGACTTGCATCACCTCTCTCTAACCCACAGGCCTATCCATCCTTTTCTACCTTGCTCCATGCTGGAAGCTGGCCCACATGGGCTGCATGGATGGTTTTCTATGCCCTAGAATTCTCACTGGATTCAGACAATGGGAATCACTGGCAGGAGCTGGAGATGGGGAGATTGAGATCAGTATTTCTTTTCCTGACTCCTTCCTACAGGGACTAGTGGGCAGGCTGCAGCCCTGGGCCACAAGTCATAGGCCTCTTGGGAAGCCATCTTCACATAGCTATAGGGATGATAATGCTATCTCCTTGCCATCAAACCCAGACACTTCTTTCCCCTTCATAATTTCTTTTTTTTTTTTATGTAATGTTAGTTACTATACATTACATAATTAGTTTTTGAGGAAGTGTTCCATGATTCATTGTTTGCGTATAACACCCAGTGCTCTGTTCAGTACGTGCCCTCTTTAATACCCATCACCGGGCTAACCCATCCCCCACCCTCTCCCCTCTAAAACCCTCATTTGTTTCACATAGTCCATGGTCTCTCATGGTTCGTCTCCCTCTCCAACTCCCCCAACTTCATTCTTCCCCTCCTGCTTTTTTTTTTTTTTTTAACATATAATGTATTATTTCTTTCAGAGGTACAGGTCTGTGAAACATAAGTCTTACACAATTCACAGTGCTCACCATAGCACATACCCACCCCAATGTCTATCACCCAGCCACCCCATCCCACCCAACCCTCACCACCCCACCAACCCTCAGTTTGTTTCCTCAGATTAAGAATTCCTCATATCGGGGGGCAGAGCAAGATGGCAGAGGAGTAGCAGACCTGAATTTCGTCTAATCTCAGGAATTCAGCTGGATAGGGATCAAACCATTCTGAATACCTACAAACTCAACAGGAGATCGAAGAAAAGAATAGCAACAACTCTCTCATCAGAAAAGCGACCACTTTCTGGAAGGTAGGACGTGCGGAGAAGTGAATCTGAGGTGATAGTCGGGAGGATAGATGGCGGGGGAGGGGCCTCCGTCCACTGCTTCTAGCAAGTGATAGAACCACGGAGCACAAAATCAGAAATTATAAAAGTCTGCTCTGCTGAGGGACGTCACTCTGGTGGCTAAGTGGGGGGGGGGGAACCCTCCGGGACAGTGTGGTCTCAGGACCCTCGGGGTCACAGAAAGACCGGGGGTGCCTGAGTGTGGCAGAGCTGCCAGGTAACGGAGCAGGGAAGCCAGCTGCAGAGGCGGAGCCCAGGCGTGGGCTCTCAGCTCGGGGTTGCCATAAACTGTGATCCGCGGCACAGTCGGGCCCCTGCTCCTCCAGCACGGACCCAACAAGCGGCAGATATGGGGAGACTCCCCTTCCTCCCCCGGGAGGAGCGGCACGGGAGTGCACCACAGGGATCTGCTGGGTTTGGAGACTCCACCCGGGGTCGGGTGCCAGAGATAGAAATGCGCGGTCACAGGCCGGGTGAGCAAGGAGTGCGGCCGGAGACAGGGGAGACGGGAGTGACTGACTGCTTTTCTCTGGGGGTGCACTGAGGATCGGGGCACCGAGTTCTCGGCTTCTCCGGGGCGGAGATTGGGAGGCCATTTTCACTCTCCGCCTCCAAAGCTGTACGGAAAGCTCTCAGGGAACAAAAGCCCCGATGAGCAAACCCGAGCAGATTACTTAGCCAGGAGGGGGCAAGGGTGGGGCAATTCCACCTCCTGCAGAGACATTTGGGAACCATGGCAACAGGCCCCTCCCCCAGAAGATCAGCGACAACAGCCAGCCAAGACCAAGTTTTCCAATCAATGAGAACGGCAGAACTCCAGCGCTAGGGGACTACTGCACATAGAATTCATGGCTTTTTTACCATGATTCTTTAGTCTTTCAAAGTTAATTTTTTTTAACTGTCTTTTTTTCTTTTTTTTCGTTTTGAATTTTTCTTTTTCTCTTTTTCAACCAACATCTTATCAATCCCTTTTAAAAAAAAAAAAAAAACATTTTTATTTTTCATTTTTAGAGTCATATTCTATACCTTCATAGTAGTTACCCGTATTTTTGGCATATATATATAAGTTGTTCTCCCTTTAAAATTTTGAGATAGTTTCCACTAACAGATTAAAATATACCCTAAATCGGGCGCCTGGGTGGCTCAGTTGGTTGAGCGACTACCTTCGGCTCAGGTTGTGATCCTGGAGTCCCGGGATCGAGTCCCGCATCGGGCTCCCTGCTCGTCGGGGAGTCTGCTTCTCCCTCTGACCCTCCTCCCTCTCATGCTCTCTGTCTCTGATTCTCTCTCTCTCAAATAAATGAATAGGATCTTTAAAAAAAAAATATATATATATATATATACCCTAAATCTCTAGTATATGGTTTTTTAATTCCCCTGCCTGATCACATTCTCTCCTTTTTTTTTCTTTTTTCTTTTTTTAAATCCTCTTCTTTCTTTCTTCAAACAACTTCTTATCAACTCCTTTTATAAAATTTTTTATAATTTCCATCTTTACAGTCGTATTCCATCTCTTCATCATATCAACCCTTATTTTTGTACATATATAAGTTTTTCTTTCTTTAAAATTTTGGGAGGCACTTTCTTCTAAAAGACCAAAATACACCCCAAATCTAGTGTGTGGCACTGATCTATATACCAGCCTGATCATATTTGATCACATTCTGGTTTTTCGTTGTTGTTGTTCTTTTGTCTGTTTTTGTTTTTATCTTTATCTTTTACTTTTTTTTCTTTTTCTTTTTTCCTCTTTCCCTTTCTTTTCCCACTGCTTCAGGTCTTTTCTGATTTGTTTAGAGTATATTTTCTGGGGATGTTGTTACTCTGCTAGCATTTTATTCTCTCATTAATCTATTCTCCTCTGCACAAAATGACAAGAAGGAAAAAATCACCTCAACAAAAAGAACAAGAGGTGGTACCGACTGCCAGGGACCTACTCAGTACAGACATTATTAGTACAATGTCAGAAGTAGAATTCAGAATCATGACTTTAAAGATATTAGCTGGGCTTGAAAAAAATATGGAAGTTATTAGAGAAACCCTTTCTGGAGAAGTAAAAGAACTAAAACCCAACCAAGTAGAAATCAAAAAGGCTATTAATGAGGTGCAATCAAACACGGGGGCGCTAACTGCTAGGATAAATGAGGCAGAAGAGAGAATCAGTAATATAGAAGATGAAATGATGGAAAATAAAGAAGCTGAGAAAAAGAGAGATAAACAACTACTGGATCACGAGGGCAGAATTAGAGAGATAAGCGATACCATAAGACGAAACAACATTAGAATAATTGGAATCCCAGAAGAAGAAGAAAGAGAGAGAGGGGCAGAAGGTATAATGGGGCAAATTATAGCAGAGAACTCCCCTAATTTGGGGAAGGAAACAGGCATGAAAATCCAGGAAGCACAGAGAAGCCCTCTCAAAATCAATAAAAATAGGTCAACACCCCGACATCTAATAGTAAAACTTACGAGTCTCATAGACAAAGAGAAAATCCTGAAAGCAGCTCGGGAGAAGAGATACGTAACCTACAAGGGTAGAAACATTAGATTGGCAACAGACCTATCCACAGAGACCTGGCAGGCCAGAAAGGACTGGCAGAATATATACAGAGCACTAAATGAGAAAAATATGCAGCCAAGAATACTATAACCTGGTAGGCTGTCATAGAAAATTGAAGGAGAGATAAAAAGCTTCCAGGACAAACAAAAACTAAAGGAATTTGCAAAAAAAAAAAAAAAACCAGCCCTACAGGAAATCTTGAAAGGGGTCCTCTAAGCAAAGAGAGAGCCTAAAAGCAACATAGACCAGAAAGGAACACAGACAATATACAGTAACAGTCACCTTACAGGCAATACAATGTCACTAAATTCCTATCTTTCAATAGTTACCCTGAATGTAAATGGGATAAATGCCCCAATCAAAAGACACAGGCTATCAGACTGGATTAAAAAACAAGACCCATCGATAAGCTGTCTGCAAGAGACTCATTTTAGAACCAAAGACACCCCCAGATTGAAAGTGAGGGGGTGGAAAACCATTTACCATGCTAATGGACACCAAAAGAAGGCAGGGATGGCAATCCTTATATCAGACAAATTAGATTTTAAACCAAAGACTGTAATAAGAGATGAGGAAGGACATTATATCCTACTTAAAGGGTCTATCCAACAAGAAGATCTAACAATTGTAAATATCTATGCCCCTAACATGGGAGTAGCCAATTATATAAGGCAATTAATAACGAAAGCAAAGAAACACATCGACAACAATACAATAATAGCGGGGGACTTTAACACCCCCTCACTGAAATGGACAGATCATCTAAGCAAAAGATCAAAAAGGAAATAAAGACTTTAAATGACACACTGGACCAAATGGACTTCACAGATCTATTCAGAACATTCCACCCCAAAGCAACGGAATACACATTCTTCTCTAGTGCCCATGGAACATTCTCCAGAATAGATCACATCCTAGGTCATAAATCAGGTCTCAACTGGTACCAAAAGATTGGGATCATTCCCTGCCTATTTTCAGAACACAATGCTTTGAAACTAGAACTCAATCACAAGAGGAAAGTCGGAAAGAACTCTAATACATGGAGGCTAAAGAGCATCCTACTGAAGAATGAAGGGGTCAACCAGGAAATTAAAGAAGAATTAAAAAAATTCATGGAAACCAATGAAAATGAAAACACAACTATTCAAGATATTTGGGATGCAGCAAAGGCAGTCCTAAGAGGAAAGTATATAGCAATACAAGCCTTTCTCAAGAAACAAGAAAGGTCTCAAGTACACAACCTAACCCTCCACCTAAAGGAGCTGGGGAAAGACAACAAATAAAGCCTAAACCCAGCAGGAGAAGAAAAATCATAAAGATCAGAGCAGAAATCAATGAAATAGAAACTAAAAGAACAGTAGAACAGATCAACAAAACTAGGAGCTGGTTCTTTGAAAGAATTAACAAGATTGATAAACCCCAGGCCAGACTTATCAAAAAGAAAAGAGAAATGACCCAAATCAACAAAATCATGAATGAAAGAGGAGAGATCACAACCAACACCAAAGAAATACAAACAATTATAAGAACATATTATGAGCAACTCTATGCCAGCAAATTAGATAATCTGGAAGAAATGGATGCATTCCTAGAGATGGATCAACTACCAAAACTGAACCAGGAGGAAATAGAAAACCTGAACAGACCTATAACCACTAAGGAAATTGAAGCAGTCATCAAAAATCTCCCAAAAAACAAAAGCCCAGGGCCAGATGGCTTCCCAGGGGAAGTCTACCAAACATTTCAAGAAGAATTAATACATATTCTTCTGAAACTTTTCTAAAAAATTGAAATGGAAGGAAAACTTCCAAATTCATTTTATGAGGCCAGCATTACCTTGATCCCCAAACCAGACAAAGACCCCATCAAAAAGGAGAATTACAGACCAATATCCCTGATGAACATGGATGCAAAAATTCTCACCAAAATACTAGCCAATAGGATCCAAAATTTCATTAAAAGTATTATTCACCACGACCAAGTGGGATTTATCCCTGGGCTGCAAGGTTGGTTCAACATCTGCAAATCAATCAATGTGATACAATACATTAACAAAAGAAAGAACAAGAATCATATGATCCTCTCAATAGATGCAGAAAAAGCTTTTGACAAAGTACAGCATCCTTTCTTGATCAAAACTCTTCAGAGTATAGGGATCGAGGGTACATACCTCAATATCATAAAAGCCATCTATGAAAAACCTACAGGGAATATCATTCTCAATGGGGAAAAACTGAGAGCTTTCCCCCTAAGGTCAGGAATGTGGCAGGGTTGCCCATTATCAGCACTGCTATTCAACATAGTATTGGAAGTCCTAGCCACAGCAATCAGACAACAAAAAGAAATCAAAGGCATTCAAATGGGCAAAGAAGAAGTCAAACTCTCACTGTTTGCAGATGATATGATACTTTATGTGGAAAACCCCAAAGACACCACCCCAAAACTGCTAGAACTCATACAGGAATTTAGTCAAGTGGCAGGATATAAAATCAATGCACAGAAGTCAGTGGCATTCCTATACACCAACAACAAGACAGAAGAAAGAGAAATTAAGGAGTCAATCCCATTTACAATTGCACCCAAAACCATAAGATACCTAGGAAGAAATCTAACCAAAGAGACAAAGGATCTGTACTCAGAAAACTATAAAATACTCATGAAAGAAATTGAGGAAGACACAAAGAAATGGAAAAACATTCCATGCTCATGGATTGGAAGAACAAATATTGTGAAGATGTCAATGCTACCTAGAGCAATCTACACATTCAATGCAATCCCCATCCAAATACCATCCACTTTTTTCAAAGAAATGGAACAAATAATCCTAAAATTTGTATGGAACCAGAAAAGACCCCTAAGAGAGGATTGTTGAAAAAGAAAAGAAAAGCTGACGGCATCACAATTCCGGACTTCCAGCTCTATTACAAAGCTGTCATCATCAAGACAGCATGGTACTGACACAAAAAAAGACACATAGATCAATCGAACAGAATAGAGAGCCCAGAAATGGACCCTCAAATCTATGGTCAACTCATCTTTGACAAAGCAGGAAAGAATGTCCAATGGAACAAAGAGTCTCTTCAACAAATGGTGTTGGGAAAATTGGATAGCCACAAGCAGAAGAATGAAACTGGACCATTTCCTTACACCACACACAAGAATAGACTCCAAATGGTTGAAAGACCTCAATGTGAGACAGGAGTCCATCCAAATCCTAAAGGAGAACACAGGCAGCAACCTCTTTGACCTCAGCCGAAGCAACTTCTTCCTAGAAACATCGCCAAAGGCAAGGGAAGCAAGAGCAAAAATGAACTTATTGGGGCTTCATCAAGATAAAAAGCTTTTGCACAGCAAAGGAAACAGTCAACAAAACCAAAAGACAACCGACAGAATGGGAGAAGATATTTGCAAATGACATATCAGAGTAAGGGCTAGTATCCAAAATCTATAAAGAAGTTATCAAACTCAACACCCAAAGAACAAAGAATCCAATCAAGAAACGGGCAGAAGACATGAACAGACATTTTTCCAAAGAAGACATCCAAATGGCCAACAGACACATGAAAAAGTGCTCAACAGCACTCGGCATCAGGGAAATCCAAATCAAAACCTCAATGAGATACCACCTCACACCAGTCAGAATGGCTAAAATTAACAAGTCAGGAAATAACAGATGTTGGCGGGGATGCGGAGAAAGGGGAACCCTCCTCCACTGTTGGTGGGAATGCAAGCTGGTGCAGCCACTCTGGAAAACAGTATGGAGGTTCCTCAAAAAGTTGAAAATAGAGCTACCCTATGATCCAGCAATTGCACTACTGGGTATTTACCCCAAAGATACAAAAGTAGGTATCCGAAAGGGTACATGCACCCCAATGTTTAGAGCAGCAATGTCCACAGTAGCCAAACTGTGGAAAGAGCCATGATGTCCATCGACAGATGAATGGATAAAGAAGTGGTATATATATACAATGGAATATTTTGCAGCCATCAAATGGAATGAGATCTTGCCATTTGCAATGACGTGGATGGAACTGGAGGGTATTATGCTGAGCGAAATAAGTCAAACAGAGAAAAACATGTATCATATGATCTCACTGCTATGAGGAATTCTTAATTGCAGGAAACAAACTGAGGGTTGCTGGAGTGGGGGTGGGGTGGGAGGGATTGGGTGACTGGGTGATAGACCCTGGGGAAGTTATGTGCTCTGGTGAGCGCTGTGAATTGTGCAAGACTGTTGAATCTCAGATCTGTACCTCTGAAACAAATAATGCAATATATGTTAAGAAAAAAAAGAAGAACAAGAAGAACAAGAAGAAGGTAGCGGGAGGGGAAGAATGAAGCGAGGGAAATCGGAGGGGTAGATGAACCATGAGAGATGATGGACTCTGAAAAACAAACTGAGGGTTCTAGAGGGGAGGGGGGTGGGAGGATGGGTTAGCCTGGTAGTGGGTATTGAGGAGGGCACATTCTGCATGGAGCACTGGGTGTTATGCACAAACAATGAGTCATGCAACACTACATCTAAAACTAATGATGTAATTAAGGGATTAACATAAGAATTAAAAAAAAGAAATAAAAGAAAAAAAAATTCCTCATTTCAGTGAGATCATATGATACAAGAGTTCCTCTGATTGACTATTTTGCTTAGCATAATACCTTCCAGTTCCATCCACCTCAGTGCAAATGGCAAGATTTCATTTTGTTTTGTTTTTTTATGGCTGCATAATATTCTATTGTATATATATACCACATCTTCTTTATCCATTCAGCTGTTGAAGGACATCTAGGCTCTTTCCATAGTTTGGCTATTGTGGAAATGGCTACTATAAACATTGGGGTGCACATACCCCTTCAGATCACTACATTTGTATCTTTGGGGTAAATACCCAGTAGTGCAATTGCTGAGCCGTATGGTAGCTCATTTTTCAATTTTTTGAGGAAACTCCATACTGTTTCCCAGAGTGGCTGCACCGGCTTGCATTCCACCAACAGTGGAGGAGGGTTCCCCTTTCTCTGCATCTCCGCTAACATCTGTCATTTCCTGACTTGTTAATTATAACCATTCTGACTGGTGTGAGGTGGTATCTCATTGAGGTTTTGATTTGGATTTCCCTGATGCCGAGCAATGTCGAAAACTTTTTCATGTGTCTGTTAGCCATTTGGATGTCTTCTTTGGAAAAATGTCTGTCCATGTCTTCTGCCCGTTTCTTGATTAGATTCTTTGTTCTTTGGGTGTTGAGTTTGATAAGTTCTTTATAGATTTTGGATACTAGCCCTTTATCTGATATGTCATTTGCAAATATCTCCTCCCATTCTGTCTGTTGTCTTTTGGTTTTGTTGACTGTTTCCTTTGCTGTGCAAAAGCTTTTTATCTTGATGAAGTCCCAAGAGTTCATTTTTTGCCCTTGCTTCCCTTGCCTTTGGCAATGTGTCTAGGAAGAAGTTTCTGCAGCTGAGGTCGAAGAGGTTGTTGCCTGTGTTTAGACAGCCAGTGTTTAGGATTTCGATGGACTCCTGTCTCACATTGAGGTCTTTCAACCATTTGGAGTCTATTTTTGTATGTGATGTAAGGAAATGGTCCAGTTTCTTTCTGCTGCATGTGGCTGTCCAATTTTCCCAACCCCATTTGTTGAGGAGACTCTCTTTTTTCCATTGGACATTCTTTCCTGCTTTGTCGAAGATTAGTTGACCATAGAGTTGAAGGTCCATTTCTGGGCTCTCTATTCTGTTCCATTAATCTATGTGTCTGTTTTTGTGCCACCACCATACTGTCTTGACGATGACAGCTTTGTAATAGAGTTGGAAGTCTGGAATTGTGACGCTACCAGCTTGGCTTTTCTTTTTCAACATTCCTCTGGCTATTCGGGGTCTTTTCTGGTTCCATACAAATTTTAGGACTATTTGTTCCATTTCTTTGAAAAAAGTTGACAGTATTTTGATAGGGATTGCATTGAATGTGTAGATTGCTCTAGGTAGCATTGACATCTTCACAATATTTGTTGTTCCAATCCAGGAGCATGGAACATTTTTCCATTTCTTTGTGTCTTCATCAATTTCTTCCATGAGTATTCTCTTTTTTTCTGAGTACAGATCCTTTGCCTCTTTGGTTAGATTTGTTCCTAGATATCTTATGGTTTTGGGTGCAATTGTAAATGGGATTGACTCCTTAATTTCTCTTTCTTCTGTCTTGTTGTTGGTGTATAGGAATGCCACTGACTTCTGTGCATTGATTTTATATCCTGCCACTTTACTGGATTCCTGTACAAGTTCTAGCAGTTTCGGGGTGAGTCTTTTGGGTTTTCCACATAAAGTATCATATCATCTGTGAAGAGAGAGAGTTTTACTCCTTCTTTGCTGATTCAGATGCCTTTATTCTTTTTGTTGTCTGATTGCAGTGTCTAGGACTTCTAGTACTATGTTGGATAGCACTGGTGATAGTGGACATCCCTGCCATCTTCCTAACCTTAGGGTAAAGCTCTCAGTTTTTCCCCATTGAGAGTGATATTCACTGTGGGTTTTTCATACATGGCTTTTATGATATTGAGGTATGTACCCTTTATCCCTACACTCTGAAGAGTTTTAATCAAGAAAGAATGTTGTACTTTGTCAAATACTTTTTCTGCATCTATTGAGAGGATCATATGTTTCTTGTTCTTTCTTTCATTAATGTATTGTATCACAGTGATTGATTTGCAGATTTTAAACCAACCTTGCAGCCCAGGAATAAAACCCACTTGGTTGTCAGGAATAATCCTTTTAATGAAAATTTGGATCCTATTGGCTAGTATTTTGGTGAGAATTTTTGCATATATGTTCATCAGGGATATTGGTCTGTAATTCTCCTTTTGAATGGCATCTTTGTCTGGTTTGGGGATCAAGGTAATGCTGCCCTCATAAAACGAGTTTGGAAGTTTCCTTCCATTTCTATTTTTTGGAACAGTTTCAGAAGAATAGGTATTAATTCTTCTTCAAATGTTTGGTAGACTTCCCCTGGGAAGCCATCTGGCCCTTGGCTTTTGTTTGTTGGGAGATTTTTGATTACTGCTTCAATTTCCTTCCTGGTTTTGGGTCTGATCAGGTTTTCTATTTCTTCCTAGTTCAGTTTTGGTACTTTATACATCTCTAGGAATGCATCCAAATCTTTCAGATTATCTAATTTGCTGGCATAGAGTTGCTCATAATATGTTCTTATAATTGTTTGTATTTCTTTGGTGTTGGTTGTGTTCTCTCCTCTTTCATTTATGATTTTGTTGATTTGGGTCTTTCCTCTTTTCTTTTTGATAAGTCTGGCCAGTGGTTTATCAATCTTATTAATTCTTTCAAAGAACCAGCTCCTAGTTTTGTTGATCTGTTCTACTGTTCTTTTGATCTCTATTTCATTGATTTCTGCTCTGATCTTTATTATTTCTCTTCTTCTGCTGGATTAGGTTTTATTTACTGTTCTTTCTCCAGCTCCTTTAGGTGTAGAGTTAGGTTGTGTATTTAAGACCTTTCTTGTTTCTTGAGAAAGGCTTGTATTGCTATATACTTTCCACTTAGGACAGCCTTTGCTGCATCCCAAAGATTTTGAACAGTTTTTTTCATTTTCATTAGTTTCCATGTATTTTTTTAATTCTTCTTTAATTTCCTGGTTGACCCATTCGTTCTTTAGTAGGATGCTCTTTAGCCTCCATGTATTTGAGTTCTTTCCGACTTTCCTCTTGTGATTGAGTTCTAGTTTCAAAGCATTGTGGTCTGAAAATATGTAGGGAATAGTCTCAATCTTTTGGTACCAGTTGAGATCTGATTTATGACCTAGGATGTGATCTATTCTGGAGAATGTTCCATGGGCACTGGAGAAGAATGTGTATTCTGTTGTTTTGGGATGGAATGTTCTGAATATAACTGTGAAGTTGATTGTCCATTTGGTCCAGTGTGTCATTTAGAGCCTTTAGTTCCTTGTTGATCTTTTGCTTAGATGATCTGTCCTTTTCAGTGGGGGTTGGGGGTGGGGGTTAAAATCCCCTACTATTTTTGTATTGTTGTTGCTGTGTTTCTTTGATTTTGTTATTAATTGGCTTATATAATTGGCTGCTCCCATATTAGGGGCATAGATATTTGAAACTGTTAGATCTTTTTGTTGGATAGACCCTTTAAGTATGATGTAGTATCCTTCCTCATCTCTTATTATAGTCTTTGGTTTAAAATCTAATTTGTCTGATATAAGGATTGCCACCCCAGCTTTCTTTTGATGACCATTAGCATGGTAAATGGTTTTCCACCCCCTCACTTTCAATCTGGGGTGTTTGGGTCTTAAATGAGTATCTTGCAGACAGCATATCAATGGGTCTTATTTTTTTATCCAATCTGATAGCCTGTGTCTTTTGATTGGAGCATTTAGCCCATTTACATTCAGGGTAATTATTGAAAGATATGAATTTAGTGCCATTATATTGCCTGTAAGGTGACTGTTACTGTATATTGTCTGTGTTCCTTTCTGGTCTATGTTACTTTTAGGCTCTCACTTAGCTTAGAGGACCCCTTTCAATATTTCTTGTAGGGCTGGTTTCGTGTTTGCAAATTCTTTAGGTTTTTTTTTTTTTTTTTTTTTTTTTGTCCTGGAAGCTTTTTATCTCTCCTTCTATTTTCAATGACAGGATAGCTGGATATAGTGTTCTTGGCTGCATATTTTTCTCATTTAGTGCTCTGAATATATCATGCCAGTCCTCTCTGGCCTGCCAGTCTCTGTGGATAGGTCTGCTGCCTGTCTAATGTTTCTACCATTGAAGGTTACAGACCTCTTGTCCCCAGCTGCTTTCAGGACTTTCTGTCTCTGAGACTTGAAAGTTTTACTATTAGATGTTGGAGTGTTGACCTATTTTTATTGAGTTTTTGACAGGGGTTCTCTGTGCCTCCTGGATTTTGATTCCTGTGTCCTCCCCCAAATTAAGGACGTTCTCTGCTATAATTTGCTCCAATATACCTTCTGCCCCTCTTTCTCTTTCTTCTTCTTCTGGAATCCCAATTATTCTAATATTGTTTCGTCTTATGGTATCACTTATCTCTCAAATTCTGCCCTCGTGATCCAGTAGTTGTTTATCTCTCTTTTTCTCAGCTTCTTTATTTTCCATCATTTGGTCTTCTATATCACTAATTTACTCTTCTGCCTCATTTGTCCTAGCAGTTAAAGCCTCCATTTTTTATTGCACCTCATTAATAGCCTTTTTGATTTTGACTTGGTTAGATTTTAGTTCGTATATCTCCAGAAAGGGTTTCTCTAGTATCTCCATGCTTTTTTCAATCCCAACTAGTGTCTTTAAAATCATCATTCTGAACTCTAGTCCAACATCTTATTAATGACTCTATTGATTAGGTCCCTGGTAGTCAGTACGGCATCTTGCTCTCTTTTTTGAGGTGAGTTTTTCCATCTTGTCATTTTGTCCAGAGGAGAATAGATGAATGAGAGAGCAAAATGCTAACAGGGTAACAACAACCCCAGAAAAATATACACTAAACAAATAATAAGAGACACAAAACTGGGGGGGAAAGAAAGGGAAAGAAAGAAGAAAACAAAGAATATGATCTCATATGATTATGTTGGTGCATAGATCAGTGCCACAGACTAGATTTTGGGGCATATTTTGGTCTGTTAGAAGACACTACTTCCCAAAATTTTAAAGAAAAAAACTTGTATTTGTACAAAAAGAAGGGTAAATACGATGAAAAGATGGAATATGACTGTGAAGATGAAAATTATAAAAGATTTTATAAAAGGAATTGATAGATAAGAAGTTGGTTGAAAAAAGAAGAGAAATTTTTTAAAAAATGGGGAGAATGTGATCAGGCAGGAGAGTAGAACAAAGCCATACACTAGAGATTTAGAGTATATTTTGGTCTGTTGGAAGAAACTGTATCCCAAAATTTTAAAGAGAGAACAACTTGTATATATATATATAAAATATAAAATAAGATTAACTACAATGAAGGGATAGAATATGACTCTAAAAATGAAAAATAAAATTTTTTTTAAAAAGGGATTGATAAGATGTTGAAAGGGGAAACAGAAAACTTCAAAAAATATAGAAAATGAAAAAAAAATAACTTTGAAAGATTAAAGAATCATGGGGGGAAAAAGCCATGAATTCTATATACTGTATTCCCCTAGTGCTGGAGTTCTGCTGTTCTCATTGATCAGTAAACTTGGTCTTGGCTGGCTGTTCTTGCTGATCTTTTGGGGGAGGGGCCTGTTGCAGTGATTATCAAATGTCTTTGCCCAAGGCTGAAATACCCTGCCCTTGTCAGGGGCTGGGCTAAGTAATTTGCTCGGGTTTGCTCTTGGGAGATTTTGTTCCCTGCAAGCTTTCTGTACAGCTTCGGAGGACGAGAGTGAAAATGGCAGCCTCCCATTCTCCACCCCGGAGGAGCCGAGATCTCAGGGCCCCACTCTTCAGTGAGCCCCCAGAGAAAAGCAGTCAATCACTCCTGTCTCCCCAGTTTCTGGCCGCACTCTGTGCTCACCTGGCCTTTGAGCAATCATTTTTATCTCTGGCACATGACCCTGTTTGGAATCTCCAACCCCAGCAGATTCCTGTGGTGCACTCCTGTGCCACTTATCTGAGGGGAGAAGGGGGGTGTCCCTGGATCTGCCACTTGTTGCATCCATGCTGGAAGAGCAGTGGCCCAACTGTGCCACAGATCATGGTTTATGGCAACCCTGAGCTGAGAGCCCACCCCTTGGCTCCGTCTTTGCAGCTGGCTTCCCTGCTCCAATAGCTGGGATCTCTGTCACACTCAGACACCCCCAGTCTTTCTGTGACCCCGAGGGTCCTGAGACCACACTGTCCCAGTGAAGGTTCCACCCCCTGCTTAGCCACTGGAGTGACATCCCTCAGCGGAGCAGACTTCTAAATGTTCCGATTTTGTGCCCTGCTGCTCTATCACTTGCTGGTAGCTGGCTGAGGAGGCTCCCTCCCCCACGGTCCATCTTCCCATATATCACCTCGGATTCACTTCTCCGCGTGTCCTATCTTCCAGAAAGTGGTCACTTTTCTGTTCAAAGCATTGCTCTTTTTCTTTTCTTTGAGCTCCTGTTGAGTTTGTAGGTGTTCGGAATGGTTTGATACCTATCTAGCTGAATTCCTGGGACCAGATGAAATTTAGGTCTCTACTCCTCTGCCATCTTGCCCCTCTCCTCCTCCCCTTTGTAGTTTCTTAATATGCACCCATACTTTGCAGAGAGTCCCTTTATCAAGCTAGTCTCATATTTTGCAACTTGATCGTGCCCTCTGTTCCCTACCTAATCCATAACCTGAGTGACACCAGGAAATAACCTCTCAAAATGAGAATTGGAATTATTTTCCTCATATCTCTGAGGAAGGCAGGAATAACTCTTGTTCCAGGGGAGAATGCAACAGCATCACTATGACTGCAACAGCATCACTATCACTGAAGGTCACAGGGAAAACAAGACATCGGGCTCCAAGTGGCTATAGTGCTTAATCACCAAGGTGTGTGGGATCAGCTGGGGCCTTTCCTGATAAACCTAGACACCATAAATAGTGGACAGGACATGAATTGAAAGCCCTGGATATTTATCTGGGTGAGAATATGAGTGGTTGATCAGAAAACTTTGAAGGAAGCTTGGAAGTAGTCCAGCAGATCTGGTTGAGGCCTGGGCCTAGGCCTGACTATGAAGATTGGTAAGGATCCTGGTGGAGAAAGAGCAGGACCATGAAAGTGCAGTGTGTGCCTCTGAGCAGACTCAGACATGACTGAGAAGTTTGAACCCCCACACTCTCCTGAGTTTTCCCTCAGTAATAAATAGGAGAGCAGCTTTTCCTGACTAACAGCCATTTCATGGCCACATCTGAGTCAGTTGCCTCCCAAGCTGAAGCGAATTTGCTTCAAGACCCATCCCCAATACTCTCCATTTTCTCCAGGAGTCTAACAAGATACCAGTATGTTTTGGATAGAGAAGTAGAAAGTCCACTTCAAGACAAACTATCCTGTTTGTTGAAAATATCAAACTCCACCACTCTGTTTAGGGAGCATGTGAGGGATAGAAATCTACAGATACCACACCAGGGAGGATGAGATATAAGGACCAAATTCTTGAGTCAGTGCACTCACGTGGAATTTGAGATTCCATGTGCTGGCTTGAACACTTGGAAGACACGTCAACACTTTTTTTTTTAAAAAAGATTTCAGTTATTTATTTGATAGAAAGAGACACAGCAAGAGAGGGAACACAAGCAGGGGGAGTGGGAGAGGGAGAAGCAGTCCTCCCGCAGAGCGGGGAGCCTGATGTGGGCCTCAATCCCAGGACCCTGGGATCATGACCTGAGCCGAAGGCAGATGCCTAATGACTGAGTCACCCAGGCGCCCCCCCCTTTTTTTTAGTGTTCAGTGATTCATTAGTTGCATATAACACCCAGTGCTCATCACAACACATCAATTCTATGCACAATTGGTTAATCCTTGGCATATAAACAAGAGTCCAAAGGCTCAGACTGATTATTCATGACCTACCCACTAGCCCCAAGCACTCCCTGCAAGAGAACTCATTGGTCACTTCCTTCCTTGAGAGCAGGATGTGGAGGAGGACATCAGTGTTGCTGGAAATCCCTGGGATGGCGTCCTCTGAAGACTGTTGATGATAGTAGGGGTCACAGTAATTGAATTGAGTCTTCTTTTTCCAATGGGAATAATGGGATCCCAAGACAGGAGAAGCCAAGGAAGTGCTTCATTGTTGCAGTCAGGTGGGTACAGTTTCCACAGTAAGCTTCAGAGACCTATACTAAAAGGCAAATTAATCATGGAGTTCATGGTAATGAATTATATGAGCTGCTTCCCATATAAAACTGGAAAAAAAGTCTTCATCCCTAACTCAACTCAAGGATCATAAGAAGGAATAAAGTCCTCAGTTACTTCTCAGATCTAAGTGTTTTCCTTGAAGGGAAGCTATGTTTCTTTGAGAAAGAACCCTGCAGCACAGGCAAGGATGTGTTTAGTGCTGTGCCCTCACACTTTCCTCAGAGGAATGCAGTGAAACAGCACAACCCATTTTTGGCCATTTATCGGGGGAGTTGTGCATTGGTGAAAAGAATAACCTAGATTTTCATATGTAGGTGTTAATTTTCTGCAATCCTCAGTGACCCAGAATGCCCTCTGATTCACTAGACAAAGTAGAGGCCTATGGCCGACAAGCAGTAGATGCATTCTTGAGCTAAGTCCATACAATAGTTGATCCTGTAGAATATGGACCCATCCTGTGGTTGTTTCCCAGCTCCAGAATGAGTCCTGGGATAGATATGTCAAATAACTATTAGAGTCTCCAAGTGTGTTCCCTATTATGTTAGAAAGTTTACCCATTCACACCAAGATAGTAAAAAGAAAGAAATATAACATCCTGATGCAAATGGCAGAGGCTAGTGCCAATTGATTACTTAAAATTACTCTGCAAACTGAGAGACAAATTGTTGCACTAATCACACACACACAAAATACAAAATACAATTCTTCTTGGTCTACTTTTGATTTTATAGGCAACATAGATTGGAGAATCTACTCTAACCCTCATGAGGTTGCATGGTTTGAGGGTGATCAAAACAAGCAAAAGCCCTTCAGCAGGGCCAGGTTGTAGTGCAAGCTGCCTTGCCACGTGGGCCTTCTGTAATGGCACAACACATTGAGGGGAGGTGTTGGCAAACCTCAATGGGAGAATCATAGTACAGACCCTGAGTACAGACTTTGGACAAAGTCCCTGCCTTCTTATTCTGACTACTTATCTCCACTAAAGGCAACTCTTGGCTGCCACTAGACCCTGGTACAGATTGAAGACCTGATTATGGGAAATAGTGTGACCAGGCAAATTGAGCTGTGTATCATGAACCAAGTGCCATCTGACCAACCAATCCACAAAGTTGTTCTTCTGTAATGTGCCAGTTAGGAAATCGGACCCAAGCATGTCTAGAAGGCACACATAAATTGCAGGAGGAAGTTGCTCAGATTCCCATGGCAGCTGTGTCTGCTGTTTTGCCACCTCTTCCTCCACCCAAGCCTGCATGTGGCTTTGGGAGTATATGTGGGGCAAGGCACCTGTCAAAGATAATACACAACTACCAATGCAAGTTCAGAATCCTCATATGCAGCAGAAGAGCAAATAGATTTTCATCTTGATTTTCATGGTGAATTCAGACTATAAAAGTATGTCCTCATGGTCCTTGTGGCCCTGAGGGGTTTATGCATGAGGTATCAGAACAACTCCAACAAGGATAACTGACCTATGGTGGTCCAACATTTATAGCAAAGCTTCAGTTTGTCCCTTCAGTGTTGTCTTTTTCTATCATGGTGAAACAGGGTTTAAAGAGCATTGGATTATTTACCTATTAATTTTGGAGATGGTATCAGGAGGGAGTATAGACAAACTTGCATTGTCTCCTGATGACAAGAAAGCTGATGGCACTTTCAATGTTTCCTTTATTGCAGATGTGAACTTTTTATCTGCTGAAGAGCAAAACTGGTGGATGGAGTAGTGTATCTTTCACCTACTCCTTCAAACCCACTTTCCATGCTACTTGTCCTGCTTTGTGTCCACAGGAGCTCACTTATGTAAACAATGTCAACAGTTCCTCTCCCCTTCTGGCTTCTGGCTGGCTTCAGCCAATGGGAAGGACATTGGAAATCACAGGGAAGAAAGGGAGTGAAATAAAAAAAATTCCCACAGCCTCCTCCCAGCAAAGTGACTTTTGCCGGCTGCAACCAACTGCAGAAGATCACCTCTTCCATCAGTGGTCCCTTGCCATCCAGCTCCCTGCACCTCTAGGTTCTGCTAACTATTTCCCTCCTTCACCCTTTGACCAGTCTGAAGGACTGCACCATACTGGTTAAATTCCCTCTGAGTTATGCAATTTGATCAGCCATGTGTTTCTAGCCATGACTCTGACAGCTGCACTGGGAAAAGGCAAGAAATGAGTCGGGCAGCATTGAGTGCCCGTTTGATGCTTGTGATCCCCAGTTTAAAGTAAAACCAGTCATCCAATCTCATGAATTACCTCAGCACTATTCAGGTGCTTAGACACAGGGCCAGAAAAGGGAGAGCAGTGGCGGTTCATTTAAGAGCGGTTTTGAATTTAGAGCAAAGGTAGAAACCTGAGCTAGGAAGGTACTGATGTGGGAGGTTAGCAAAGGGGAGCAGCTAATGAACTGGAGACATCAGTGGAGGAATGTGTTTGGGTGGTGATCTGGAGCAGATGATCAGATGTGTCAGAGAGAGATATGTGAGATGAAGAATTCAAGGGGCAGTTACTGAGGACCAAGTTCAGACATAATGAGGCCTGAATGTTGAATGGGGAATACTGAGAAAGTGAGGGGGTAAAGAGGAGAGGACGAAATGAGTCAGGAGGCAAAGGTATTTAAGAATGAGAAGGAGTGACTGAGGACTGAGGATGACATCAATGAAGAGAGATGGGAGGTGGAGAGACAGAGGCTGCAGCATCATGGGGGAGGAGATGTAGAGGAGGAAAGAAGAGCCATGAATTAGAAGCAGCAGCTGGGCACAAGGAAGGAACCAACACCACCACCAGGCATGGAAATATGTGAGAGAAGAGAAGACAGTGCCTTTTAGTGAAAGACTTTGGGGAGATCTAGGCATCAGTAAGGCCATGTGAAAAGGGAACAGAGCTAGAATAGCTGTGAGGGCTCCTTCCCTGGGGTGGGGACTCCTCTGGAGCACTGAGTCAGGTGCACACAGCAGCTTCTGTGACCAAGACCAGATTTTAAAACAAATTGGGGCTTAGTGTCATCTTTGCTGCCAAAGAATTCAAAGATGGCTCATGAATCCAAAGGGCATATTCTCATAAACTCTCTCCCTACCTTTCAGGAAAGACACAGGTTGCCATTTAACAAATACAGATTCTAAACCATAGAAAGGACACATTCATCCTGAGAGTGCCAGGGACAGAAATGCAACTAGAAAGGTCTCCAATTTTCCAGTATTTAGTACCCTGGGGATCTTAAACTTTTTGAAATCAGACACTTTATACAACTACCACTTCTGAGGAGAGTCCCCAGTAAACATTTGCATCTCAAGGAATCACACACAGTAGACCAAAAACTGAAGAAGAGGTCAGTTGTCTGGGGTATAACAATGCTACTGACCAAGCAAAGCAGATGAGACCCCAGACCCTCCTACTCTTTGCTTTCACTATCTTTGTCTCACATGTAACATTCCACAAAAGAACAGCATTTTTTCTTTATTTTATTTTATTTTATTATGTTATGTTAATCACCATACATCTTTAGTTTTTGATGTAGTGTTCCATGATTCATTGTTTGTGTGTAACACCCAGTGCTCCATTGAATACATGCCCTCTTTAATACCCATCACCAGGCTAACCCATCCCCCCACCCTCATCCCCTCTAGAATCCTCAGTTTGTTTCTCAGAGTCCATAGTCTCACACTTTTGTATAATTGATGGAAATAGCATGTACCACCTTCTAAACTGAAGATTATTATTCTAGGCTGTTAAATATGTAAAATACTATTTAAAAAGCACTTATGACCTTCTTACGAGTCAAATTTCTGCCCTTGTAAGAAAATTAAAGATTTTCTTTATTTGAGAGAGAGAGCACAAGCGGAGGGAGGGGCAGAGGGAGAGGGAGAAGCAGACTCCCTCCTGAGCAGAGAGCCCAATGCAGGGCTAGATCCCAGGACCCTGAGATCATGACCTGAGCCGAAGGCAGACGCTTAACTGACTGAGCCACCTAGGCGCCCCCTGCACTTGTAATTGATGACTTAAAAACTCCAGAGAAAAACATAAATGGATAAAATGCAATTTTACACAATGTAAACTACTAAAAAATTAAGAGACTAACAAATTCTAAACCTTTTGTCAAGATACAGTTTATTTATTTTTTTAAGACATAAAATATTTCCTTACAAATTGTCTTCCTTTTCCAAGGAAGAATATGTATTTGGAGAGTATACACTTTGAATGCTGATTATTTTAACATGGATAGTGATTACATGAAAAAACTCTAGAAGGCCTCAGGAAAGTGACAGTTAAATAGCACAAGCCATTTGGGTAGAATACTGCATTGTGTCTTTTCTTGCAGAGCATAGCAAGATGTGTTTGGAAATATACATATTTTCCTGTAGTGGAATCTTTAGTAAGTTATTTGTATTTCCCATGAGTTTCCAGCATTCACCTGAATGAGTATGGATGCCAAAATTCTCCATTCCAGAGCACCCCCATGATAAGCACCTTTTCTTGTCCCAAGAGTGGTCTTGGGGTAGTTTTCTACTGATGTTGGTGATGGGTCAAGTTTCCTTTAGTCTTCAAATGATGTATAACTATTAATTCCATCCCATCACGACATGAGCAACAAGGAGGTAACACATCCCAACTGTGCAGGAGACGACCATCATTGGGAAGCCCAATCTGAAACACAAAGAAAAGTGGATTGTGGTGTCTGGTATCTGGCAAGTACTATGAGATCTAGACTCATTATTACATTTGTCATTGCATCATTATATTTTTCATGATTTAGGAGCTTTCCATATCTGCAAAGTCAATCACTTCTTATTTCTAGAAACTGAAGAGTTGGTTTTAGCCTAGATAATACAGATGCATGCCTTTATTAGATATCCCCCAATGTGTGACATTTTGAGATGTGCTTAAAATTTTTGCAAATTTTTAATTGACATTTTATAGCCTCAATTTGTTCATCTATACCATTGAAGTGTTGGTCTTGATAATGACACTTAAAACTGCCAATGTTATGTAACTGGACCATTATTTAAATCACTGCATCATCTTCCAATTGTCCTTCTGAGAAATCTGGTTTCCCAGAAAGGTCATATTTCCATAGACCCCTGAAGTTCCTAATGTTTAAAACTGAAGAGAGTTTCAGAAGTAGGATTGGGAAATAATATCTTGTCTTAGGAAGGGAAGAGGAAAGAACAGGAATTTCTTCTGTATTCAGTGAGATGAAATATGTGAGTGAAAGTATGTACAAATACAAAAGAAGTCATGAGAAAATGAAAGTTTCCCTCACTATATGCCTTCCATAATGTACTTGTATTTCCACAAATCCCTATCCTGGCTAATAAATCCCAATTGATTCCCACTTTGCATTTGAATTCGTGCTTTGAAGACATTGCTTAGTGCTGAATTGTCACTGAGGGAAGTTACTGCAAAGATTAAAGGTTTTGTCCTGAAAAGACTTAAAAATTCACTGGCAAGAGCCTAGTGTGTGATAATAAGAATTATGACATTCTTCCTTTCCCTGGTCATGGGCATGGGGCGTGGCTACTCAGAAAGAGCCACAGCAAGGCTCTCTCCACAAAGCTGTAATTTAAACACAGAAACTGCATCCATAAGTGAAAAAGTTCCTTAAATTCTAAACCAGAATTGGACATTTCAAGAAGGTGTTAGCTTCTATCTAAATTTCTTGAGATTAGTAAACTTTGTTTTTTTAAGACAGCTGAACATGTTTGCAATAGGTCAACCCTGATTATTGAATTCTCGAAAAGTACACCCTAGGAACAGTGTCTGGTCAACTCCAGGCATCACAGATATCATCACAAGCTTTCATAGAAATGCAAACCCTTCCTTAACTGATTGTGTGAAATTGCATCAGTGTCGAGTAAGATGCTGAATACTTCAACCTGGGTGCTGGGACACCTGGCTATGTTTCAGAAGCAAATCTGCCTTGCAAGGAATGGATCCCACAAAAAGAAGACATTACACTTGGGGAGTCCAAGGCCAGAGGAAGTTCCTTGCTGATGGTTCTGCTGTGCTTCCAACTAAGAGTTACTGGCATCTCAGAGATGGCACCAATCCCAAGAAGGAGTATCATCTAGGGATTGGTGCAAGCATTCTGACACCATCAGAAAAATGATTGTTCACTTAGTGTCTAGACACAGTGGAAATCCTCACACAGATGACCACATCAACTGCTCACATCACCTTTCAAGACTGGTATCATTGCACCACTGTACAGATGGGATTTGGAAAAAGGAAGCAGACTTATCCAGGCCACTTGGCTAATCTGCTCTGGTGTAGACAATTCAAACCCCCTCAGTCTAACTCTAAAGTCCATGCTCTTAATCACTATACATTCTGCTTCCCTGTGGGTATAAGTAAACCACACAATGACAATATACCACTCAAAGACAAGTGACTTACTGAACATCTGCTGTATGTTAAGGGTCTCATAGATGTAAGACATTGACATTTCCCAAACACAATAAGGTAGGTCATACATATTATCCCTATTTTATAGAAGAAGAAACTGAAGCTTAAATATATTAAGGAATTTTACAAAGTATGCCACCACTAATATGCAGATGATACTTTGGCATATTTTTCTGCCTTCAAAACCTACATGCATTCCCACCACAACACATTAGTTAAGGGCCCTGCTCTTGTTCAGGTGCAGAGCTTGGGACAGCTCCATGACTCAATTTCTTCATTTTTGACATGGGGGTAATAATAGTACCTATTTACTAAAGTTATTATGAAGATTATATGAGTTCATACCTATAAATGCCTTAGACCAGTGTCTGGTCACATAATGAGCCACCAGGAGAGACTGACAAGAGACCCCTTTGTGCTCACTTAACATAACAATGAGTCTCAGACAAGGTATCTTGGACTACAAAGGAGACATTTTAGTATTTGCTGAGCTTCAGGAGAATGGATCAACCTAAGCCTATCCTAATATCACCTACAATGCTCTAATTAAGGAACCCCACAGGTTACAAATTCTAGCCTAACCAGTGGGAAGAGAGAGATGGAGATAGAGACAAAAGCATAAACAGAGAGAAACAGACAGAGATAGAGACAGACAGGTGAGAGACACAGAAAGAGAGAGAGACAGGGAAAAAGGAAACGGAGGTGGGAGGGAGGTGAAGAATAAGGAAGGGAGAGATAGGGAGAAAGAGAGAGAAGGGAATTTACATCAGAAACCAGCTCTATTATTTTAGATTCCAGCTCCACCATTTGTTAGTTATGACATGCCAAAAAAAAAAAAAAATACAAAGATATTTGCATGTACCATAAGATCTCTGAACCCATAAACATGCATAGAATAAGGATTCTATGAATGAAAAATGTGGTTTTCCAGTCCAAAGACTTTTTATAGATCAAGAAACAATAAACTACAGCCCCCAGGCTAATACTGGCCCACTGCCTGTTTCTGTAAATAGAGTTTTATTGGAACACATTCTCTCCCATTCATTTACTTATCATCAATGGCTGCTTTACCATCTAGGGTGGCTGAGTCTGCCACAGCACAGTACAGTTGAGTAGTTGCAACAGAGACCATGTGGTCCACAAAGCCTTAAAGACTTACTATCTGACCCTTTAAAAAATGTTTGCCACCCCCTATTATAGAAAAAGACACTCAGTCCTGGGAAGGTGAAGAAACTTGTCATCTTCATGTCAGCTCCTACTCAAAATACAAGGTAGTCCCAGACCATCAACCAATAGAAAAGTACTGAGGGCCACCAAGTAATTTCAAATTTCAAGTACCACATATATTCAAAAAAAGTAAAAGGAAACAAATGAAATTAAATTTAATATTTTATTTATTCCAACATACCCAAATTATTATAATATATGATCAACATAACATTTCTAATGGAACATTTTACATTCATTTTTTATGCTTAATCTTCAAAATCCAGTGTAGATTTTCTATTCATAGAACACCTTACTTTGACTTGTCACATTTCAAGGTTCAAATGGGTCTAAGCAACTGGGGGCTGTGTGGTCCAATGCAGCTCTAGGAGGCCTACAATTTCCGGCTGAAAATATTTATGAAAAGGCAGGTTTATGACCTTGAGTTGATGCAAGGGATGCTGGCTCTGGATGGAACTTTCAGAGAGGATATGCTGAAGTGAGGCCTTTGCAGAGAAACCAGGTTGAGACAGGCTGGCAGGGGCTCTGCAACCCTCTATGCACATCTCCCCTAGGGGAGCAAGCTCATCAGGGTGGCCTTTTCCTTATACATTTTGGAAGTCACACATACACACAAAGAATCCTCTAATGTTAGGGTCAAGACAAATGATGAAGCTGTTTATTGGCAATCTGATGGTGGCACTGGCAACACTGGCTACACACCTGCGTATTTGATGGGTAAAGACAAGGATGAGGCAGCTTTTTTGTAGAAACTGCTAGAGCTGGTATGTTCCTTCTTGGGGTGAGCCCCTGATGCTTTTTCCTGTGGGAGTGCGGTTAGCTTGATTGGTGTTTCAATGCTTCACTCACTGCCCAGGCAGGAGTCTGACGGAAGGAGATTTATTTGAAGAGAGGGCAGTAATGACTTCCTGTCACTGCCAGCAGTTCTCTGAATATACACATTTATGCTCCACATTTACTAAGAGCAGTTCCATTTCCCAGAAGATCCATTTGTCTTGCTCCCCAAGCCTCTCAGAAAAGCAGTACCTTCACCAAAAGGCTTAGGAAAAGCATATTTACTCAAAATCCAGCATCGCATTATGCTTTCATTTCCCTCTGGGATTATTTTCAATCTATTCTGGCTCCAAACATCACATTCTGTTACAAAAGACAAAAACACTTGAATGTCAAAGCACAAATCAAGATGCAAAATGTCAGATGGATGCCCAGACAAATGCTGCATTCAGGTTTAGGTTAAAAACATAACTGTGAGGACACACAGTACTCCAAGGAACTGAAGCTTCCAGATTGCTGGGAAACAAGCTGCCCCAGAACCATGCCATTTCCGATGGAGGTCAGGCATTGCACTGAGAGCAGAGTTCCACACACTGAAGACAGACCTGGTTTTCAAAAGGAAATGTTTGCTAATGAAGTCTCCTACTTGAGTTTTAGACTGAAACCATTCTTCCTATTTATTTTTCCTTTCCAAAAGGCTTTATAACACACCATGACTATAGGTCTTAATCAAAAGCCATTTCGTTGTTGCCTTCCTACAAAGGTAATGCATGTTTCTCAGGAGAACAACTTCTGCATCTACAGAACTGTGGGAGCTTATCACAAGGGTGTACAGCTTGCCCCACTTTCTGTAGACCATGGATACCTTGAGAGCCATACTCTTCAGCCCCTTACCTGTCCTCAGGTCATTCAAGGCCCCAGGACAGGAACTGCTTTCTCATCCTCAGCCATCATTTGAAAATTGAACAGCCTCACACCTCATGTCCTGGATCTCTCCAGGTGACAATTAGCTAATCCTCTTCATGAAGAAAGGCTGAATGAAGTTCCTGCATCTTGGAAATAAAGCCCCATCATTATATTTCCCACAGAGAGAGGAGTTCCTGGTAGGGTAGGATGTAGTGACCCAGAGGGAGAGCTACAGAAAAGAGAAGGCATATCTAAGTTAGGATGGGTACTCGTGGTATCTTCAGAGCGTTCCCCATCACACAGCATTGGTGACCAGCTGCAAGCAGCAGAGTTCACATGGCTAAAGACTAGAAAGGATGACAGAGGAGCAGCATAGAAATCATGGTAAGGAGCAAAGCATCAAAGTGAAGAGGCAAAGCTTAGGGGAAAAAAGGGTTGTGATGATGAAATTATTGAAATTGTAATAATTTACTTTTTTCCCCATCAGAATAGACTCAAGTTTGGGTGGTTTCTTTTTCATGTGTTCAACCTTATGACATGTATGTAGCATCTTTATAGCAAGCAAAAGAGAAAGAATTTGAGAAAATTATGTCTTGCTCTTTCTTCTTCTGAAAAAAGGCATTTCATTGCACCTCTGCCAGCTCTCTCTGTCTTGACCAGCACCAGTGCTCTTGGGTCAGCTGTAGAGCTGGGACTCTCATCTTTCCCTCAATGATACCTGCAGCTAGCCAGCCTCTCCCTTCCATGTTGAGGAAGCCCCTTTACCCACTGAGGGCCTCTACTGAACAGAAATGGAAAGTCAGACATCCCTGCAAACACTTGGCATCACGTGAAGACACCCTATAAATGTTCTGTTCAATTCCTTTGCTAAAACTTCCTGACTCCTCCCATATTCACATATTTGGAATATGACCTTCCTTCTTTTTTTTTTTTTATTTTTTTTAAAGATTTTATTTATTTATTTATTTGACAGAGAGAGAGACAGCAAGAGCAGGAACATAAGCAGGGGGAGTGGGAGAGGGAGAAGCAGGCCTCCCACTGAGCAGGGAGCCCAATGCGGTGCTCGATCCCAGGGCCCTGGGATCATGACCTGAGCCGAAGGCAGACGCTTAACGACTGAGCCACCCAGGCGCCCCTACTTTTTTTTTAATTTTAATTCCAGTGTAGTTGACATACAGTGTTATATTAGGTTCAGTTGTATAATATTGTGATTCAACAATTCTATACATTACTCAGTGCTCATCATGGTAAGTGTACTCTTAATCCCCATCACCTATTTCACCCATCCCCCCACACCCACCTCCCCTCTGGTAACCATCAGTTTGTTCTCTATAGTTAAGAGTCTGTTTTTTGGTTTGTCTCTCTCTTTTTTTTCCTTTGCTCATTTGTTTTGTTTCTCAAATTCCACATGAGTGAAATCATATGGTATTTGTCTTTCTCTGCTTGACATATTTCACTTAGCATTATACTCTCTGGCTCTACCCATGTTGTTACAAAAAGCAAGATTTCATTATTTTTTATGGCTGAAAAATATTCCATTGTATGTATATACCTCATCTTCTTTATCCATTCAAGAAAAAAAATCAGAAAATGGGAATTTAACAGGCAAAAAAGAGGAGACTAGACATGAGAAATTTCAAAGAGAGCATCCATATGGATCCATTACTTAAAATAACCTTGATGATTTATATTTTTCCAGAAAAATATTAATTTTATAAAAATTCTTATTAGCAAATTTATATAATATCCTAATATAATTTTAATCTTTATCTCTGTAGTTTTTTTAAATTTTATTTTATTATGTTATGTTAATCATCATACATTACACCATTAGTTTTTGATGTAGTGTTCAATGATTCATTGTTTGCATGTAACACCCAGTGCTCCATTCAATACATAACCTCTTTAATATGCATCACCAGGCTAACCCCTATCCCCACACCTGTCCCCTGTAGAACCCTCAGTTTGTTTCTCAGAGTTCATAGTCTCTCATGGTTTGTCTCCCCCTATGATTTCCCCCCCTTCATTTTTCCCTTCCTACTATCTTCTTCTTCTTCTTCTTTTTTTACATATAATGTATTATTTGTTTCAGAGGTACAGGTCTGTGATCCAACAGTCTTACATAATTCACAGCGCTCACCATAGCACATACCCTCCCCAATGTCTATCACCCAGCCACCCATCCCTCCCACCCCCCACAACTCCAGCAACCCTCAGTTTGTTTCCTGAGATTAAGATTCCTCATATCAGTGAGATTGTATGATACATGTCTTCTCTGATTGACTTATTTTGCTCAGCATAATACCCTCCAGTTCCAACCACGTCATTTCAAATGGAAAAATTTCGGAGTTTTTTGATGGCTGCATAATATTCCATTGTGTGTGTGTGTGTGTGTGTGTGTGTGTGTGTGTGTGTGTGTGTGTATATATATATATATATATATATATATATATATCACATCTTCTTTATCAATTCAACTGTTGACGGACAGCTTGGCTCTTTCCATAGTTTGGCTATTGTGGACATTGCTACTATAAACATTGGGGTGCAAGAACCCCTTCAGATCACTACATTTGTATCTTTGGGGTAAATACCCAGTAGTGCAATGGCTGGGTCGAATGGTAGCTCTATTTTCAACTTTTTGAGGAACCTCCATACTGTTTTCCAGAGTTGCTACACCAGCTTGCATTCCCACCAACAGTGTAGGATGGTTACCCTTTCTCTGAATCCTCGCGGACATCTGTCATTTCCCGATTTGTTAATTTTATCCATCCTGACTGGTGTGAGGTGGTACCTCATTGAGGTTTTGATTGGGATTTCCCTGATGCCAAGCAATGTTGAGCACTTTTTCATGTGTCTATTGGCCATTTGGATGTCTTCTTTGGAAAAAATGTTCATGTCTTCTTCCCATTTCTTGATTGGATTATTTGTTCTTTGGGTGTTGAGTTTGATAAATTCTTTATAGATTTTGGATACGAGCCCTTTATCTGATATGTCATTTGCAAATATCTTCTCCCATTCTGTTGGTTGTCTTTTGGTTTTGTTGACTGTTTCCTCTGCTGTGCAAAAGATTTTTATCTTGATGAAGTCCCAATAGTTCATTTTTGCCCTTGCTTCCCTTGCCTTTGGCAATGTTTCTAGGAAGAAGTTGCTGTGGCTGAGGTCGAAGAGGTTGCTACCTGTGTTCTCCTTTAGGATTTTGATGGATTCCTGTCTCACATTGAGGTCTTTCAACCATTTGGAGTCTATTTTTGTGTGTGGTGTAAGGAAATGGTCCTGTTTCATTCTTCTGCATGTGGCTATCCAATTTTCCCAACACCATTTGTTGAAGAGACTGTCTTTTTTCCACTGGACATTCTTTCCTGCTTTAGCGAAGATTAGTTGGCCATAGAGTTGAGGGTCCATTTCTGGGCTCTCTATTCTGTCCCATTGATCTATGTGTCTGTTTTTGTGCCAGTACCATACTGTCTTGATGATTACAGCTTTGTAATAGAGGTTGAAGTCCATTGTGATGCCACCAGCTTTGCTTTTGTTTTTCAACATTCCTCTAGCTATTTGGGGACTTTTCTGGTTCCATACAAATTTACATACAGAGTAACTATTGAAAGATATGAATTAAGTGCCATTGTATTGCCTGTAGGGTTACTGTTACTTATATTGTCTGTGTTCCTTTCTGGTCTATGTTACTTTTAGGCTCTCTCTTTACTTAGAGGACCCCTTTCAATATTACTTATAGGGCTGGTTTCATGTTTGCAAATTCCTTTAGTTTTTGTCCTGGAAGCTTTTGATCTCTCCTTCTATTTTCAATGACAGCCTAGCTGGATATAGTATTCTTGGCTGCATATAAATTTTTCTCTTTTAGTGCTCTGAATATATCATGCTAGTCCTTTCTGGCCTGTCAGGTCTCTGTAGATAGGTCTGTTGCCAATCGAATGTTTCTATCACTGTAGGTTACAGACCTCTTGTCCCAAGTTTCTTTCAGGATTTTCTCCTTGTCTCTGAGACTTGTAAGTTTTACTATTAAATGTCAGGGTGTTGACCTATTTTTATTGATTTTGAGGGGGCTTCTCTGTGCCTCCTGGATTTTGATGCCTGTTTCCTTCTCCAAATTAGGGAAGTTCTTTGCTATAATTTACTCCAATATACCTTCTGCCCCTTTCTCTCTTTCTTCTTCTGGGATCCCAATTATTCTAATATTGTTTCATCTTATGGTGTATCACTTATCTCTCAAATTCTGCTCTCATGATCCAATAGTTTTTTATCTCTCTTTTTCTCAGCTTCTTTATTTTCCATCATTTGGTATTCTATATCACTAATTCTCTCTTCTGCCTCATTTATCCTAGCAGTTAGAGGCTCCATTTTTGATTGCACCTCATTAATAGCCTTTTTGATTTTGACTTATTTTGATTTTAGTTATTTCTCCAGAAAGTGTTTCTCTAATATCTTCCATGCTTTTTTCAAGCCCAGCTATTATCTTTATAATTGTCATTCTGAACTCTAGTTCTGACATCTTACTAATGTCTGTATTGATTAGGTCCCTGGCAGTCTCTACTGCCTCCTGTTCTTTTTTTTTGAGGTGATTTTTTCCATCTTGTCATTTTGTCCAGAGGAGAATAGATGAATGAGAGAGCAAAATGCTAACTGGGTAACAACCACCCCAGAAAAATATACACTAAACAAATCAGAAGAGACCTGAAACCGGCAGAAAAGAAAGGGAAGGGAAGGAAAGAAAAAAGAAAAAAAGAAAAAGAAAAACATAAAAAAACAAAAGAATATGATCAAATATGATCAAGCTGTGTATAGGTCAATGCCACACACTAGATTTTGGGTGTATTTTGGTCTGTTAGAAGAAAGTGCATCCCAAAATTTTAAAGAAAGAAAAACTTATATATGTACAAAAATAAGAGTAAATATACAATGAAATATACAATGAAGAATACATGGAATATGACCGTGAAGATGAAAATTATAAAAGAGTTATAAAAGGAATTGATAAGATAAGAAGTTGGTTGAAAAAAGAAAGAAGAGGATTTAAAAAAAAAAAAAAGGGAAAAAAAGGTAGAGAATGTGATCAGGCAGGAGACCAGAACAAAGCCATACACTAGAGATTTAGGGTATATTTTGGTCTGTTGGAAGAAACTGTATCCCAAAATTTTAAAGAGAGAACAACTTATATATATACCAAAAATAAGGTTAACTACTATGAAGGGGCAGAATATGACTCTAAACTGAAAAATAAGATTTTTTCAAAAAAGGGATTGATAAGATGTTGGCTGAAAAAGGGAAAAAGAAAAATTCAAAAACAATAGAAAAAGAAAAAAAGAAAATTAAAAAAATTAACTTGAAAGACTAAAGAATCAGGGGGAAAAAAAGCCATGAATTCTATGTGCTGTATTCCCCTAATGCTGGAGTTCTGCCGTTCTCATTGATCAGTAAAGTTGGTCTCGGCTGGCTGTTCTTGCTGATCTTCTGGGGGAGGGGCCTGTTGCCCTGGTTCTCAAATGTCTTTGTCTGAGGTGGAATTGCCCCACCCTTGCCCCAGGCTGGGCTAAGTAATCTGCTAGGGTTTTCTCTGGGGAGCTTTTGTTCCCTGCAAGCTTTCCGTACAGCTTTGGAGGACAAGAGTGAAAATGGCAGCCTCCCAATCCCTGCCCCAGAGGAGCCGAGAACTTGGTGCCCCACTCCTCAGTGCGCCCCCAGAGAAAAGCAGTCAATCACTCCTGTCTCCCTGGTCTCCGCCACACTCCGTGCTCACATGACCTGCGACTGAGCATTTCTATCTCTGGCACATGCCCCCTTTTGGAGTCTCCAAACCCAACAGATTCCTGCAGTGCGCCCCCATGCTGCTCCTCCTGGGGGAGGAAGGGGAATCTCCCTGGATCTGCCGCTTATTGTGTCCCTGCTTGAAAAGTAGTGGCCTGACTCTGCTGCAGACCATGGTTTATGGCAACCCAGAGCTGAGAGCCTGCTCCTTGGCTCTGTCTTTGTAGCCAGCTTCCCCATTCCGATACCTGGGAGCTCTGCTGCACTCAGGCACCCCTGATCTCTCTATGACCCCGAGGGTCCTGAGACCACACTGTCCCAGTGAGTGTTCCACACCTCCTCCCCACTCCCGCCCCGCTCAGCTTCTCGAGCGAGGACCCTCAGTGGAGCAGACTTTTAAAAGTTCTGATTTTATGCTCTGCTGCTCTTATCACTTGCTGGTAGCCGGCTGATGAAGGCTCCCTCCCTCTGCGGTCTATCTTCCCACATATCATCTCGTATTCACTTCTCCTCACATCCTACCTTCCAGAAAGTGGTCGCTTTTCTGTTCAGAGAGTTGCTGCTATTCTTTTCTTCAATCTCCTGTTGAGTTCATAACTGTTCAGAATGGTTTGATCCCTATCTAGCTGAATTCCTGGGACCAGACAAAATTTAGGTCTCCTACTCCTCCACCATCTTGATCCTCCACCTATCTCTGTAGTTTTATTCCTTTTTTTAATACCTAATTTTTGCCTTCATTCTTTTTCTTGATTGATGCCAAAACTTTATCTATAATATCAAAAACGTTTATTAAAAAAATCACTTCTTGACTTGTCAAATCTACTATTTATATTCTTCTTGTGTGTGTGTTGTGGGTTTTTTTGTTTGTTTTTTATTTAAATTCCAGTTAGTTAACATACAGTGTAATACTAGTTTCAGATGTAGAATTTAGTGATTCAACACTTACATATAACACCTGGTGCTCATCCACAAGTGCACTCCTAAACCCCACCACCTATTTCACCCATCCCCCCACACACCATCCCTCCAGTGACCATCAATTTGTTCTATATAGTTAAGAGTCTGTTTCTTGATTTGCTTCTCTCTTTTTTTCTCCCATGATCATTTGTTTTGTTTCTTAAACAATCAATCAATCAGCTGCCAGTAACTCATAGCGTTGGGGGCCACACAAAGTCTGGTGGTATGAATTGAATTTGCTGCATACCTTCAACAAGTAGCCAACCTCTCTGAAGTTAATCTTCCTATAAAATATTTTCTGCAAAGAAACTTAAAATATAGTACATAAAGCAATGATTTAGCTCTAGTACTTTATAAATGCTCTTGAAATAGTGAATACTAATTATCATAGTTTTTTTTACTACTACCACAAATTCTATTAATACAATTACTATTACTTATGTTATTATTAATTATTATTATTATTACTTCTTTTGATTTATCTTTTATAAAGTGGATCACCTTTTTCCTCTTATTTTTAACTTACCATGCAATGCAAATCGTTCATGGTAGTCAGAAAGTGTGGCTTGTAAATATCCAGTTATTAAATCATGGAGATTGTCTTCACAGCTTAATATACAATGGATTTTTGTAGCTGTTTTGTGGACTCTTGAAAAGAAGGCATATTCTCCATAGAAAAGAGAATCATATATCTAATATTTCAATTCTCAGAAATGGATAGTGTCACATGAAAGTCTTCCACTACCAATGAAATTTATATTAATTTCTCCTTTCATTTCTGACTGAACTTATTTTGATGCTATTATTTTTGGCAGTTAAAAAGTATTATATTGACTCTGTCCTATTGAATTTTTAAAAAAGACTTCTATATTTTACATTACATATGTTTCTACCTTTATTATCTTTTCAATTGTATTAACCAGACTTACTTTATTTACAGTTTTATTTTTAACCTTTCTATATTACCCTGATCTCTGTTTTTAAAGCAGAATCCAGCTAGAATTTGATTTTATTCTATTTATGATTCTCCACCTTTTTTAAAAAGATTTATTTATTTATTTGAGAGGGGGGGAGGTGCATAGGAAGGAGAGAAAATCTTAAGCAGACTCCTTGCTGAGCACAGAGCCCAACATAGGGCTTGATCTCATGACCCTGAGATCAAGACTTGAGCCAAAACAAAGAGTCGGATTCTTAACCAACTGAGCCACCTAGGTGCCCTGATTCTTCACTTTTAATGCTATATTTGGCTCTCCTTATGTAATCTTGGTTTATGTTTCATGTTTTTAAATTTTTGTTTCCTTTTTTTTTTTTCATTTATTATACTTTTGGCTATATAAATTTTGTTGACTTGCCTTTATCAATACAGTGATTTAAAAATTAAATTCCACTAATAGATTCCACTAATAGTTACTTCTAAGTATTTAATAATAAAATGATAAATCCATATACCTCAAATACAAAAGACAAATAAACCAGTATCCTTTGACACTCTTATGAAAGACAAATAAAACAGGAGGTTTTAATTTCTCTCCACAACACCTCAACACATTCCATGGTCTTCATTAATTCAATATGAGATTGTAGACTCAAGTTACATTTCTTAAATTCTTACTATTTACAATATATATTTTCTGTTTAGATAATTTTGGTTATTGATTCAGTTTGATTTAATAGTCTATTTATAAACATTATTATCTTATTTCTCTAAGTATGCATTGAATTGATTTTACTATTTATAATTAATCATTTTCTCACCACAAATTGCATAGCCTAAGTGCTTCATTCTGGAATACATATTTCAATAATCACTTTCAGGAAATTATAGCAGTGTTGTTGTTCCTGAATTGTGACTCACCTGTACACTGATGATGATGAAGAATAGGAAGACATTCTAATAATTACAACAACAGCAGATGCATCCATGAGTGATAACATATCAGACAACCAGATTTATATGCATTAGCTCAGCTAATCCTCACAAAATACTATGATAGGTAGTAGTATTCTCTACTTTTAAAGATAACAAGACTAAGGCCCAGAGAGGTTAAGTAACTACCCAAGATCACACAACTAGTTAGGAACAGAGACAGAAAGATTTCTGTAACTTTAGCAGATAGATGGAACTTGATCAGACTTGAAATTAGAACCCTGGGATCATAGCCATTTCCTATCCAAACTTTGTTATTGGGCACTTAATAATATTCAGGAGTTTGGGGTCCTCTTAGTTTTGTTTTCTATTTTTGTGCATAAGGTTCTTGGATTCTTATAGAAATATTATCTTTATCTTTGTTATTAAAAATACTGACAGTTTGTGTCATAGTATGAATATCATTCAGTTAATTTTATCTGTGCTATAGCATATTTTGGTGTACATTCCAAAATCAGTGTTTCTATGTTTTTTTTAATATTCAGGTATATTTCATTCAATTATGTTTTGATTATTGCTGCTGTTTCCTTCCTTTTTAATCACTTTATTTACAAAAAGTCCCCCAAGAGCTCGTTTTCAATGAACATTGTAGATTGTGATTTGCTATTCATATACATTGCAAAATGATTACCACAATAAGTCTAGCTACCATCTGTCGGTGTACAAAGTTGTAACAATATGATTGCCTATATTCCCAATGCTATACATTACATTCCCATGTCTTAATTTATTTTATAAGTAGGAGATTGTACATCTTAATTCACTTGACCTATTTTATTCATACCCCCATCCCTCTGCTCTGGCAACCATCAGTTTGTTTTCTGTATCCATGAGTCTATTTCTGCTTTGGTTTTTTTTATTCCTCATGTAAGTGAAATAATATAGTTTTTGTCTTTGTCTGACTTATTTCATTTAGCATAATGACCTCTAGGTCCATCCATGTTGTTGCAAATGGCAAGATTTCATTCTTTTTTATGGCTCAGCTATAGTCATATATATATATATATATTCCATGGAATATGTTATATATATAATATTTATATCTCACATCTTCTTTATCTATTCATCTATCAATAGGCATTTAGGCTGCTTCCATATATTGGATATTGTAAATAAGCTGTGATGAACGTAGGGGTGCATAGGTCTTTTTGAATTAATGTTTTCATTGTGTTCAGATAAATACCTAGAAGTGGAATTGCTAGATCATATAGTAGTTCTATTTATAATTTTTTGAGGAACCCTCATACTTTTCCACAGTGGCTGCAACAAATTACATTCCCACCAACTGTACACAGTGGTTCCCATTTCTCCACATCCTCACCAACACTTACTATTGTCTTTTTGATACCATTCTGACAGGTGTGAAGTGATATCTCACTTTGGTTTTGATTTGCATTTCCCTGATGATGAGTGACTCCATTTGTCTGTTGGCCATCTGTATGTCTTCACTGGAAAAATGTCTATTCAGGTCCTCAGTCCATTTTTTTAATCAGATTTTTTTTTATATTAAGTTGTATGAATTCTTTTTTTTTTTAATTATTTATTTATTTATTTGCGAGAGAGAATGAGAGACAGCACATGAGAGGGGGGAGGGCCAGAGGGAGGAGCAGACTCCCTGCAGAGCAGGGAGCCCGATGCGGGACTCGATCCCGGGACTCCAGGATCATGACCTGAGCCGAAGGCAGTCGCTTAACCAACTGAGCCACCCAGGCGCCTGCCAAGTTGTATGAATTCTTTACATATTTTGAATGTTAAGCCCTTATTGGATACATCATTTGTGAATATCTTCTCCTATTCACTAGGTTGACTTTTCATTTTGTTGATGGTTTCCTTCACTGTGCAAAAGCCTTTTGGTTTGATGTAGTCCCATTTTTTTAATTTTTGTTTTTGTTATCCTTGGTTGAGGAGACAGATTCAAAAAAATATTGCTGAGATTGATGTCAAAGATCTTTGTCTATGTTTTCTTCTAGAAGTCTTAAGGCTTCAGGTCTTACATTTAAGTCTTTACTCCATTTTGAATTTATTTTAGTAAATGGTGTAAAAAGGGGTCCAGTTTCATTCTTTTGCATGTAGTGGCCCAATTTTCCCAGCACCATTTATTGAAGAGACTGTCTTTCCCCTATTGTATATCCTTGCCTCCTTTGCTTTAGATTAATTGACCATATAAGTGTGGTTTTATTCCTGGGCTCTCCACTTTGTTCCATTGATCTATGTGTCTGTTTTTGTGCCAGTACAATACCATTTGATTACTATAGTTTTGTAATATATTTTGAAATCCAGGAATATGATATCTCCAGCATTGTTCTTCTTTCTCAAAATTGCTTTATATATTTGGGGTCTTTTGTGGTTCCATTCAAATTTTAGTGTTATTTTTTCTAATACTGTGAAAAATACCATTGGTATTTTGATAAAGATTACACTGAATTTGTAGATTGCTTTGGGTAGGATGGACATTTTAATATTAGTTCTTTTACTCTATGACCACAGTATATCTTTCCATTTATCTGTGTCATATTCAATTTTTTTCATCAATGTCTTATACTTTTCAAAGTACAGGTCTTTTACCTACTTGGTTAATTTTATTCCAAGGTATTTTATTTCTTTGATGCAATTATTAATGGGGTTGTTCTCTTAATTTCTGATAGCTTATTTTTAGTATATAGAAATACAACAAATTTCTGTGTATTGATTTTGTATCCTACAAATTTATTGGTTTACTTACTAGTTCTAATAGTTCTTTGGTGGAAAGTTTAGGGTTTTCTATATATAACATCATATTATCTGCAAATAGTGATAGTTTACTTCCTCCTTTTATCTTCTTTTTCTAATTGTTATGGCAAGGACTTTCAATACTATGTTGACTAAAGATTCCAAAGAGTGGACATCCTTGTCTTGTTCCTGATCTTAGAGGGAAAGTTTCAAGTTTTTCACTATTCGGTATGTTAGCTGTGGGTTTATCATATATGGCCTTTATTATCAGAGGTACATTCACTTTATCTCCACTTGGTTGACCGTTCTTATTATAAATGAATGTTGACTTTGGTCAAATGTTTTTCTGCATCTATTGAGATGATCATATGATTTTTATCCTTCATTTTCTTTATCCCTCATTTTGTTAATATGGTATATCATGTCAATTTGTGGATACTGAGCAATCTTTGCATCCCTGGAATAAATTCCACTTGATCATTGCGAATGATTCTTTTAATGTTGAATTTGGTTTCCTAATATTTTGTTGAGGATTTTTACAACACAGTTCATCAGGGATATTGGCCAGTAATTTCAATTTTTGGTAGTGTCTTTGTCTGATTTAGGTATTAGGGTAATGCTTATATCATAGAATGAGTTTGGAAGAGTTCTTTCCTCTTTAATTTTTTTTGAAATAGTTGGAGAAGAATCAGTATTAACTCTTCTTTAAATGTTTGGTAGAATTCACCTGTGAAGCAAGCTGGTCCTGTACTTTTGTTGAGAGATTTTTTTATTGATTCAATTTCATTACTAGTAATCTGTTCAGATATTCTATTTCTTTGTGATTCAGTCTTGGAAAGTTATGTGTTTCTAGGAATTTATCTATATCTTCTAGGTTGTCCAATTTGTTGATGTACAATTTTTCATAGTAGTCTCCTATAATCTTTTGTATTTATGTGGTATCAGTTGTAACTTCTCTTTCATTTCTAATTTTACTTATTTGGGTCCTCTCCCTTTTTTTTTGATGAGTCTTGCTAGAGATTTATCATTTGTTTATCTTTTCAAAGAACAAGCTCTTAGTTTCAATTATATTTTCTAGTGATTTTGTTTTTGAGTCTCTATTTCATTTATTTCTGCTCTGGTCTTTATTATTTTCTTCCTTCCACTAATTTAGGGCTTTATTCATTCTTTCTTTAGTTCCTATAGATGTAAAGTTAGATTATTTATTTGGTGTTTTTCTTATGTCTTGTGGTAGGCTTCTATCATTATAAATTTCCCTCTTAGAACTGTTTTTACTGCATCCCATAGACTGGAATGTTGTGTTTTCATTTTCATTTGTCTCCAGGAATTATTTGAATTCCTCTTTGATTTTTTCATTGATCCATTCATTGTTAGTAGCATGTTGCATAGTACACATGAGCTTGTGTTTTTTCCACTTCTCTTTTAACAATTGACTTCTAGTTTCATAGAAAAGGTGCTTAATATGATTTCACTCTTCTTAAAGTTATTGAGACTTGTTCTGCGGCCCAACATGTGATATATCCTGGAAAATGTTCCAAGTGCACTTGCAAAGAATGTGTATTCTGCTATTTGGGGATGGAATGTTCTATGTATGTGTTAACTCCATCTGACACTGCTTCCTTACTGATTTTCTGCCTGGAGGATCCATCCATTGATATAAATGGAGTACTAAAGTCCTCTATTATTGTACTCCTATCAAATTCTCATTTTATGTCCATTAATATTTGCTTTACACACTTAGTTGTTCCTATGTTGGGTGCATAATTATTTATAAGTGTTACATCTTCTAGTTGGATTGAATCATTTATCATTATGTAATGCCCTTCTCTGTCTCTTGTACAGCCTTTGTTTTAAAGTCTATTTTGTCTGATATAAGTATTGCTACCTCAGCTTTCTTTTCATTTCTATTTGCATGGAATATCTTTTTTCTATCCCTTCATTTTCAGACTGTGTTTGTCTTATTTCTGAAGTGAGTCTTTTGTAGGTGGCATATATATGGGTCTTTTTTATTTTTTAATTCATTCAGACACCCTACGTATTGTGATTGGAGAATTGTCTATTTACATTTAAAATAATTATTGAGGGTGGCTCAGAGATGGTGAAATATTAGGGGGACACTGAAAGTGCCTCATCCTGGGAATACAACTAGATCAACCTTCAATGATTTTGAACAACTAGGAAAAGGATCGGAGTAGAACAGAAAGCATCTGCACATTTGGAGTGAGTGAATTTGGCAGAAGCAAGGTTTGGAGCCCTGAACTGGGGGATTAGGGGGGCTACAGGGCCAGGAAGGGGAAGAAACCCAGAAGCCCAGTTCACAGAGCAAGGTTAGGAAGAGGGAGAAAGTTGGAAAGATTGCAGCAGATTGTGACCCCTCAATAAGCTGTGGCGAGTGGATCCTTGGGTTGCTCAGGGAAGGATTGCTCTCCTTTCTGGAGGGCGTTTGAGGAGCATATTTATCCCCTTCGGAGACAAAGAGACAGCGGGGGAGCCATTGACGGGAGCCCGCAGCAGGCTCAGAGGGGCACAGAGAGCGGAGAAAAAACTCTTAACATTTTGGTGTGAGCCACAATAGGCTTGAACCTCTCTGTGTGCATCTTCATAGCCACTTTTCTGGGACTGGCTGGGCACAGTGCAAAGGCTGGAGTGGATCACAGATAGCCTGGCCCCAGGTCTTTGCTCTGAGCCACAGTATCTGGAACCTCTGTGCATACACCTTTACAGCTGCTTTTTGGGGACTGGCTGGGCACAATACAAAGACTGGAGTGGATCGCTAATAATATGGCCACCATTTTTTCTGTCTGCCGCAGTGCAGTCTAGCCTCTGTAATGGCTTTTCTGGGACAAAGGGGAGTAGAGGACTGAATCAAATGCAGATAGCTGATGGCCTGGCTCCAGCTTTTCACTGAGCATTACAATAAATTCTAGCCTCAGCACATGCACTGTGTTAAGGCTTTTCAGGGACACAACAATGCTGGGCATGCTCTGAGCCTCTCACCTGGGGAGAGGAATGGGTGCATACATTATCAGGCCCTTTAAAACTTGGAGTTTTGAATCCCAGCCACTGGCCAGAGATAAAATACAGGAGATCTGTAGATCTGGGCATGCTGATGACCCAGACACAGACAGGTTAGGCCAGGGAATTAACAAGAGCCTGGGCCATAGGAGACTGCCTGTTTTTCTGGGAGGGCCTCCTGAGCAGTAGCTGCCAAGGACAAGGGGATGAGGTGATGCCATAGTCTACCTCCTCAACCACCACCCCCTCCTCCTGCCCACCAGCACAGTCAGACTACAGAGAGAAACACAGTGCCTCTAGTGGAAGCTGGAATCCCTTACACTAAACCCCACCCCCTGACCTGGTAGGAGCATCTTTCCAAGAGTAAGTCAGTTTGTGACCCAGCACAGCAGGCCTCTCACTCAGAAGACAAACACAAACCCCAGCATATACCAAGTCTACTGATTAAAGAAAAAAAAAAAAAAAGCTTCCACCTTAACATCACAAACAAATCAAAGCATATCTACGTATGGGAACAAACACTCCCCACTAAAAGCAAGGTGGAACACTGTAGAGGGAGGGGCAGTGGGAAAGAGCAGCCAATGTTGTTCTTGATATTATTATTGCTGTTTTTGCTAGGATTTTTTTCCTTTTTTTTTCTTTCTTTCTTTTTCTTTTTCTTTCCTCCTTTGTTTTCTGGAAAAAATGACTAGGAGGAGAAGTTCACAAAAAAAGAAAGAGCCAGAGGTAATACTCTCTGCCTCAGATTTAATCAATATGGATATAAGTAAGATGTCCAAGCTAGAATTCAGAATAACGATTATAAACATACTAGCTGGGCTTGAAAAAAGCATAAAAGGCACTAGAGAATCCCTTAGTGCAGAAATAAAAGAAATAAAATCTAGTCAGGCTAAAACTAAAAATGCTATTACTGAGATGCAGTCTAAAATGGAGGCACTAACTGCTAGGGTAAATGAGGCAGAAGAGAGAGTCTGTGATATAAAATACAAAATGACGGAAAGTAAGGAAGCTGAGAAAAATAGAGAAAAACAACTACTGGATCATAAGGGGAGGATTTGATATCAGTGATACCATAAAGTGAAACAATATTAGAATAATTGGTGTCCCAGAATATGGGGGTGGGGGGGCAGAAGATTCATTTGAACAAATTATAGCTGATAACGTAAGGAAATAAACATTCAAGCCCAGGAGGCACAGAGAACCCTCCTCAAAATCAATAAAAATAGATCAACACCCCAACATATATTAGTGAAGTTTGCAAATTTCAGAGATAAAAGGAAATCCTAAAAGCAGCTGAGACAAGATGTCCTTAGCCTACAAGGTTAGAATCATTAGACTGGCAGCAGACCCATCCACAGAGACCTGACAGGCTAAAAAGGACTAGTATGATACATTCAGTGTGCTAAATGAAAAAAAAAAAATGCAGCCAAGAATACTTTATCCAGCAAAGCTGTCATTCAGAATGGAAGGCAAAATAAAGAGCTTCCAGGACAAATAAAAAGTAAAAGAATTTGTGATCACTAAACCACCATATGACAAATAATAAAAGGAATTCTTTAAACAGAAAACCCAAAAGTAACATAGATCAGAAAAGAACACAGATAATCTACAGAAACAGTGACTTTACAGATAGTGGCACTAAATTCAATATCTTTCAATAGTTACTCTGAATGTAAAGGGGCTAAATGCTCTAATCAAAAGACAAAGAGAATGGCTAAAATTAACAAGTCAGGAAATGACAGATGTTGGCGAGGATGCAGAGAAAGGGGAACCCTCCTACACTGTTGGTGGGAATGCAAGCTGGTGCAGCCACTCTGGAAAACAGTATGGAGATTCCTCAAAAAGTTGAAAATAGAGCTGCCCTATGACCCAGCAATTGCACTACTGGGTATTTACCCCAAAGATACAAATGTAGGGATCCAAAGGGGTACATGCAACCTGATGTTTATAGCAGCAATGTCCACAATAGCCAAACTGTGGAAAGAGCCAAGATGTTCATTGACAGATGAATGGATAAAGAAGAGGTTGTATATATATAAAATGGAATATTACACAGCCATCAAAAGGAATGAGATCTTGCCATTAGCAATGAGGTGGATGGAACTGGAGGGTGTCAGGCTGAGTGAAATAAGTCAGTCAGAGAAAGATGTGTATCATATGACCTCACTGGTATGAGGAATTCTTTTTTTTTTTTTAAGATTTTATTTGTTTATTTGCTAGAGAGAGAGAGAGAGAGTGACAGTACAAGCAGGGGGAGCGGCAGGCAGAGGGAGAAGCAGGCTCCCCGCTGAGCAAGGAGTCCGATGTGGGACTTAATCCCAGGACCCTGGGATCATGACCTGAGCCAAAGGCAGATGCTTAACCGACTGAGCTACCCAGGCATCCCGATATGAGGAATTCTTAATCTCAGGAAACAAACTGAGGGTTGCTGGAGTCGTGGGTTTGAGAGGGATGGGGTGTCTGGGTGATAGACATTGGGGAGGGTATGTGACATGGTGAGTGCTGTGAACTGTGCAAGACTGTTGAATCACAGATCTGTACCTCTGAAACAAATAATACAATATATGTTAAAAAAAAAAAAAAGAAGAAGAAGAAGAAGATAGTAGGAAGGGAAAAATGAAGGGGGGGAAATCATAGGGGGAGATGAACCATGAGAGACAATGGGCTCTGAAAAACAAACTGAGGGTTCTAGAGGGGAGGGTGGTGGGGAGATGGGTTAGCCTGGTGATGGGTATTAAAGAGGGCATGTTCTGCATGGAGCACAGGGTGTTATACACAAACAATGAATCATGGAAAACTACATCAAAAACTAATGATGCAATGTATGGTGATTAACAAAGCATAAAAATAATAAAAAAAGAAGATGTGGTATATATAAATGCAATGGAATATTATGCAGCCATCAAAAAACCCCCGAAATCTTACCATTTGCAATGATGTGGATGGAACTGGAGGGTATTATGCCTAGTGAAATAAGTCAATCAGAGAAAGACATGTATCATATGATCTCACTGATATGAGGAATTCTTAATCTCAGGAAACAAACTGAGGGTTGCTGAAAGAGTGATGGGTGGGAGGGATGAGGTGGCTGAGTGATAGACATTGGGGAGGGTATGTGCTATGGTGAGCGCTGTGAATTGTGTAATACTGTTGAATCACAGACCTGTACCTCTGAAACAAATAATATATTGTATGTTAAAAAAAAAAAAAGAAGAAGAAGAAGATAGTAGGAAGGGAGAAATGAAGTGGGGGAAGCGGTGGGGGAGACAAACCATGAGAGACAATGGACTCTGAGAAACAGAGGTTTCTAGAGGGGAGGGGGTGGGGGGGATGGGTTAGCCTGGTGATGGGTATTAAAGAGGGCACATACTGAATGGAACACTGGGTGTTATACATAAACAATGAATCATGGAACACTACATCAAAAACTAATGATGTAATGTATGGTGATTAACATAACGTAATAAAATAAAATTAAAAAAAGAAGGAAAGAAATAATGGTATTCACCACTCGGCATCAGGAAAATACAAATCAAAACCACAATGAGATACCACCTCACACGAGTTAGAATAGCTAAAATTAACAAGTCAGGAAACACCAAATGTTGTCGAGGATTCAGAGAAAGGGCAACCCTCTTAACATTGTTGGTGGGAATGCAAGCTGGTTCAGCCACTCTGGAAAACAGTATGGAGGTTTCTCAAAATGTTAAGAATAGAGCTACCCTATGACCCACTAATTGCACTACTAGATATTTACCCCAAAGATACAAATGTAGTGATCCAAAGTGGCACCTGTACCCCAATGTTTATAGCAGCAATGTCCACAATAGCCAAACTATGGAAAGACCCCAGATGTACATCACCAGATGAATGGATAAATAAGTGATATATATATATATATATATATATATATATATATATATCACTTATTTATCCATTTATATATGAGTATATAAATGGATATCCATATATATATGAGTATTACTCAGCCATCAAAAAGGGTGAAATCTTACCATTTATATTGATGTGGATGGAACTGGAAGGTATTATACTGAGGGAAGTAAGTCAATCGGAGAAAGACAATTATCGTATGGTTTCAGTCATATGTGGAATATAAGAAACAGTGCAGAGAATCATAGGGGAAGGGAGGGAAATCTGAATGGGAAGAAATGAGAGAAGGAGACAAACCATGAGAGACTCTTAACTATAGGAAACAAACTGAGAGTTGCTGGAATGCAGGTGGGTGGGGTGATATGGTTACTGGGTGATGGGCATTAAGGAAGGCACGTGATGTGATGAGCACTGGGTATTATACACAACTGATGATTAACTGAACCCTACATCTGAACTGATAATGTACTATACGTTGGCTAATTGAATTCAAATTTAAAAAAAGATAAAATAATAATTATTGATAGTTATGTACTTATTGCCATTTTTAAAAATTGTTTTTTGATGGCTTTTTGGCTTTTTTCTGTTCCTTTCTTCTTTCTCTCTCTCTCAGCCCTATGATTTGATGACTTTCTTTAGTGTTAAGTTTGTATTCTTTTCTGTTTATTTTTTGTGTGTCTTACAGATTTTTTCTTTGTGGTTATCACGAGTTCATATATTATAACCGATCTGCATAGCACTATATTTTTAGTTGCTGGTCACCTAAGTTCAAATTCATTCTAAAAGAACTATATTTTTACTTTCCCCCACATTTCATGTTTTTGATGTCATATTTCACATCTTTTTATTTTGTGTATCCCTTAATTATTATAGATATACTTGATTTTACTACTTTTGGTCTTTTAACAAAATACTAGTGTTTGTTAAGGGTTTGATCTGTTTCCTCTACTATATGTTTGCCTTCACCAGTGAGATTTCTTCCCCATCACACATTTTCTTATATCTATTTATGGCCTTTCTTTTTCTGTTTAAAGAAATCCCTTTAATATTTCTTGTAAAGCTAGTTTAGTGGTGATGAACTCCTTTAGTTTTTGGTTGTCTGGGAAACTCTTTATATCCCCTTCAATTCTAATGATATCCTTGTTAGGTAGAGTATTTTTGGTTGTATGTTTTTGTTTTTGTTTTTTTCTCCTTTCAGCACTTAGAATATATCAGGTCATGCCCTTCTGTCCCGTACAGTTTGTGCTGAAAAATTAGCTCATAGTCTATGGAGGTTCCTTTATATGTAACTAATTGCTTTTCTCTTGCTGCTTTTAACATTATTTCTTTATCTTTAATTTTTTGCCATTTTAATAATAATGGGTTCTGGATCTCTTCGTGTTATCTTGTTTGAGACTCTCTGTTCTTCCTTGATATGGGTGACTCTTTTCCTTCCCCAGGTTAGGTAAGTTTTCAGCTATTATTTCTTCAAATAAATTTTCTGTCCCTTTCTTTCTTCTCCATCTGGGACCCCTATAATATGAATGTTAGTCCATGACTGTTTCAGGTGCACTGGTGGGTGGGGCTGGTTCCTGGCACAGGTGGTTGTAAGGCCCAGCAGCAGCACCTGTTATGGGTATGCTGGTGGGCAGAGTTATCTTCCTGTCAGCTGTGAGGCCCCACTGAGGCACAATGTTGTGTGGGGCTCCCATGAGATGTTCTTACTGGCATTAGCAGTCTAGAGGCAGGATTCCAATATGTTGCCCTCCAGTGCTGGGATCAGCACAGCAGAACAAGTTAGGAAAAAATGGCTGCTATCAGTGTCACAGTCCCTGAGTTGAGGCCCAGTTGCCTCCTGCCTCTCTGGCAAACGCTCCAAGATTAATAAGTGGATCTCCTTCACCTATGGTCTATGAACATTTCTATCTGGTGTTTTTGTGCTGATTTCTGGGTCAAGTGTGTTTGTATGTGAACCTTTTAAGAGTGGGTTTTTCTTTCACCACAGCTCTATAGTTTTTCTCTGGATATACTTGTTGGTTTTCAAAGACAGGTGTTTTGAGGGCTCATCTCTCCTGTGCAGGATCTAAGGGTCGGGGTGCCTGATGTGGAGCTCAAATCTCTTGCTGCTTGGGAAAAAAATTCATATCTTTGAGATCTCTCCTGACCATGGAGTGCTGTCCCTGGGGTGTAATTTCTTCCTTAGTAAGACCATATCTCTGCCTCTTCTACATGTTTAAGTGCTGTCCCTTGTTGTGGCTCTGTTCATCCAGTTTCTAGGTTCCCTTCACAGGGAATTAATTATTCCATAGGTAGTTGCAGGTTTGTTGTGCCCATCAGAGGAAGTAAGCTCAGGATCTTCCTATGCCACTATCTTCCTTGCCATCACTTCTGTAAGTTATTTTTTTTTCCTTTGCATTATTCATTAATAAGAAATTGGGCCTCCTCATTAATAAGGTCAGGGTATTCTTAATGGTATCTATTTCTGTACCCAGGGATTGATAACCCTGATCTTATGCTAACCTGGATACTGATCTGCACTTGTTCTTTGGTTCACTGCAGGCAGGGTTAACTCCCTTCACATGTGTAATATGTCAGCTTGAATGTGGCCCCACAGTCAGAACTTTTTCTCTTCTTCACCTTCCATAGTTCCTTTGCTGAACCTCTCCTTTTATTACATGCTCTCCTTTCTTACAATTACAGGGACTCTGCTGTCCTGGCTGTCCTAGTCCTTGAATGAGTTCTCTATGTCATTGATTTCTGCATTAAAATATATCTCACCATCTACTACAATACTAAAATGTATTAATATATTAAAGATGGAATAAATAAATTATTAAAGTAAATCCTCAATGTTTTATCTTCAGAACTTCTTTCCTCTTTCTCTGTTCCTCATCCTTTAGAAACCTATATGGTTTTAATCAGCTACCCCCTGCAGGTAGATTCTATCGAGGTCCACAGTCCCAAGGTTCCATCAACACACTGCCTAGCATCACCTCTGGATGGTCCTTTGAAGTCAGTATGTCTGCATTCATTTGCTAGGGCTGCCATAACACAGTCCCAAACTGGGTTGCTTAAATACCAAAAATTTATTCTCTCACAGTTCTAGAGGCTGGAAGTCCAAGATCAAGGTGTTGACAAAATTGGTTTCTTCTCCCTCCCTGGCTTAACACTTAACCAACTGAGCCACCGAGGCATCCCAATATTCAATGTTATAAGTAAGTCTCATTTCTGATATTTTGAAGCCTAAGCCTTTGTTTCCATTTTGACATCTTAATACACTAGAATTCTATATTTAGTGAATAATCCAAAATAAGGACAAAATAAATTAATTGTTCAAACACATAGAAAAAAGAACAGGATCCCAAGACCCCACAGTCAAATCAATCTTGAAAAAAGAAAAGCAAAGCTGAGGTGTCACAATTCTGACCTCAAGTTATATTATAAAACTGCAGTAATCAAAGCAGTTTGGTACTCTAACAAAAATAGACACATGGATCAGTGGAACAGAATAGAAAACCCAGAAATAAATTCACAATTATATGGTCAATTAATGTTTGACAAAGCAGAAAAGAGTAACCACTGGGAAAAACACACTGTCTTCAACAAATGGTGTTGGGAAAACTGGTCAACTATATGCAAAAGAATGAAACTGACCACTGTCTTACACCATACACAAAGATAAACTCAAAATGGATGAAAGACTTCAATGTGAGACAGGAATCTGTCAAAATCCTAGAGGAGAACATAAGCAGTAACCTCTTCGACATCAGCCACAGCAATTTCTTTCAAGATACATCTCCAAAGGCAAGTGAAACAAAAGCAAAAATGAACTTTTGGGACTTCATCAAGATAAAAAGCTTCTGCACAGCAAAGGAAACAGTCAACAAAACTAAGTTGGCTTTTCAAACTTACTGAAATGGAGGTAAATTATTTAACCAATAAAGTGTTCAAAACAATGACTCATAAAGATGGTCACTGAGCTTGAGAGAAGAATGGATGAACAAAATGAGAATTTCAACAAAGAGCTAGAAAATATAAGAAAGTATTAAACAGAAGTCATAGAGCTGAAGAATAAAACAACCGCACTAAGCAATACAGTAGAGGGTTGAAGAACAGACAAGATGGAGCAGAAGAAAAGATCAGTAACTTGAAAATAGGGCAATAGAACTCACCCAATCAGAATAGAAAAAGAGAAAGGAATGGGAAAAAGTGAAGATAGCTTTAAAAACTTATGAGAAAACATCAAGCAGACCAACATTCACATTACAAAGCACCCAGAAGGAGGAGAGAGATAAAAGGGCAGAAAACTTATTTGAAGAAATAATGGCTGAAATTTCCCTGCCCTGGGGAAGGAAACAGGTATCTAGATCCAGAAAGTACTGAATAAGATGAACTCAAAGAGAACCACACCAAGAAACATTATAAAGTGTCAAAAATTAAAGACAAGGACATAATCTTAAAAGTTGCAAGGGAAAAACAACTTGCTACATACAAGAAAACCACAAGACTATAAACCTATTTTTCAGCAGAAAAGTTTCAGGCCAGAAAGCAGTGGCACAAAAGTGCTAAAAGAAAAAAAAAAACTTCTAACCAAGAATACTCCACCCAGCAAAGTTATCCCTCATAACTGAAGGAGATACAGTTTTCCAGGCAAACACAAGCTAAAAGAGTTCATTATCATTAGGCCAGTCTTAAAAGAAATGTTAAAGGTATTTTTCCAAGCTGTAATGAAAGCTGTAATGAAATGTTACTAATTTGGCGTTCCTGGGTAGCTCAGATGGTTAAGTGTCTGCCTTCAGCTCAGGTCATGGTTTCTGGGTCCTGGGACTGAGCCCTGTGTCAGACTCCCAGCTCAGTGGGGAGTCTGCTTTTCTCTCTTCTTCTGCCTCTCCCCCTGCTCATGCTCTCTCTCTCTGTCTGTTATCTCTCTGCCTCAAATGAATAAATAAAATATTTAATTAAAAAAAAGAAATGTTACTAATTTGTAACAGGAAAACATATGAAAGTATAAATCGCACTGGTAAGGTAAGTATATAGTAAAATTCAGAATAATATAATGTAAAGGTGATGGGTTAATCCCTTTAAAGCTAGTATGAAGATTAGAAGACAAAAGCAGTAAAAATAATTGTAACAGATATATAGAATATTCCATCCAAAAGCAAGAGAATATATATTCTTCTTAAGCACACATGGAACATTACATGGGATTGATCACATATTAATAACTTTAAACAGACTGAAGTCATATCAAGCATCTCTTCTGACTACAATCATATGAAACTAGAAATCAATTACAAAAACAAAACTTTAAATTTCACACATATGTGGAGATTAAACAACATTAGTAAACTTGCAGGATACAAAAACCAATATATAAAAAATCTGTTGCATTTCTATACACTAATAATAATCAGAAAGAGAAATAAGGAAAATGTAGAAAAAATTACTAGAAGAAAATGACTCAATACATGTCCCATTTACATTTGCATCAAAAGGAATAAATGCCTAGGAATAAATTTAACCAAGGAGATGAAAGACCGGTACACTGAAAACTGTAAGACATTGATGAAAGAAATTGAAAAAGACACAAATAAAAGTAAGGATAGCCTGTGCTCATGGTTTAGAAGAACTAATATTAAAATATTCATACTCCCAAAGCAATCTACAGATTCAATGCAATCGCTATCAAAATTCCAATGTCATTTTTCACAGAAATAGAACTAACAATCCTAAAATTTGTATGCAACCACAAAGACCCCAAATATCCAAAATCAATCTTGAGAAAGAAGGACAAAACTGCAGTAATAACACTTCCTAATCAAACTATATTACAAAGCAATAGTAATCAAAAGAGTTTTGGCATAAAACAGACACACAGATTAATGGAACAGAATAGAGAGTCCAGAAATAAACCCATGTATATATGGCCAATTAGTTTACCACCAATGAGCCAAGCATACACATTGGGGAAAGGACAGTCTCCTCAATAAATGGTGTTGGAAAACTGGACAGCTGCATGCAAACGAATTAAACTGGACCATTTTCTTACACCATGAACAAAAATTAATTCAAAATGGATTAAAGACTTGAACATAAGAACCACAAAACTTCTAGAGGAAAACAGACAATAAGCTCTTGACAGCAGCCTTGGGATGACTTTGTGGACTTGACAACAAAAGCAAAAAAATGAAAAAGTGAGACTATATCAAACTAAAAATCTTCCACACAGGGGTACTTGGGTGGTTCAGTTGGTTAAGCATCTGCCTTTGGCTCAGGTCATGATCCCAGGGTCCTGGGATCGAGCCCCTCATGGGGCTCCCTGCTCAGTGGAGAGCCTGCTTCTCCCTCTGCTCCCTGCTCATGCTCTCTCTAATAAATAAATAAAATCTTTCAAAAAAATAAAAAAATTAAAAGCTTCTGCACAGCAAAGGAAACCATCAACAAAACGAAAAAGACAACTACCAAATGGGAGAAAATATTTGCAAATAATATATCTGATAAGGGGTTAATATAAAAAAATTAAAAATTTATACAACTCAAACAAACAACTAAAAAAGGCAGAGGATCTGAAAAGACACTGTCCCAAACAAGACATACAGATGGCCAGAAGATAAATAAAAAGGTGGCTAACATCATTAATTACTAGGGAAATATGAATCAAAACCATAATAAGATATCACCTCATACCTATGAGAATGGCTATTATCAGAAGATAAGAGATAACTAGTATTGGTGAGGATGTGGAGTAAAAAGAACTCTTGTACACTGTTGATGGGAATGTAAGTTGGTGCAACAATTATGGAAAACAGCATGGAGGTTCCTAAAAAAAATCATAAATAGAATTACCATACAATCCAGCAATTTCAGTACTGGGTGTTTATCCAAAGGAAATGAAAACACTAACTTGAGGAGATACATGCTCCGCCATGTTCATTGCAGCTTTAATTCAATAGCCAAGATATGGAAAAAACTCAGGTGTCCATCCAAGGATGAATGGATAAAAAAAATGTGTGTGTATGTATGTGTGTGTGCATGTGTTCACAATGGAATATTGTGAATGCACATGCACAGAAACATTTTTAAATCCATTTAAGATAAGGTCTCTGTTTTCAGCCATGTTCTCTCTAATTCTATCTTAATTCTTTCTGTCACTTATGACAATTGTCATTAAAAAAGAATACTAAAAGAAAATGTGTGTGTGCATGTGTATTCACAATGGAATATTAGTCATTAAAAAAGAATACTATCTTGCCATTTGTGACAACGTGGGTCTTGGGGGCATTATACTAAGTGAAATAGGTCAGAAAAAGACAAATATGATATTTGCTCATATGATCAAACTATGATCTCACGTGTGGAATCTTACAAAAAAAAAATCAACTCATAGATACATAGAACAGATTGGTATTTGCCAGGGGTGGGCGTCAGTAAAATGAGTTAAAGAGGTCCAAAGACACAAACTTCCAATTATAAAGTGAGTCATGAAATACAATGTAAAGTATGGTAGTTATAGTTAAAATACTATATTGTGTATTTGAATGTTGCTAATAGAATAAATCTTAAAAATTCTCATCACAAGAATTTGTAACTATGTGTGGTCTCAGATGTTAAGTAGATTTATTGTAGTGACCATTTCACAATATATGCAAGTATCATATCATTATGTTGTACATCTGAAACTAATATAATGTTATATGTCAATTATATCTCAATAAAATAAATGTTTTAAAGTGTCTTTTCAATGTAGAATATCAGGTGAGGAAAATCTTTAAGCACAATTAATCTAAGTTTCCCCATTTTAGGAATTCAGATTTCATTTTTATTAATTTTTTTAATTTTTAATTTTATTTATTATTTTTCTTTTTTTAGAGAGAGAGCACACATGAGTGGGGACAGGGAGGGGGAGAGGGAGAGAGAGAATCCCAAGCAGGCTCTACTTCCAGCATGGAGCCCAACATGGGGCTCAATCTCACAACTTTAAGATCATGACCTGAGCTGAAATCAAGAGTCAGACACTTAACCGACTGAGCTACCCAGGTGCCCCACAGATTTCTTTCTTTCTTTCTTTCTTTCTTTCTTTCTTTTTTTTTTTTTTTTTTACACATTCAGGCATACCAAGATTACAATGGCACTGGGGATACATAATTTCATCAGTTAATGTTAGTTTTTAGCATCAACCTTTTGCTGAATCTGAAACCACTTAACTAGGCATTTTTAAAATCCAAATGGCTTTCCTTTCTACTTTTATAATACTGTGTTCAGCAGAGATCTTGCCAGGCAGTATACATTTTTCTGTGTTCTGAATTAACATATATGCACCAAAAGAACACAACCATAGAAAGAATGGGGAAAAAGGAGGAAAGACCCATGTGAGAGGTTTTGCTTTTGACAAGGCATCCTGAGAGGTTTGGGGCTGATTTGATACTAAATCAGTCACCATGTGCACCTTTTCTACAGCACCCTGCACAAAAGGAGAGGCCTGGGGTATCTATTTTTAGAATCATAATGTTCAGCTTGTATCCTTTTAAAATTGTATGTCATGTAGAAAAAAAGATGTCACATCAGAAGTCATGGTATAACAGAAGAGGAGAAAACCTGCTGGAAATTTCCCAGTGCTCTAACCAAGACACCCTCACACAGAGCAGCAAGCAAACACTGGGGAAGACAAAAGCTAGAGCAAGTCCAGAGGGAGAGCCAGCTACAACCTGGGAAAAGACAGTCACAGAGACTGAACTCAGAGTTCAGGGAAAGGGGATTCAGGAGTTTCTATGTTAATAGAAAGGTATAAATTTGGCTCCTTGCAGGAAGAGAAAAGAAAGAAAACATGCAGGAATTTCACTTAAGTGTTATATCACATTGTTTTATGAGCTTTTTATGCTTCTTTTATTTAACTTTTACAACATGGATATTATTAGATAGCATCATCTGTACATTATAGAAGAAAAGACTGAGGCTCAAATACCTTGCAGAAACAAAAAACAGAGACAGAAATCATTTGGACTGTTAAACGCTAAAGCTCTGGGGGTTTCCTTCAATACTTAAATTGTCATAAGTGACGGAAAGCATTAAAGTAGAATTAGAGAGAACATGGCTGAAAACAGAGACCTTATCTTAAATGGATTTAAAAATGTTTCTGACTGTACTGTCTACCGCAATTGCATTCAAGGAAGTGCTGTATCAAAATGGCCTGGCTCTCCATTCCCCGAAAAACAGAAGTTGAACTGTGGCCTCTGTGATTCTTTCTGCCAGGCCACCTCCTACTTCCTGGTGCTCAAGCCCTGTCTGCTTCAGTCTGTCCTGGCTGTGCCCAGAGGCTGCTACTGTTCTTTCCCTCATCTCCAGCCAGAGTCGGCCACCTAAGCATCCTGTTCTGAATGGTCGTCCCTAGAATAGCATATGCTACCCATGCAGCCTGTAAAAGCTCCCTATGTTGTAGCTCTAAGACTCAGAGAGAGGGACCATGCCTGACTACTCTGCTTCCCACATGGGCTCATTTCCATGCCCCCAAATGTTATTCAAAATCAAATTCCAAGGTCAAATACATTTGAGAAACACTGGCTAAAAAAATAACACAGGTCACTGAGGTAATTAACTACATGGTTCCTTGAAATCTAATATTCTAATGTGGACTGTGGTTCTCCAAGTGTTGGATGTATTATTCAGTGTTTCCAAAATGATTTGACCTGGAAACCTTCTTTCTTGAGTTACTTCAAGGGGGCAGTGCTCTGCAGGATAGCCTTTAAAAGAGGAATAGGGATAAATAAAGTTTTAGGACCAAGAATTAGGGAAATATCATGAGCCAAAACCTATTTTAGCTACTTTAGGTACAAAAAAGAAAGAAAGAAAGAAAGACCATGAATCAGAGGCCATGATTCATATATGTGTCGTTGTACAAAAGTATGAGGAAAAGTGCTTAAGCTCTTGCTAATTTAGAATTATTCTAACATTATATCAAAGTATCTTCTCTATACCATTTTAAGGTGAGTGTCTCCTTTCATAAATTTCATTCAAGAAATACCCAGATTGTGGAAGAGCAAGATGGCAGAGAACAGGAGACCTAAATTTCATCTGGTCCTAGGAAATCAGCTGGATAGGGATCAAATCATTCTGAACAGTTACAAAGTCAACATGAGATTGAAGAAAAGAATAGCAGCAACTCTCTGAACAGAAAAGCAACCACTTTCTGGAAGGTAGGACATGAGGAGAAGTGAATCTGAGGTGATATTTGGGAAGATAGACAGACTGGAGGGGGAGGGAGCAGTGATAAGAGCAGTAGAGCACAAAATCAGAACTTTTAAAAGTTGGATCCACTGAGGGACGTCACTCCAGTTGCTAAGTGGGGGATGGGGGGGTGGGAGGGAGGTGGAACCCTCACTGGGACACTGTGGTCTCAGGACCCTCGGGGTCACAGAAAGACCAGGTGTGCCTGAGTGTGGCAGAGCTCCCAGGTATTGGAGCAGGAAAGCTGGCTGCAGAGACGGAGCCAAGGAGCGGGCTCTCAGCTCGGGGTTGCCATAAACTGTGATCCACAGCACAGTCGGGGCATTGCTCCTCCAGCAGGGAACCAACAAGCGGCAGACCTGGAGAGACTCCCTTTTCTCCCCCAGGAGGAGCAGCACAGGAGCACACAGCAGGGATCTGCTGGGTTTGGAGACTCCACACAGGGTCATGCACCAGAGATAGAAACGCTTGGTCACAGGCCAGGTGAGCATGCTGTGTGGCCAGAGACCCAGGGAGACGGGAGTGATTGACTGCTTTTCTCTGGGGGCACACTGAGGAGTGGGGACCCGAGTTCTCGGCTCCTCCGGGGTGGAGATTGGGAGGCCGCCATTTTCACTCTCATCCTCCAAAGCTGTACCGCAAAAGCTTGCAGGAAACAAAAGCTCCTGAGAGCAAACCCTAGCAGATTACTTGGCCCGGACTGGCAAGGGTGGGGCAATTCCACCTCTGGCAAAGACATTTGGGAACCATGGCAACAGGCCCCTCCCCCAGAAGATCAGCAAGAACAGCCAGCCAAGACCAAGTTTACCAATCAATGAGAACGGCAAAACTCCAGTGCTAGGGGAATACTGCACATAGAACCCATGGCTTTTTACCATGATTTTTTAGTCTTTCAAAGTTAATTTTTGTTTTAATTTCTCTTTTTCCCTTTTTCAACCAAAATCTTATCAATCCCTTTTTTAAAAAAACATTTTTATTTTTAATTTTTAGAGTCATATTCTATCCCTTCATACTAGTTACCCTTATTTTTGGCATATATATATAAGTTGTTCTCCCTTTAAAATTTTGAGATACAGTTTCTTCTAACAGATCAAAATATATCCTAAATCTAGTGTATGGCTTTGTTCTAGTCTCCTGCCTGATCACATTCTCTCCCTTTTTTTTTAAATGCTCTTCTTTCTTTTTTCAAACAACTTATCAATTCTTTTATAAAATCTTTTATAATTTTCATCTTTACAATCATATTCCATCCCTTCATCGTATTAACCCTTATTTTTGTACATATATCAGTTTTTCTTTCTTTAAATTTTGGGAGGCCCTTTCTTCTAACAGACCAAAATACACCCAAAATCTAGTGTGTGGCACTGATCTATGCACCAGCCTGAACATACTTGATCATATTCTGTTTTTTTTGTTTTGTTTTGTTCTGTTTTTGTTTGTTTTTATCTGTTTTTCTCTTTTTCTTTTCTCTTTCTTCCCCTTTCTTTTCCCCCAGTTTCAGGTCTTTTCTGATTTGTTTAGAGTATATTTTATTGGGACATTGTTACCCTGTTAGCATTTTGTTCTCTCATTCATCTATTCTCCTCTGCACAAAATGAAAAGATGGAAAAAATCACCTCAACAAAAAGAACAAGAGGCAGTACAGACTGCCAGGGACCTACTCAATATGGACGTTAGTACAATGTCACAAATAGAGTTCAGAATGATGATTTTAAAGATACTAGCTGGGCTTGAAAAAAGCGTGGAAGTTTTTAGAGAAATGCTTTCTGGAGAAATAAAAAGAAAAAAAAGAAATAAAACTAAAATCTAACCAAGTCGAAATCAAAAAGGCTATTAATGAGATGCAATAAAAAATGGAGCCTCTAACTGCTAGGATAAATGAGGCAGATGAGAGAATTAGCAATATAGAAGAACAAATGATGGAAAATAAAGAAGCTGAGAAAAAGAGAGATAAACAACTACTGGATCACGAGGGCAGAATTCGAGAGATAAGCAATACCATAAGACAAAACAACATTAGAATAATTGAAATCCCAGAAGAAGAAAGAGAGGAGCAGAAGGTATACTGGAGAAAACTATAGCAGAGAACTTCCCTAATTTGGGAAGGAAACAGGCATCAAAATCCAGGAGGCAGAGAACCCCTCTCAAAATCAATAAAAATAGTCAACACCCCAACATCTAATAGTAAAATTTACGAGTCTCATAGACAAAGAGAAAATCCTGAAAGCAGTTTGGGACAAGAGATCTGTAACCTACAATGGTAGAAACATTAGATTGGCAACAGACCTATCCACAGAGACCTGGAAGGCCAGAAAGGACTGGCAGGATATATTCAGAGCACTAAATGAGAAAAATATGCAGCCAAGAATACTATATCCAGCTAGGCTATCATTGAAAATAGAAGGGGAGATAAAAAGCTTCCAGGACAAACAAAACAATCCTTATATCAGACAAATTGGATTTTAACCCAAAGACTATACTAAGAGATGAAGAAGGACACTATATCCTACTTAAAGGGTCTATCCAAAAAGAAGATCTAACAATTGTAAAAATCTATGCCCCTAACATGGGAGCAGCAAATTATATAAGGCAATTAAGAACAAAAGCAAAGAAACACATTGACAAGAACACAATAATAGTGGGGGATGTTAACACCCGCCTCACTGAAATGGACAGATCATCTAAGCAAAAGATCAACAAGGAAATAAAGACTTCAAATGACACACTGGACCAAATGGACTTCACAGATATAGTCAAAACATTCCATCCCAAAGCAAGAGAATACACATTCTTCTCTAGTGCTCATGGAACATTCTCCAGAATCGATCACATCCTAGGTCACAAATCAGGTCTCAACCGATACTAAAAGATTGGGATCATTCCCCACATATTTTCAGACCACAATGCTTTGAAACTAGAACTGAATTACAAGAGAAAAATTCAGAAAGAACTCAAATATATGGAGGCTAAAGAGCATCCTACTAAAAAATAAATGGGTCAACCAGAAAAATAAGAAGAATTAAAAAAAAATTCATGGAAACAAATGGAAATGAAAACACAACTGTTCAAAATCTTTGGGATGCAGCAAAGGTGGTTCTAAGAGGAAATTATATAGCAATACAAGCCTTTCTCAAGAAACAAGAAAGGTCTCAAATACAGAACCTAACCCTACACCTAAAGGAGCTGGAGAAAGAACAACAAATAAAGCCTAACCGAGGAGGAGAAGAGAAATAATAAAGATCAGAGCAGAAATCTATGAAATATAAACCAAAAGAACAGTAGAACAGATTGACAAGAGTAGGAGCTGGTTCTTTGAAAGAATTAATAAGATTGATAAACCCCTGGCCAGACTTATCAAAAAGAAAAGAGAAACGACCCAAATCAAGAAAATCATGAATGAAAGAAGAGAGATCACAACCAACACCAAAGAAATACAAACAATTATAAGAACATATTATGAGCAACTCTATGCCAGCAAATTAGATAACCTGGAAGAGATGGATGCATTCCTAGAGATGGATCAACTACCAAAACTGAACCAGGAAGAAATAGAAAACCTGAACAGACCTATAACCACTAAGGAAATTGAAGCAGTCATCAAAAATCTCCCAAAAAACAAAAGCCCACGGCCAGATGGCTTCCCAAGGGAATTCTACCAAACATTTCAAGAAGAATTAACGCCTATTCTGAAACTGTTCCAAAAAATAGAAATGGAAGCAAAACTTCCAAACTCGTTTTATGAGGCCACCATAACCTTGATCCCAAAACCAAAGACCCCATCAAAAAAAGAGAATTACAGACCAATATCCTTGATGAACATGGATGCAAAAATTCTCACCAAAATACTAGCCAATAGGATCCAACAGTACATTAAAACGATTATTCACCACGACCAAGTGGGATTTATCCCTGGGCTGCAAGGTTGGTTCAACATCCGCAAATCCAAGATTTTTTTTTATTATTTATTTGTCAGAGAGAGAGAGAGAGCACAAGCAGTGGGAGCAGCAGAGGGAGAGGGAGAAGCAGGCTCCCCACTGAGCAAGGAGCCTGACGTGGGACTCGATCCCAGGACCCTGAGATCATGACCTGAGCCAAAGGCAGATGCTTAATGACTGAGCCACCCAGGCATCCCAACATCCGCAAATCAATCAATGTGATACAATACATTAATAAAAGAAAGAACAAGAATCATATGACCTTCTCAGTAGATGTAGAAAAAGCATTTGACAAAGTACAGCACCCTTTCTTGATCTAAACTCTTCAGAGTATAAGGATAGAGGGCACATACCGCAACATCATAAAAGCCATCTATGAAAAACCCACAGCAAATATCATTCTCAATGGGGAAATGCTGAGAGCTTTCCCCCTAAGGTCAGGAACACGGCAGGGATGTCCACTATCACCACTGCTATTCAACATAGTATTGGAAGTCCTAGCCACAGCAATCAGACAACAAATAGAAATAAAAGGCATCTGAATCTGCAAAGAAGAAGTCAAGCTCTCACTCTTTGCAGATGATATGATACTTTATGTGGAAAACCTAAAAGACTCCACCCCAAAACTGCTAGAACTCATACAGGAATTCAGTAAAGTGGCAGGATATAAAATCAATGCACAGAAATCAGTGGCATTCCTATACACCAACAACAAGACAGAAGAAAGAGAAATTAAGGAGTCAATCCCATTTACAATTGCACCCAAAACCATAAGATACCTAGGAATAAATCTAACCAAAGAGGCAAAGAATCTCTACTCAGAAAACTATAAAATACTCATGAAAGAATTTGAGGAAATCACAAAGAAATGGAAAAACGTTCCATGCTCATGGTTTGTAAGAACAAATATTGTGAAGATGTCAATGCTACCTAGAGCAATCTACACATTTAATGCAATCCCTATCAAAATACTGTCAACTTTTTTCATAGAAATGGAATAAATAATCCTAAAATTTGTATGGAACCAGAAAAGTGCTTGAATAGACAGAGGAATCTTGAAAAAGAAAAGCAAAGCTGATGGCATCACAATTCTGGACTTCTAGCTCTATTACAAAGCTGTCATCATCAAGACAGTATGGTACTGGCACACACACAAAAAAAAACCCACATAGGTCAATGGAAGAGAATAGAGAGCCCAGAAATGGACCCTCAACTCTATGGTCAACTCATCTTCGACAAAGTAGGAAAGAATGTCCAGTGGAAAAAAGACAGTCTCTTCAACAAATGGTGCTGGGAAAATTGGACAGCCACATGCAGAAGAATGAAACAGGACCATTTCCTTACACCACACACAAAAATAGACTCCAAATGGTTGGAAGACCTCAATGTGAGACAGGAGTCCATCAAAATCCTAAAGGAGAACACAGGCAGCAACCTCTTCGACCTCAGCTGCAGAAACTTCTTCCTAGACACATCGCCAAAGGGAAGGGAAGCAAGGGCAAAAATGAACTATTGGGACTTCATCAACATAAAAAGCTTTTGCACAGCAAAAGAAACAGTCAACAAAACCAAAAGACAACCAACAGAATGGGAGAAGATATTTGCAAATGACATATCAGATAAAGGGCTAGTATCCAAAATCTATAAAGAACTCATCAAACTCAACACCCAAAGAACAAAGAATCCAATCAAGAAATGGGCAGAAGACATGAACAGACATTTTTCCAAAGAAGACATCCAAATGGCCAACAGACACATGAAAAAGTGCTCAACATCGCTCAGCATCAGGGAAATCCAAATCAAAACCTCAATGAGGTACCACCTCACACCAGTCAGAAGGGCTTAAATTAACAAGTCAGGAAATGACAGATGTTGGCAGGGATGCGGAGAAAGGGGAACCCTCCTCCATTGTTGGTGGGAATGCAAGCTGGTGCAGCCACTCTGGAAAACAGTATGGAGGTTCCTCAAAAAGTTGAAAATAGAGCTACCATATGATCCAGCAATTGAACTACTGGATATTTACCCCAAAGATACAAATGTAGGGATCCGAAGGGGTATGCGCACCCCAATGTTTATAGTAGCAATGTCCACAATAGCCAAACTATGGGAAGAGCCAAGATGTCCATCGACAGATGAATGGATAAAGAAGATGTGGTGTATTTATACGATGGTATATATGCAGCCATCAAAAAACCCTGAAATCTTGCCATTTCCAACAACGTGGATGGAACTGGAAGATATTATGCTGAGCAAAATAAATCAATCAGAGAAAGACATGTATCATATGATCTCACTAATATGAGTAATAATTAATCTCAGGAAACAAACTGAGGGTTTCTGGGGTTTTAGGGGCTGGAGGGATGGGCTGGCTGGGTGATAGACATTGGGGAGGGTATGTGGTATGGTGAGTGATATGAATTGTGTAAGACTGATGAATCACAGACCTATACCTCTGAAACAAGTAATACATTATACGTTTAAAAAAAAAAGATGAAGATAGTAGGAAGGGAAAAATGATGGGGGGGGAATTGGAGGGGGAGACGAACCATGAGAGACGATGGACTCTGAGAAACAAACTAAGTGTTCTAGAGGGGAAGGGGTTGGGGGAATGGGTTAGCTGGGTGGCGGGTATTAAAGAGGGCATGTATTGAAGGGAAAAAAAAAAAGAAATACCCAGATTGTGGCCATCAAACACAATTTCATCATTTTATCAATGCTCTAATCTCAAACTAGACATGTACAGGATTCAAGAGTTAGTTGGCTGATAAAGCATTCCATCATGAGCTCTGATTGTCCTCCCTTTCATTGAGTTAAAAATCCCACTTGTACTTATAAGTCCCATTTCTATTCCTTGCAGCAATATGGAAATATTTCTCTTATCATGTACCAAGCCCCCTTCATATTCTCTTTTCCAGTATATCTAGTTCCTTCAACTCTTTCTCAGATTAAAGTATTCTTGAATCCTTGACCGTTTTCATTCTATGGAAGAGGGCTAGTTTTCAGTGTCCCTCCTACCTCAGATATTTAAAGCAGACTGTTCTTGTACCACCTATGTAGAATACCCACCTCAGAGAATGGCTTCACTATTATTTTGTCACTCAAAGATTACAATATTTTTTTACTTCCATTCTGTCATTACTTAGTATTGACTTCCTGAGATCTTCAAATCTCCAGAGATTTAACCTGTGATCCTTAAATCTATTTATTTTGTGTACGTTATCATCTTTAATAACGGCTCCATCCTTTCTTATATATCATATCAGAAAATAAGAGAAATTTTAAAACCTAAAAAATAACTCATTGGACATTAAAATTATAATAAATTTCTAGACTTGTAAAGTTAAAAAATAACTTTGGAGGTAACCGTGTCTAAAACTTCATTTTACATGTGAAGAAACTAAAGCCTGAGTAGTAAAGGGATTTTCTATAGTCGATTCTTTTAATACATGTTTTTGAGCATTTACCTAATGTGTTCAACACTATTCCATGGCTAGAGATATTGCAGGGAAAAAAACCCAAAAGTCTCTGCTCTACTGTGACTTACATTCTATTTTGACAAAGAATTGAGAATGGAACCCAATTCTTTCCCTTGCTCAGTCTTTCTGTCTCTCTTATCCTTTTTAATATCAAGATAGCTCTATAAAATTTTCATATATATAATGTCCAAAACTGATGAAAGAACATTTATATTTAAATTAAAGCTGAATTATTTCTAACAGGTCCCAAACTCCAAAGTTTACCATTCCTTTTTTCCCCAGCCTTCCAAGGAACCCATTTTATGCCCATATAACCCTTGCCTTCAAGGTTTGTCAATTCATATCTAATTAGGAAATTATGCTTTGTCTGCAGAGATGAACCACCTTCCACAGACTGCAGACAAAAATTCCACTCCCTGGGGGTTGGCTGTGCTCAGGTGAGTACACATTCCTCACAGGAGAGTGAGTTAGGGCCACACTTGGAAAGTCTGTATCCGGAACTGGGACTGATGGGGCAATCTCAATGAAATGAAATGGAAGAAAAAAAGGTAATTTGATCTTCCTGAGTACATGTTTCTGTAATAAAATACAGCTGTCTAAAGAAGAAAACATGTGTGGAAAGTATCCAAAAGAACATCACTAACATTTTCTAATGCAAGTTGAGAAGCATTCTATCACAAATTTAGTTATCAGGGACATCCTAGAACTTTTGTATTCTGTTATAAAAATTGAAAACCACAGCAAAATATCAACTCACATAGAAGTTGACATTTCTAAGAATAATCAATTCTTTACACATCTTTTGCTTATTATATTGGTAACCAGCTATTCCATATAATATGCAAAGAAAACCTCCCACAGATTGATTTGCAGACACTGTGCTGAAGGGTCAGGCCTTAGCAGAATAGGGACTGGAAAATGGTTGACCCTGGTAGTCTTTGTGGCACCTAATTCAGCATCCTTCCCCCTCTTCTCCACTTCATCATTTCCTTTTCTCCCTGCTTCCCCTAAAAGTGCCACTGAGTACCCATCTTTGAAGGCTTTTGTTTGTTCATTTAATAATATACATTGAAAGTCTACTATGCCCATAGGGACTGTAAAGTAAATAAGACAAATTTTGCCTTCAGTACCTCATAAACTTATAAAGAAGATGGATCCATAAACAACCACTATAACACAATGTAATATGTTAAATTATTCTTAACTGGTCTAGCTAAGCCTTGTTCATTAAATCACTTATCAGAGTTTTAATTATGCTGGGTTCTAGGCTAGGTCTATGGGATTATAAGAAAATGCACACAGTGTTCTGGGTAATATGAGGCATAAGTAATCTTGTCCTAAATGGGACCAGTTAGAAAACACACCCTGCTGTGATGTGCTATGAATATTTTATTAAGAAAGTGTTGTTCAAACTGGACTTTAAACAGTGAGTTGTTACTGGTACTCAGGGAGGATCTGGGTGAGCTTTCCAGGAGATAAGCACCATGTGAACACAGGACCTAAAACATAAAAGTGAAAGTCATTCTGGAAAATATATGTGAACGTGAATTACTGGAATGTTATAAAGAAAGGATTTGGTCAGTTTTAGGAATTTGTTTCCCCACATTGTATACTTTGGTTTAATGAATATATCAGAGTGACTCCCATCCTGGTAAGTTAAATTTCCATGCAAGACTTCCAGTTAGAAGAAAGCAAAAAGAGCATCATTCTCAATCTTATAGCAAAAAAAGATCCAGAAAAACTGCAAATCAAAAACTTCTCAAACCTCCCTAGAGCTGAGATGTTGGAGGAGCTAACTAACCTGAAGTCTAAGGAAAAGCATGCACCTGCAAGGAGAGATGGAGTGTGATCACTTGCAGACAGAGGCCAACCACTACTACAAACAACTCAGCCAACATCATTCAACAAATTGGCAAAAGCAGAAGGCAAAACAAGATAATATAGAGATCTTGTGGACTTCAGATAAAAGAGGAATCTACTCACTTGCAGCTTCTTCACCATGGACCTCATTGAGTGCTTACAGAAAAGACTGGCCAAGTCCTGAGAAAACATCCTTTGTGGTGCTGGCCTGGCAGAGACATCAGCACTTGCTGCTGGAAGGAATGACACCAAGCCCAGATCTTTCACCATGATCTCCTTAGGGACAAAAGCCTATAACTCCTGGGCAAAAGGCAACAGATACCATACCCCCATGGTACTGAGGAAAATCCATTTCAACCAGGGGAAAGGAACAGACATAAAGCCATAAGCCCAGGAGGTGAGGCAAGAACAGTGAATGGAATGAGAAGCACAGCTTGGGAGGGGCAGGAATCTAAAAGGTCACATAGTCAAAACTCAGAGACATAGTGCCTACTTGAGAAGAAAGTGTAATCCAAATAACAAAGATCCCCACCACACTCCTATCAGGTGAACAAGGGATGAGCTACAAATAATAGTATTGTACTTTAAGAGCATGGAGAGAGATTCTCTGTAGCTGAGTACAAAGGAAAGACCTAAAAATAAGGATGGAAAAGGTATTGAAAAAAACTTTTTGACAAACCAGTTCCCTCCTTAAACACAAGATAACACTAAGGATTGAGAATTATGGAAGGTGATCAAGCAACAAGACACACACCAAGTCAACTAGTGACCAGCTGAATCAAATATCCACATGAAATGCCTAACAGAAGAAAAGGTGCATTCATGTCCAGGCATAAATGAATATTTGCCTTAGTTTCTATCATCCACCTTTCAACAAAAAATTTTAGACATATGAATAAGAATAAAACCAACATACTCAAGAGATAATGCAATTAATGAAGCCAGATTCAGGCATGACATTTTCAGATTAGAAATTTTAAATAACTGAGATTAACATGTTAAAGAGTCTAATGGAAAATGTGAACAACACAAAATCAATGGGTAATTTGAGAAGAGAGATGGAAATTATGAGAAAGAAACCAATGCAAATGCTCTATGAAAATCATATTAGCAAAAATGAAAAGTGCCTTTGACAGGCTCACCAGTAGACTTGACAAATCTGAGAAAGTAATTAGTGAATTTGAATACAGATCAATAAAAATCATCCACACTGAAACATGAAGAAAAAAGAAGAGAAAAAATAACAATGCATTCAAGTATTGTAGGACAATATCAAGTCATCTAATGTGTGTAACTAGAAAGAAAAAAAGAGAATGGGGCAGAAAAAATAATATCCAAGAATCTCAAACTAATGATACCAAATCACAAATCTAATGAGCATGGAAAACATCATGCTGAATAATTGCTAAAAAACAAACCAACCAAAACCAAATCTTAGGTTTATCATATTCAAACCGCTGAAAACCAAAGACAGAGAAGTTGTTAAGGTAGCCAGAGAAAACGACCACATTATATACAGAAAAACAAAGCAAAACAAAACAAAAACAAACAAACAAAAAAAGGTAGAATTCTTGACAGACTATGCAAACAAGAAGATGATGGGGAGGCATCTTTAGAGTGCTGGAAAGAAAAACATATCCACATAAAATTCTATATCCAGCAAAAAAATATATTTCAAAAGTAAGGGAGACCCAGCAATTCTACAATTAGGAATATACACAAAAGAATTAAAAGCAGGTGGGGTGCCTGAGTGGCTCAATTGGTTAAGTGTCTGCCTTCAGCTCAGGTCATGATCCCAGGGTCCTGGGATCGAACCCCACATCAGGCTCCCTGCTTCGTGGAGAGCCTGCTTCTTCCTCTCCCTCTGCCTGCCGCTCTGCCTGCTTGTGCTCTCTCTCTGTCAAATAAATAAATAAAATCTTAAAAAAAAATTAAAAGCAGGTATTCAAACAAATCCCATGTATGTTCACACATGATCACAGCAGCACTATTTGCAATAGCAAGAATGTGGAAACAACACAAATGTCCATCAATGCATGAATGGATAAATAAAAATTTGGTATATCTATACAATGGAATGTCATTCTACCATTACAAAAACAATGAAACAGAGCAAAATGGTGGACTAGGAAGCTCCCAGCCCTATTTCCCTCACAGAAACACTAAATAAACAACTAAGAACTAATCAAAATAACTTTATAGGAGTTTTGGAAATCAAAGATCTACAGAAATAAAGTGAACAACCAATCAAAAAATGCCATATTCAAATAGTAAATAATTTCATGGTGTTTTTACTCACACTTGCCCCACACCCTCCCTGGTGTCATACATTTTGGGAGAAGCAGTGGACCAATGCCCAGATCCCTTCCATGAACCTGAGAGAGTAGAGAGGACAAAACTTGCAACATTTCTAGGAGTTGCTGAGGGATTGGTCTCCATGACACCTACCTTGAAATTCAAATGGTTAAAAGTGGCACAGCTCAGGTTCCAGGCTAGAGAAAACCACAGGAACTATCAACTCAACTCCTGAAAGCCATAGGGGACTACAGACTCTAAGACACATGAGGTAAGAGATGACTGATAGAGGAATACAACTGAACAGCTAAGGATCCAAGAAAAAGCAGGGGTGAGACTCTTATGGAATTAAAGCATTTAAGAGTAGTCATCTGTTTGGGGGAATTTTAAAAAAGTATACACATAGGCCCAGGGTAGACGCATGTTCAGAAAAAGCCTTAGAAGACAGTAAGCCTTCAAGTCAGGCTGATTAGTGAAAGCCTTCCCTTGCATGGAGCCAGTCAACAAACACTGGGAGAGGTGGCTGTCTTTTCAGATGCTCAGTTTTCAATTTTCAGATCACAAAGCATACAAAGAAATAGAACCCAGAAATAAACCCTCACATATAAAAAAAAATCATTTGACCAAATGATTTCAGCAAAGGCACCAAGACCATTGAGTGAGAAAAGGAAAATCTTTCAACAACATGTTGAGAAAACCAGATATTGACATGCAAAAGAATAAGGTTAGACCCTTACCTCACACCATATACTAAAATAACTGAAAATGGATCAAAGACCTAAACATAAAAGCTAAAATATAAGACTATTAGAAGAAAACATTGGGAATACATTGGACTTGGCAATAATTTCTTAGATATGACAACAAAAGCACAGGCAACAAAGGAAAAATAGATAAATCAGATTTCATCAAAATTTAAAATGTGCATGAAATGGCACAATAAATAGAATGAAAAGGCAACCTGTGGAATAAGAAAAAATATTTGTAAGTCATATATCTAATAAGAGGTTATTAACCAAAATATATTAAAAAAATCCTACAGCTCGACGAGGAAAAGATAAACATCCCTACTAAAGTACAGGCAAAGGACTTGAATGAACGTTTGGTCCAAGAATACATACAAATGGCCAATAAGCACATGAAAAGATACTCATCACTCATATTAGGGAAGTGCAAATCAAAACAGTGAGATACCACTTCACACCCATCATCTTATATTTTAAAAAAGAAGTATTGGAGAGAATATAGAGAAATTGGAACCCTGTACACTGCTAGGAGGAATGTAATATTGTACAGCAACTATAAAAAACAATAGCAGATCTTCAAAAACTAAATATAGAATTACCAAATGATCCAGCAATTCTACTTCTGAGCATATACCCAAAAGAATTAAAAGCACAGACTTGAACAGATATTTGTACACTAATATTTACAGCAGCATTATTCACAATAGCAAAAATGTAGAAACAACCCAAGTGTCCATAGATAGATGAATGGATAGACAAATTGTGTACATACATACAATGGAATGTCATTCTGTCATAAAAAAGAAGTGAAGTACTGATACATGCTATAATATGGATGTCCTCAAAAACATTACACTAAGTGAAAGAAGCCAGACATAAAAGGTCATATGTTGGCAGAGCAAGATGGCGGAGGAGTAGGAGACTTGGGTTTTGTCTACTCTCAGGAATTCAGCTGGATAGGAATCAAACCATTCTGAACACCTACAAACTCAACAAGAGATCGAAGAAAAGAAGAGCAACAACTCTCTCATCAGAAAAGCGACCACTTTCTGGAAGGTGGGACGTGGGGAGAAGTGAATCCGAGGCGATATTCAGGAGGATAGACGCGGGGGAGGGGCCTCCGTGGACCGCTTCTGGCAAGTGATAGAACCACGGAGCACAAAATCGGAACTTTTAAAAGTCTGCTCCGCTGAGGGACGTCCCTCTGGTGGCTATGCGGGGGGTGGAACCCTCCGGGACAGTGTGGTCTCAGGACCCTCAGGGTCACAGAAAGACCAGGGGTGCCTGAGTGTGGCAGAGCTCCCAGGTAACGGAGCAGGGAAGCCGGCTGCAGAGGTGGAGCCCAGGCGTGGGCTCTCACCTTGGGGTTGCCATAAACCGTGATCCACGGCATAGTCAGGCCACTGCTCCTCCAGCAGGGACCCAACAAGATGCAGATCCAGGGAGACTCAACTTCCTCCCCCGGGGGGAGCCGCGTGGGAGTACACCGCAGGGATCTGCTGAGTTTGGAGACTGCACCCGGGGTCGGGTGCCAGAGATAGAAACGCGCGGTCACAGGCCGGGTGAGCATGGACTGCGGCTGGCGACCGGGGAGACAGGAGTGACTGACGGCTTTTCTCTGGGGGCTCACTGAGGAGCGGGGCCCCGAGTTCTCGGCTCCTCCGGGGCAGAGATTGGGAGGCTGCCATTTTCACTCTCCGCCTCCAAAGCTGTACGGAAAGCTTGCAGGGAACAAAAGCTCTTGAGAGCAAACCCGAGCAGATTACTTAGGCGGGAGGGGGCAAGGGCGGGCCAATTCCGCCTCTGGCAAAGACATTTGGAAACATGCTCACCCGGCCTGTGACCGCAAGAACAGCCAGCCAAGACCAAGTTTACCAATCAATGAGACCGGCAGAACTCCAGCGCTAGGGGAATACTGCACATAGAATTGATGGCTTTTTTACCATGATTCTTTAGTCTTTCAAAGTTAATTTTTTTTAACTGTCTTTTTTTCTTTTTTTCTTTTTTTTGAATTTTTCTTTTTCCCTTTTTCAACCAACATCTTATCAATCCCTTTTTTTAAAAAACATTTTTATTTTTCATTTTTAGAGTCATATTCTATCCCTTCATAGTAGTTACCCGAATTTTTGGCATATATATATATATATATATATGTTGTTCTCTCTTTAAAATTTTGAGATAGTTTCTTCTAACAGATTAAAATATACCCTAAACCTCTAGTATATGGTGTTTTCTACTCCCCTGCCTGATCACATACTCTCCCTTTCTTTTTTCTTTTTTCTTTTTTTAAATCCTCTTCTTTCTTTTTTCAAACAACTTCTTATCAATTCCTTTTATAAAATTTTTTATAATTTCCATCTTTACAGTCGTATTCCATCCCTTCATCATATCAACCCTTATTTTTGTACATATATAAGTTTTTCTTTCTTTAAAATTTTGGGAGGCACTTTCTTCTAAAAGACCAAAATACACCCCAAATCTAGTGTGTGGCACTGATCTATATACCAGCCTGATCATATTTATTCACATTCTGGTTTTTTGTTATTGTTGTTGTTCTGTTTTGTTTGTTTTTATCTTTATCCTTTTCTTTTTCTTTTTTCTCTCTTTCCGTTTCTTGTTCCACTGCTTCAGGTCTTTTCTGATTTGTTTAGAGTATATTTTCTGGGGACGTTTTTACTCTGCTAGCATTCTGTTCTCTCATTAATATATTCTCCTCTGCACAAAATGACAAGATGGAAAAAATCACCTCAACAAAAAGAACAAGAGGTGGTACCGACTGCCAGGGACCTACTCAATACGGACATTAATACGATGTCAGATCTAGAGTTCAGAATCATCACTTTGAAGATACTAGCTGGGCTTGAAAAAAACATGGAAGTTATTAGAGAAACCCTTTCTGGAGAAGTAAAAGAACTAAAATCTAACCAAGTAGAAATCAAATAGGCTATTAATGAGGTGCAATCAAAAATGGGGGCGCTAACTGCTAGGATAAATGAGGCAGAAGAGAGAATCAGTAATATAGAAGACCAAATGATGGAAAATAAAGAAGCTGAGAAAAAGAGAGATAAACAACTACTGGATCACGAGGGCAGAATTCGAGAGATAAGCGATACCATAAGACGAAACAACATTAGAATAATTGGGATCCCAGAAGAAGAAGAAAGAGAGAGAGGGGCAGAAGGTACAATGGAGCAAATTATAGCAGAGAACTTCCCTAATTTGGGGAAGGAAACAGGCATGAAAATCCAGGAAGCACAGAGAACCCCTCTCAAAATCAATAAAAATAGGTCAACACCCCGACATCTAATAGTAAAACTTATGAGTCTCATAGACAAAGAGAAAATCCTGAAAGCAGCTCGGGAGAAGAGATATGTAACCTACAATGGTAGAAACATTAGATTGGCAACAGACCTATCCACAGAGACCTGGCAGGCCAGAAAGGACTGACAGGATATATTCAGAGCACTGAATGAGAAAAATAGGCAGCCAAGAATACTATATTCAGCTAGGCTGTCATTGAATATTGAAGGAGAGATAAAAAGCTTCCAGGACAAACAAAAACTAAAGGAATTTGCAAACACAAAACCAGCCCTACAAGAAATCTTGAAAGGGGTCCTCTAAGCAAAGAGAGACCCTAAAAGCAGCATAGACCAGAAAGGAACACAGACAATATACAGTAACAGTCACCTTACAGGCAATACAGTGGCACTAAATTCCTATCTTTCAATAGTTACCCTGAATGTAAATGGGATAAATGCCCCAATCAAAAGACACAGGCTATCAGACTGGATTAAAAAACAAGACCCATCGATATGCTGTCTGCAAGAGACTCATTTTAGAACCAAAGACACCCCCAGATTGAAAGTGAGGGGGTCGGGCGCCTGGGTGGCTCAGTTGGTTAAGCGACTGCCTTCGGCTCAGGTCATGATCCTGGAGTCCCGGGATCGAGTCCCACATCGGGCTCCCTGCTCAGCGGGGAGTCTGCTTCTCCCTCTGACCCTCCGCCCTCTCATGCTCTCTCTATCTCATTCTCTCTCTCAAATAAATAAATAAAATCTTTAAAAAAAAAAAAAAAAAAAAAAAAAAGAAAGTGAGGGGGTGGATAACCATTTACCATGCTAATGGACACCAAAAGAAAGCAGGGATGGCGATCCTTATATCAGACAAATTAGATTTTAAACCAAAGACTGTAATAAGAGATGAGGAAGGACATTATATCCTACTTAAAGGGTCTATCCAACAAGAAGATCTAACAATTGTAAATATCTATGCCCCTAACATGGGAGCAACCAATTATATAAGGCAATTAATAACAAAAGCAAAGAAACACATCGACAACAATACAATAATAGTGGGGGACTTTAACACCCCCCTCACTGAAATGGACTGATCATCTAAGCAAAAGATCAACAAGGAAATAAAGACTTTAAATGACACACTGGACCAAATGGACTTCACAGACCTATTCAGAACATTCCATCCCAAAGCAACGGAATACACATTCTTCTCTAGTCCCCATGGAACATTCTCTAGAATAGATCACATCCTAGGTCATAAATCAGGTCTCAACCAGTAACAAAAGATTGGGATCATTCCCTGCCTATTTTCAGACCACAATGCTTTGAAGCTAGAACTCAATCACAAGAGGAAAGTCGGAAAGAACTCTAATACATGGAGGCTAAAGAGCATCCTACTGAAGAATGAATGGATCAACCAGGAAATTAAAGAAGAATTTAAAAAAAATACATGGAAACTAATGAAAATGAAAACACAACTATTCAAAATCTTTGGGATGCAGCAAAGGCAGTCCTAAGAGGAAAGTATATAGCAATACAAGCCTTTCTCAAGAAACAAGAAAGGTCTCAAGTACACAACCTAACCCTACACCTAAAGGAGCTGGAGAAAGAACAGCAAATAAAGCCTAAACCCAGCAGGAGAAGAAAAATCATAAAGATCAGAGCAGAAATCAATGAAATAGAAACTAAAAGAACAGTAGAACAGATCAACGAAACTAGGAGCTGGTTCTTTGAAAGAATTAACAAGATTGATAAAGCCCTGGCCAAACTTATCAAAAAGAGAAGAGAAATGACCCAAATCAACAAAGTCATGAATGAAAGAGGAGAGATCACAACCAACACCAAAGAAATACAAACAATTATAAGAACATATTATGAGCAACTCTATGCCAGCAAATTAGATAACCTGGAAGAGATGGATGCATTCCTAAAGATGGATCAACTACCAAAACTGAACCAGGAGGAAATAGAAAACCTGAACAGACCTATAACCACTAACGAAATTGAAGCAGTCATCAAAAATCTCCCAAAAAACAAAAGCCCAGGGTCAGATGGCTTCCCAGGGGAAGTCTACCAAACATTTCAAGAAGAATTAATACCTATTCTTCTGAAACTGTTCCAAAAAATAGAAATGGAAGGAAAACTTCCAAACTCATTGTATGAGGCCAGCATTACCTTGATCCCAAAACCAGACAAAGACCCCATCAAAAAGGAGAATTACAGACCAATATCCCTGATGAACATGGATGCAAAAATTCTCACCAAAATACTAGCCAATAGGATCCAACAGTACATTAAAAGGATTATTCACCACGACCAAGTGGGATTTATCCCTGGGCTGCAAGGGTGGTTCAACATCCACAAATCAATCAATGTGATACAATACATTAACAAAAAAGAGAACAAGAATCATATGATCCTCTCAATAGATGCAGAAAAAGCATTTGACAAAGTACAGCATCCTTTCTTGATCAAAACTCTTCAGAGTATAGGCATAGAGGGTACATACCTCAATATCATAAAAGCCATCTATGAAAAACCTACAGCGAATATCATTCTCAATGGGGAAAACTGAGAGCTTTCCCCCTAAGGTCAGGAACACGGCAGGGATGTCCACTATCACCACTGCTATTCAACATAGCATTGGAAGTCCTAACCAAAGCAATGAGACAAAAAGAAATAAAAGGCATCCAAATCGGCAAAGAAGAAGTCAAACTCTCACTCTTTGCAGACGATATGATACTTTATGTGGAAAATCCCAAAGACTCCACCCCAAAACTGCTAGAACTCATACAGGAATTCAGTCAAGTGGCAGGATATAAAATCAATGCACAGAAACCAGTGGCATTCCTATACACCAACAACAAGACAGAAGAAAGAGAAATTAAGGAGTCAATCCCATTTACAATTGCACCCAAAACCATAAGATACCTAGGAAGAAATCTAACCAAAGAGACAAAGGATCTATACTCAGAAAACTATAAAATACTCATGAAAGAAATTGAGGAAGACACAAAGAAATGGAAAACGTTCCATGCTCATGGATTGGAAGAACAAATATTGTGAAGATGTCAATGCTACCTAGAGCAATCTACACATTCATTGCAATCCCCATCCACATACCATCCACTTTTTTCAAATAAATGGAACAAATAATCCTAAAATTTGTATGGAACCACAAAAAACCCTGCATAGCCAGAGGAATGTTGAAAAAGAAAAGCAAAGCTGGTGGCATCACAATTCCAGACTTCCAGCTCTATTACAAAGCTGTCATCATCAAGACAGTATGGTACTGGCACAAAAACAGACACATGGATCAATGGAACAGAATAGAGATCCCAGAAATGGACACTCAACTCTATAGTCAACTCATCTTTGACAAAGCAGGAAAGAATGTCCAATGGAACAAAGACAGTCTCTTCAACAAATGGTGTTGGGAAAATTGGACAGCCACATGCAGAAGAATGAAACTGGACCATTTCCTTACACCACACACAAAAATAGACTCCAAATGGTTGAAAGACCTCAATGTGAGACAGGAGTCCATCCAAATCCTAAAGGAGAACACAGGCAGCAACCTCTTCGACCTCAGCCGAAGCAACTTCTTCCTAGAAACATCGCCAAAGGCAAGGGAAGCAAGGGCAAAAATGAACTCTTGGGACTTCATCAAGATAAAAAGCTTTTGCAAAGCCAAGGAAACAGTCAACAAAACCAAAAGACAACCAACAGAATGGGAGAAGATATTTGCAAATGACATATCAGATAAAGGGCTAGTATCCAAAATCTATAAAGAACTCATCAAACTCAACACCCAAAGAACAAAGAATCCAATCAAGAAATGGGCAGAAGACATGAACAGACATTTTTCCAAAGAAGACATCCAAATGGCCAACAGACACATGAAAAAGTGCTCAACATTGCTCAGCATCAGGGAAATCCAAATCAAAACCTCAATGAGATACCACCTCACACCAGTCAGAATGGCTAAAATTAACAAGTCAGGAAACGACAGATGTTGGTGGGGATGCGGAGAAAGGGGAACCCTCCTCCACTGTTGGTGGGAATGCAAGCTGGTGCAGCCACTCTGGAAAACAGTATGGAGGTTCCTCAAAAAGTTGAAAATAGAGCTACCATATGATCAAGCAATTGCACTACTGGGTATTTACCCCAAAGATACAAAAGTAGGTATCCGAAAGGGTACATGCACCCCGATGTTTATAGCAGCAATGTCCACAATAGCCAAACTGTGGAAAGAGCCAAGATGTCCATCGACAGATGAATGGATAAAGAAGAGGGGGTTTATATATACAATGGAATATTATGCAGCCATCAAAAGGAATGAGATCTTGCCATTTGCAACAATGTGGATGGAACTGGAGGGTATTATGTTGAGCGAAATAAGTCAAACATAGAAAGACATGTATCATTCGACCTCACTGATATGAGGAATTCTTAATCGCAGGGAACAAACTGAGGGTTGCTGGAGTGGGGGGGGTTGGGAGGGATGGGGTGACTGGGTGATAGACACCGGGGAGGGTTTGTGCTCTGGTAAGCGCTGTGAATTGTGCAAGACTGTTGAATCTCAGATCTGTACCTCTGAAACAAATAATGCAATATATGTTAAGAAAAAAAAAAAAGAAGAAGAAGAAGGTAGCGGGAGGGGAAGAATGAAGCGGGGGAAATCGGAGGGGTAGACGAACCATGAGAGATGATGGAGTCTGAAAAACAAACTGAGGTCTCTAGAGGGGAGGGGTGGTAGGATGGGTTAGCCTGGTGGTGGGTATTGAGGAGGGCACATTCTGCATGGAGCACTGGGTGTTATGCACAAACAGTGAATCATGGAACACTTCATCTAAAACTAATGATGTAATGTATGGGGATTAACAAGAATTAAAAAAATGGCAAATTTTATATGAATTTCACTTCAGTAAATATTTTAAAATACAAAAAAAAAAAAGGTCATATGTTGTATCATCCTGTTCATAGGAAATGTCTAGAATAGGCAAATCTATAGAGACAGAATGCAAATTAGTGGTTGTCAGTGGCTTGGAGAATAGGGAAATGAGGAGCAAATGCTTAAAGAAAATAGAGTTTTATTTTGGGATTATGAAAACATTTTGGAATTAGAGACAGGTAATGCTTGTACAATATCATCAATGTACTTAAAGCTACTCAGTTGTACACTTTTTTTTTTAAGATTTTATTTATTTATTTGAGAGAATGAGATAGAGAGAGAGAGAGCATGAAGGGGGGAGGGTCAGAGGGAGAAGCAGACTCCCTGCTGAGCAGGGAGCCTGATGCGGGACTCGATCCCCGGACTCCGGAATCATGACCTGAGCCGAAGGCAGTTGCTTAACCAACTGAGCCACCCAGGTGCCCCAGTTGTACACTTTAAAGTGGCTAACTTTTTTTAAAAGATTTTATGTGTTTATTTGACAGAGAGAGAGAGTAAGAGAGCACAAACAGGGGGAGCAGCAGAGGGAGAAAGAGAAGCAGTCTCTCCACTGAGCAGGGAGCCTGATGCAGGGCTTGATCCCAGGACCCCGGGATCATGACCTGAGCTGAAGGCAGACACTTAACTGACTGAGCCACCCAGGCACCCCTAAAATGGTTAACTTTTATTTCACTTCAATTTAAAAAATATTTTATGCTGAAAAACTGTCAAAACAAATAAGAACATTATATAATGCTTAAAAAGTCAACTAACCAGGAAAATATAACACTTATAAATATATATGCACTTAACAGCAGAGCACCCTAATATATGAAACAAACACTGACAGAATTAAAGGGAGAAATAAAAAGTAACATAATAATGGTAGGATATTTCAATATCCCACTTTCAATAATAGATCAAACACACAGAAGACCAATAAGGAAACAGAAGACTTAAACAACACTACTGACCAACTGTACCTAACAGACACAAACAAAACATTTTGCCCAGTAATAGGAGAATATACATCATTTTCAAGTGCACACGGAACATTCTCTAGGAGAGATCACGTTAGGCCACAACACAAGTCTTAATAATTTAAGTAGCCATTGTATTATACCAAAGATATTTTCTGACTACAGTAGAATGAAAGTAGACATCAACAGCAAAAATAAACTAGGAAGTTCACAAGTATGTGAAAATTAAACAACCTATTCTTGAACAATCAACAGGTCAAAGAAGAAATAACAGGGGAAATTAGAAAATATGCTGAGATTTTTTTTAATCCAATTATTTGTGTGGTTTTTTGGTGTGGAATTATGTAAGTTCTTTATATATTTTCTATATTAACCCCTTATCAAATATTTGCAAATATCTTCTCCCATTCAGTAAATCATGATTTTGTTTTGTTGATTGTTTCCTCCACTGTGTGAAAGCTTTTTATTTTGATGTAGTCCCAAAAGAGTAATTTTGCTTTTGTTTCCCTTGCCTGAGGAGACACATCTAGAAAAATGTTTCTATAGCCAATGTCAAAGAAATTACTATGTTTTCCTCTAGAAATTTTATCATTTAAGATCTCATATTAGGTCTTTAATCCATTTGGGGTTTATTTTTATGTGTGGTATAAGAAAGTGGTCCAGTTTTGCATGTAACTATCCCGTTTCCCCAGCACCATTTGTTTAAAAAAATGGGCAGAGAACCTGAATAGACACTTTTCCAAAGAAAACATGCAGATGGACAACAGACACATGAAAAGATGCTCAACATCACAAATCATTAGGGAAATGCAAATTAAAAACCACAGTGAGATATCACTTTACACCTGTCAGAATGGCTAAAATAAAAAACACAAGAAATAACAAGTGTTGACTAAGATGTGGTGAAAAAGGAACCCTTGTTCACTGTTGGTAGGAATGCAAATTGGTATGGCCACTGTAGAAAATAGTATGGAGGCTCCTCAAATAATTCAAAATAGAATTACCATATGATCCAGTAATATACTCCTGGGTGTTCATCCAAAGAAAATGAAAACACTAATTCAAAAAGACATATGTACCCCTATGTTTACTGCAGCATTATTTACAATAGCCAAGATATGGAAGCAACACAAATGTCCATCCATAGATAAATGGATAAAGAAGGGTTGGTACATATATACAATGGAATATTATTCAGCCCTAAAAAGAATGAAATCTTGCCATTTACAACAACATGGGTGGACCTAGAGGATATATAATGCTAAGTGAAGTAAGTAGTCAAAGAAAGACAAATACCATATGATTTCAGTCATATGTGGAATTTAAGAAACAAAACAAACAAATAAAGAAAAAAAGAGACAAAGGAAAAAATAGAGTCTTAAATATAGAGAAGAAATTGATAGTTGCCAGAGGGAATGTGGGTGGGAAGATGGGTAAAATAGATAAAGGGGATTAAGAGTACACTTATCTTGATGAGTACTGAGAAATGTATAGAATTGTTGAATCAGTATGTTGTATACCTGAAACTAACATAACACTGTATGTTAATTATACTTCAGTTTTTAAAAATATGACATATTGACCACACACACACACATACAAAATGTATTGAGACAATGAAAATGAAAATGCAATGTACCAAAATTTATGGGATGCAGTAAAAGAACTAAGAAGGCAGTTTATAGTAGCAAATGCCTACATTAAAATAGAAGAAAGATCTTAAATCAACAACTAATTTTTACACCTCAAGGAACTAGAAAAAAAGAACAAACACAGAGTTAGCAGAAAGAAGAAAATAATAAAAATTAAAGCACAAATGAACAGAGAATAGAAAAACAATAGAAGAGCTGATTTTTTTAAAAGATTAATAAAACTGACAAACCCTTAGCTAGACTAAGATAAAAAAGAGAGAAGATTCAAATTTTAAAGATCATAAATGAAAGAAAAGACATTAAAACTGATGCTACAATAATTAAAAGGATCATAAGAAACTACTAAGGATACTTATAAACCAACAAATTAGAACGTAGAAAAAATTGATTAAAATTCTATAAATATATAATCTACCGAGACTGAATCATGAAGGAAAAAAATCTGGAGACCTATAACTAGAAAGCAGATTGAATCAGTAATCAAAAACCTCCCAGCAAAGACCTTGGCCTGATGGTTTCACTGGTGAATTCTACTGAACATTTAAAGAAGAATTAACATCAATAATGCTCAATTCTTCAAAAAAAAAAAAAAAAACTGAAGAAGAGGGAACATTACCAAACCAACTTTAGAAGGCCCAGCATTAACCTGATACCAAAATCAAATGAAGACATTACAAGGAAAGAAAACAACAGACCAATTAGCCCTGGTAAATATTGATGCAAAAATCCTCAATAAAATACTAGCAAACCAAATTCAGAAACACATTAATAGGATTTACACCATAACTAAGTGGAATTTATTCCTGGAATGTAAGGATGGTTTAGCATACAAAAATCATATTACAATCAATGTATTATATCACATTAACAGAATGAAAGCAAAAAAAAAAAACCACTATCATCTCAGTTGATGCAGAAAAAGCATTTGACAAAATTCAACACTCTTTGATGATGAAAACTTTCAGCAGACTAAGAATAGAAGAAAATTACCTCAGCATAATAAAGGCCATATATGAGAAGTCCACAGTTAACATCGTAATCAATGCTGAAAAATTAAAGACTTTCCCTTTAAGATTAGGAACCAAACAAGGATGTTCTCTCTCACCACTTCTATTCAACATAGTACTAGAAGTCCTCCTAGACAGAGTAATTAGGCAAGAAAAAGAAATAAAAAGCATATAAGTTAGAAAGCAAGAAGTAGGGGGCGCCTGGGTGGCTCAGTTGTTAAGCGTCTGCCTTCTGCTCAGGTCATGATCCCAGGGTCCTGGGATCGAGTCCCACATTGGGCTCCCTCCTCTGTGGGGAAGCCTGCTTCTCCCTCTCCTACTCACCTGCTTGTGTTCCCTCTCTCGCTGTGTCTCTCTCTGTTGAATAAATAAATAAAATCTTAAAAAAAAAAAGCAAGAAGTAAAATTATCTCTGTTCAGGATGATGTCATGATTATCATGATGACATAATCATATACATAAAAACTCTAAAGTCACACACACAAACCGATTAAAATTAATAAATGAATTCAGCAAAGTTGCAGGATACAAAATCCACATGCAAAAATCACTTGCATTTCTAAACAGTAACAATGAGCAATCTGGAAAGGAAATTATGAAACCAATTCCACTGACAATAGCATCAGAAAAAAATAAAATACTCAGAAATATACTTAACCAGGGAGGTGAAAGATTTGTACACAGAAAACCACATACGAGTGAAACCATATAATTGTCTTTCTAGCAGAGATTTCTTAGATATAACACAAAAAGCATGATCCACAGAAGATGAAATTCATAAGTTGGACTTTATCAGAATTTAAAACCTTTGCCTGAGAAAGATTTTATTACAAGAATGGGAAGACAAGAAAATTTTGCAAATCATGTATGTGACAAAGAACTTGTATCTTAAGAATATAAAAATCTCTCAAAACTTAATAAGAAAATAATCCAATTTTTAAAAGGCAAAAGATCTTAATAGATACTTCACCAAAGGACATCAACAGATAAACACATGTTCAACATCATTAGTCATCAGTGAAATGTAAATTAAACCACCTACCACTACACACACATTAGAATGAGTAAAAATCAAACTTGACTGGAACTTTCATACATTAATGGTGGAATTCAAAATGATACAGCAACTCCAAAAAGTTAAATGTACACATACCACATGGCCACGCAATTCTATTGCTAAGTATCTTCCCAAGAGAAATGAAAACATATATGCACACAAAGACCTCTGAGCAAATTGTGGTACATCTATTCAGTGGTATACTACTCAGCAGTAAAAACAAAGACATTTAACTATTGATAAGTGCAAGAACGTGACTGAATCTCAAAAGCATCATGTTAAGTCAAGGATCTATATTCCATTTTTATGAGATTCTGAAAAAAGTAAAACTATGGGGGCAACACCTCACCAACGAAGATATACAGATGTCAAATAAGCATATAAAAAGATGCTCCACATTAGATGTCATTAGGGAAAAGCAAATTAAAACAACAATGACATACCACTACATACCTGTTAGACTAAAATCCAAAACACTGACAACACAAATGCTGGTGAGGGTGTGGAGCAACAGAAACTCTCATTCATTGTTGGTGGGAATGCAAAATGGTGCAGCCACTTTGAAAGATAGTTTAGCAATATCTTACAAAGCCAAACATACTGTTACCATATGATTTAACCATTGCACTCCTTGGTTATTTACCCAAAGGAACATAAAACCTACATCCACACAAAAATGTGCACATGGATGTTTATAGAAGCTTTATTCACACTTGCCAAAACTTGGCAGATGCCTCTCAGTAGATGAATGGATAAACAAGCTGGTACATCCAGACAATGCAATATTATTCACTGCTAAAAAGAAATGAGCTATCAAGTCATGAAAAGACATGGAAGAACCTTAAATGCATATTACAAGTGAAAGAAGCCAAACTGAAAAGACTACATGCTGTATGATTTCAACTATAATACATTCTGGGAAAGGAAAAACCATGATGGCAGTAAAAAGATCAATGGTTGCCAGGGATTGGGGTGGGCAACGACAGAGGATTTTTAGGGCAGTAAAAATACTCTGTATGATACTATAATGATGGATACATGACATTGTCTAAACTCATACAATGTACAATACCAAGAGTGACCCTTAAAGTAGACTATGGACTTTGGGTGATAATGATGTGTCAATGCAGGTTCATCAATTATAACAAGTGCACCGCTCTGGTGGAGGGTTTTGATAATGGGGGAGGCTGTGCTTGAGTGGAGATAGGTGGCAAATCTCTACACCTTCCTCTCAATTTTGCTGTGAACCTAAAACCTCTATAAAAAATAAATTAAATATTTAAAATAAATTTTTTAAAAAAAAATCTCTAAGCTAAAAAAAAACAAACAAAAAACCCAAAACCAAACAAACAAAAAAACAAAAACCTAAAACAAACTGAGACACTACATGGACAGAAATCAGATGAGTTCTTACCAGTAGGTAAGAGGTAGGTAGGAGAAGGAATTGAAGATAAAGGGGTACCAGGGAACCTTGGGAGAAATATTCTGTCTCAGTTGAGATGGTGGTTACATGACTATATATATTTGTCCAAACTCATTGAACTATACATCTAAAAAGGGTCAAGTTTACTATATGAAATTTATACCTCAATTACTCTCATTTTTTAAAAAATGAATTGAGATATGGGGTCTTTGTCACTAGACCCTTAAATTGCATGCCACCTGTTCCCAGCCATGTTCAGTAGAAAATTTATGTTCACATGAAAACATGTACATGAGTGTTCAGAACAGGTCTATTCATATTTATCCAAAATTGAAAAAATAAAAATGACCTTCAACTGGTGAATAAACAAACTGCTGATCACTCATCAATGGAATAATCCACAGAAATACAAGGAACAAACTATTGATACATACAACAGCATTGATGAATCTCAAATGCATTTTGGTAAATTAAAGAAGCAGACCCAAAAGGCTTAACAAGGTACAGAGATTTCCCAACTACCTCTTGCTCCCATTCATGCTTAGCCTCCCCCATCATTTCACTTTTATGACATTCTGGTAAAGGCAAAACTATAGGATGGCAACTAAATCAGTGGTTGTCAGCGGTTACTGGTGGGGGAAGGGTTTATCTATAAAGGATCAGCATAAAGGAATTTTTTTTTTTCCAGGTGATAGAATTGATCTGTTTCTTGATCATGGTGCTAGATATGTAACAACAGATTCCTAAAAATTCATGGAACTCTACACCGTAAGACTGAATTTTATGATATGTATATTGAAATATAAATTATAAATTTAAATCTCTATGTAAAATTTGTGGAAAATGGATTCCTTGTATTTTGCATCAATTTCTTGGAATATGTATTTTGTTAAGGTCTCTGAATGCTATACCTTAAAATTTGTTTGCTCTTCTGTAGGTTTTCTTCTTATGAATTTCAATACTAAGAGTAAATTTCCCTAAGAAATATGCAAAATTTTCATTCTAAAGTAAAGATTCTCCCATCCTTGGCAGAGCTCATTCAGGGCCTGGAGGATGTGCTGTTAGAGGTGGGTGGAAGTAGGGGCTCTCACATTGGCAACCCTAATCTCTAAAGTAATGGCTCCAAGAAGGTGAATGTGGGGCCTCTGCCTTATCCCCAGCCTGAGGGATAGACCAGGAGCATATCATCCCAGGTACATAAAAGGCAGAATGGTCGCCAAGTTTACACTACTGCATCTGAAATTCTCACTACATTCTATAGCTATAGTTAAATGACATTTTTACTATTCAATATTTTGGGTTAGCTAAATAGTTGGAACAGATTTCAAACTAGTTAATTTCTGATTTTTTCACTTAAATTTGTGACTCCTGAGATAGCCTTCTTTTTAAATATTTTTTATTTTTATTTATTTGAGAGAGAGAATGAGAGAGAGAGAAGAGAGAGAGCGCATGAGGGGGGGAGAGTCAGAGGAAGAAGCAGATTCCCCACTGAGCAGGAAGCCCAGTGCAGGACTGGCTCTTGATCCGGGAACTCCAGGATCATGACCTGAGCCGAAGGCAGTCGCTTAAGCAACTGAGCCACCCAGGCACCCGAGATAGCCTTCTTTTTAGAAACAAGTTCATTTTTTTGTTTGTTCTTTTGTTTTTGTTTTCCCAATGGTCATTTTCTTTTTTTATTATTATTTAAATTCAATTGGCCAACATATAGTACATCATTAGTTTCAGAAATAAGTTCGTTTTACTTTTTTTTTATTTAAAAAATTTTTTTAGAAATAAATTCATTTTGGGGCATCTGGGTGGCTCAGATGGTTAAGCGTCTGCCTTTGGCTCAGGTCATGATCTTGGGACCCAGCCCCACATGGCTGGGCTCCTGGCTCAGCAGAGAGTCTGCTTCTCCCTCTGCCTCTGCCACTCCCCTGCTTGTGCTCTCTCTCTCTCTCTCTCTGTATCTCTCTGTCTCAAATGAATAAATATTTTTTTAAAAAAAGAAATAAGTTCATTTTAAAAGCCTTCAAAAACAATGCTATAAATTTACTTTTGTGTTCTGCTTCCAGAGTGGCTCTACTCCATCCTGCACAACACTTTGTGGTAAACAACATAGCCACCATGTTGCAGAGGAGAAAACAGCATGTGGTGACTGCTGAAGCTGGAGACTGAGCCCAGAGGCCTTGACATCAGGGCTTTTTTCATCTTCAAGATGCTTTCAGTGCAATTATCTTCACATCTTAGAGAAAACTGCCCCACTTTAATGTTCTGCACTTCTCTATATAGGAAATGGGTCATCAACATGGAGACTGTCCGGAACAGTTTTCCTTATCTGGGAACAAACTAAGTATTGAGGTCATGAGAAAAATACTGAAAAAACAGAGAAACCTAAAACATTTTCTGATACTTGCTACATCTGCAAATTAAAGTCTGTAAATAAATTTGAGCACAAAGAAAAGATGTCCACATTGAAGACAAGGAAAGATGTGAAAACCCAAGAGTGGGTAAATCCAACAGGTAAGAGACAGGTGGTCAATCAGGACATGGCCTCAGCAAAGGACTTTGAGCAGGGTATGAGGAATACCACAAGTTTGTTTTGGAGAACACAGAAAAGAGAAAGTGAAGAATTCCTTTACATCTCCATTTTTTTTTTTTTTCCAAAAGGAGCAAACATCTGCAAATGTCCCATGGTGATGTGGAGCAAACTTTCTAATTTGAAGTTTCTTCGAGACCACTACGCCCCCTTTCTCTGTTGCTGCACTATATTCCATTTGAGGGGAGAGACAGTGACTAACATAAGCCCTGGGGTTGTACTGTGTCAGCTTCCTGTTGCCTCAACAGCTGAGGGTGAAAGTATTCAAGCTTAGTTCATGCATTTACTCATCATGCTCTGAGTGTTCATTATAGAAGCACAGAGCCAGGTGTCGATAAACAACCATGATAAACAGCCACAGCTTCCAAGGGCCTGAAGTATAGAAGAGTCTCATAGGAAATGTAAAAGGGGAATATTATTTCTCAGTCAACTAATGCTTATCATGCACAAAAATGGTCCAAGCATTATGACATTTCAAAGAACCACAGAAAAAGCCTCACAGCTGGTCTCCTTGTCCAATCCACCTTTCCTTTTCCTACTTTATCTTTTATGTGGCAGTAGATATCTAATTGGGTTTTAGGGATGAAATCATCCAGTGATTAATAAATGTAATTTCTCACCTGCAGTGAGGCTGTACAGTCCTTCCCGGCAGCCTGCCCACCACCCAGCCTCATCTCCCATGCAAGCCATATGTCTTCACCGCAACCATCCCTTCTTCTCTGTGGCTCTTCTGGAACTATCCATGCAATCTACACCTCCCCTAAATCTACACCCACCACAGCTGAGTTAGGAGCTTTGGTTTTCCACAACTCTGCACATCTCTATTGTATACTGGGCTTTAATCACACTGGAGTTTGCCTGTCTTTCTTCATCAGAGTGCAAGTTCCTGTGCACCAAGGAAAGAAACTAATTTATTTCAGAGTCCCCAGTGGCCAATAAAACTTGGCTGGGTTCCCCTAAATTGGGAGGAGGAGTAGAATCTACACTGAGGACTAGAGGCTGGAGAGAAGGGCAGAGCAGAAGAGAGATGCCCTGTGCTGGCCCACAATCACACTGAGGTCCCAGGTGGGTCTGTGGCTGCGTGTGCTGGTGTCCAGCACAGCTCTCAGAGGGGCATCCAGGGTGTTTGTCAGTCCTGGTATCTGCAGGTCTGACAGCTCCCTGGGTTGTTTACAAAACTGGAAATCTCATTCTTATAATCACTGACAGTGCAGCTTTATCTCTTATCCAACCAGCTCTGAGTGAAGCAAAACCATGATGGAACTAATGGACTGACTAATACAGACACAGATCAGTGGGGCTCTAATACTTAAAGCTGGTATGTTATAATGTGGAACAGTTCTTCCAATTGGACCCAAAATTTATCACTTTGTGTAGCTCATCCGGGTTTTGAAAGTATAAAACTGATAGCAAATTAGCTATGTGACATCTTATGATGTTCCGTAAACTACTGCTAAAATCTGACAATGACAATGTTATCTATACTCTTCAGGGATGTTTACAATGCCCATCTAGTAAAAACAATGAGCTGGCCTAGCAAAAAATAATGTGAAAACAGCTCACCATTTTTTTTAAAAGATTTTGTTTATTTGACAGAGAGAGATACAGCGAGAGAGGGAACACAAGCAGGGGGAGTGGGAGAGAGAGAAGCAGGCTTCACTCTGAGGAGAGAGCCTGATGTGTGGCTCGATCCCAGAACCCTGGGACCATGACCTGAGCCGAAGGCAGACGCTTAACGACTGAGCCACCCAGGAGCCCCTACTTTTCACCATTAAAAAAAAAAATAACTGCAGATGAATCTTAGCTGGAGATTTTCTCCTGTCAAGATGGTCAGGGTTTGGTTTTAAAAATAAAATACCAATTCTTCCTTCAATTGCTGCTTTATTACTGAAAAAACTTCCGTGAGATTTTTATTTAGCTATGAAGCTTTGATAGGAGTCCTTGGTTTACTTCTCCTGTGCATAGAGTCATAGAATTTGAGAAAAGGAAATCACTTCAAGCACTGTGTCATTCAGTCCTTCATGCTCATTCATTCATTCGTTCATTCACTCAAAGAACTTTCATGGTTTACTCTAACCTGTCAGTCCTCCACGTGGTGGGAAAGAAGAACTACGTAGAAAGATGGAAAGTCAGGCACACAGTCATTGACAGATTTGGTGTGGAGGCCAGCTTCTGTGCCTCCACAGTGAAGAAGCTCTCCGCATGTTCCCCTCTCGCTCCACAGCATCATTCCCTCAGATCTTCCTGTGCCTGTGAGTCTGACGCCAGCAGAGTCCCTCCACAGTGGATGCAATGGTTTCACTATACAGTACACCTTCAACTCCACCTCCAAGAAAGGAAGTCCCTGGAACACTCCGGAACAGACAAGAGTTCCACCGAAGCACAGCAGCCTGACGTCAGAGGTGGTAAGAACAGAGATGACAGAACCTCTAAGTTCCCACATCATGCCACAGGATGCGTGGGCCTGCCTGCGAGGCAACCCCTTGTAGCAGTACTCCTGGCTCATTCTGAGAGCCTCGTCCTTTGTGTATGCTTTCTTGTGGACTATGTTGTTGTTGAGAGGGCCTGAGAGAGGCTCTTGTAGGCTGCACGAGGGGATGTGCCCTCCGCAGCACTCAGGAAGGAGGACACACTGCCACGTTTCATCAGGGCCACACACTTGCTAGTTGGCCCTTCTGGCACCCCGTGCCACACATGGTGGGCTGTGGGATACACGGACTGCAGAGCGAGGGACCTGGCAGGGATGACGCCCCACCACCGAGGTGTGATTATACCCCCTACCCACACACTGCTCTGAAGTTGCTTCTCTTAGGGCTGTCTGGTGAGTGCCTTGAGGGAGGTAGCAGGGAGCAAAATAAGCATGAGCTAAACCCTCAGTTCTGTTTCTGCCTCTTGTTTGATCTTGTGCAGATTATCTGAGTATCTGACCTTTGATTCTCAGTGTTCCGGCTCAAATAATTACACATTTCTTGCATAGTGCCCACTCTGTGCCAGATGTGTCTTTATGAGTTCATATCATTATTTACCCTGTTTAGCCAATGTCTTTATTGAAAATGGTATCAAGGAAAAGCCTAGTCAGGGTCAAGCCTAGCGCAGGGCTATGCCTCCCAGCTCAGTGGATTATATGATTACATTATATCCATTCAGAAAAAGCAACAGAAAGCCTTGGCTAAAACTCCCAGAAATATATATAACATTGCACAATATACATCTGTTGTCCTTCTAAATACTAAGGAGGCAGGTGAAAGTATCAACCAGTGTGTGCTTATTACTTATCATGGAACTGGGTTTTCCAGCACAGTGGGCAAAGCCATGGGTGAGTGAGCCAAGGAGGCACCCTCAGTCTGGGCCTCTCACACACTTTCCATGCCCATTTTCTCTCACTGTTTTTGTGGAGCTGCTGAGTTCCTGGAAAAAGAACTCCAAAGTAGCCATGAAGGCTGGAGGTTAGTCAGATACAAGTATATCAGGTGGACCTGGGGGATTCATCAGGAGCCAAATAAAGGAAGAGCTTTCTGGGGGTCAGGACTCTCTGCTAGTTTCCTAGAGAAATTCCTCCCCAGGGAAGGAAGATCTTTGCTTAGTAGGTCAGACCTTCAAAGATCCTGCATCCAGGAGGAGGAACAAAAGTTATCTGTGCTGAAACCTCAAAGACCTCATGCACCCCTGGACACAGCAGCTCTGCATTGGGACCCCTCCGAAAACCAAAAAGAAATCAGGTGGCTGGTCACCTTTTAGAGACATGGCCAGCTGCCATCCTGAGTCCCAATGTGGACCACAGGCATCGTGTGGGGGCAGAGGCCACAGCTGTGATGACAGCCTGCCTGGGCTGTTCCCAAACCAGAGGGCCCCAGCGCAAGGGCTGAGGATCCTGTGGGAGGTCCACACCAGCTGATTCTCTCTGGTGCACATCCATCCTGCCCTTCTCCCCTTTTACTACCTTAAACCCCTACAGAAGCTTACACTTCTGTTATCTTCAATCTTATGACATATGAACTATGACTTATTTTCTATTGGATAACAGGATCTCCAAGCTAGATTCTTCCTATGGAAAACAATCCACTTTGGAGCATAGCTGGTTTAGAAACCATGTCTAGCGGTATCCAGATGCTACTCGCCATCCTGAAACTAGATAGCTCCACCCAGAACACACATGCGTGCATCATTAGATTTGATGCTTCCACACACGAATTAATAGGAGAGCTCCCTTTTCTTTTAGTATTGATGAAAGTAGAGGTAAGCAGACAATACCTCCCATCCCTGCATGTGAGTGTCAGCAAGTGCTAGCGACGCCTCCCTCAGCTCCCAGGAAACCACCCTTGCTCATGAAGCAGTCTCTGCTGGCCAGGGTTGGCCCACACTTGGATGCTCTGAGTGTGCTGTGTTGGGACATCTGAAGCCCACACGGAATAGCCTAATGGCCACTTCTGCATCACACAAGAGCCACAGAAAGTACTGTAGTTACACCCTGCCCAGCCCCAAGTAGCCATCTGGTGTTGAGAGGGAATCCCATGTGGCTCGTGGTTGAGCAGCCATACTCTAGCAGCCATTCTTTATGGTCTAGGTGAGCTGGCAACACCCATCCTTTTGTAGGTTAAGAAAACAGTTTAGAATTCCACACATTTCCCTCATCTCCATGCTGATTCAAGAATGGGGCTCCTGCTGCCATATTTAAATACCAGAAACACAGACAAAATGTGGGCAACTGTTTAAAGTATTGACTTAGTAGCTTTATCCACCTTGTTCTGGAGATGGTGGGATCCACACCCACTTCAACACATGTGAAGGTCTCTCAAGGTCAGCTTCCCCTCGACCTTCACTGCTTGAGGCTGCATCTCCTGTCCTGCCACTCATTTCTAGGCTGTTTGCCATAAGGTCTCCTCCACTCTCCCCTGGAGGAACACAACATGGTGTGACTGCAATGTCCCACCCAAGCAGGTGCTGCAAGAGTCACAAGGTCAGCACCATTTCTGGACCTTTAGCTTTGTTTCATTTTAACATGCAGATTGAGGGTTAAGTCTAGAACAAACAGAGAACTAAAAGTTTTATAGAAAGTAAATGGATGGAAGGGATCTTTTATACCTAAATGAAGGGATCCAGGTTTCCATTCTAACAGGTAAAAAATGAGATGACACATGTCAGTGCCTGATACAGAGCCTGGAGCAAAGCAGGCACTGAACAAATGGTAGATGTTTTTAATATTAGAAGTTATATCTTCTAATAAATGACAAAGCATGATTTTTAGTGCATAAGAATTTATACACTAAGATTTTCAAGGGAGAAAATATTCTCCTTATACACTAAGAGTGCTGGTAAAAATAAGTGGTGCTAATACTCCCACCATGACTAATTTCAAGCACAAATGTGACACCACTAAACATGGAGCTGGGGAGTGTTCACTGCAACACACTGTTATATAATATTTCTACCATACAGATCAAACAAATGCAAATAACCTCAAGGACATAGATAATAGCAAAATGTAGTAAACTAATTAGGAAGAGATGCATTTTGAATATTTATTACTTTGGTTTTAGTACACTTAATTGTAAGTTTACATAACTTAATTCTAATAACTATGTTTAACAACTGGGTGCCAAAAATTCTGAAAATTTAGCAAGCAGCTCTCACAAGCCAGTTCTTGCACACACTTTAGTACCAGGGTATCCAAGTTTCTGTGATCCTCCAAGAAATTCCATGAACATGAGTGCAGCAGATTTGGGTAGTTCTGTCCCCTGGTGTGTTTGCACCCATCAGACATGTAAGTGTCAGATGAGAACCCTCTGTCCCACCATGTGGAAGGCACACAGCTCATTTGCCCAAGACGCATGTGAGGAAACCACACTCGGATTGGAGGAAGCCCTGGGGGACTAAATGTGAGTGTGAGTTCTAGAGCTGGAAATTTAGAGGTGAACTTTTGTACATGGTTCTTCCTCATTCTACATGGTTCTTCCTCATTCTGTTTAGGCAACACCTTCAAATGAGTTGGAGATATATCAATAAGTAGCAGAAGTATAGGCATGAACACCCTTGACATTAATACTCCTGCTGGTCTAAAACCCAAGGAACCATGACTTAAGAAATTTCCAGTAAATAAATTTGTGCAAATGCTGGAAAGTGCATCCATCACCAGTCTCACCCTGAATGTTACATAAAAGGAAGTGTGCTACAGAGCCAGGAACTTAAAAGGAAAGTATACTCGGCACACATTTAAATATATATCCTCACTTCCAAGTGATGGTGTAGAAAATGCATTTATAAATAATATGGTCTTAAGACTCCATTCTTGTGGAAATGCCTACATCCTTCTTAAATGCCAATTTTTACCTTGAAGTTCCATATAGAAGGGCATATCTTGGAAGATCAATGAAAACAAAAATGCGTTCTTTGTCCTCAGCACAAATACCTTTACAATAGTTTTGTCTTTTCAATTGCTAGTTCTTTTCAGATAATATAGCTTGAAAATAACTTTTTCAGGCAGTTTGTATATTGTATTGAGAAAAAGAACAGAGCAAACCATTTCTATGGCACTGGGAAGCAGATGGGAAATATTGCACAGGGAGTTGATTTCCAGCTTGTTAATCATTGAGGTGCTTCTTTTCATTTTATTCTGGGGGTGACTACATTTTAACCTAATGCAAGACAATGCCACCACCCATTGGGTTACTGGTGCCTAGGAAAAACTTCATTCTGGGTGAAATGAATTTAAATTAAGCACACTTCCATCATCTCAGACTGCTGTGCTCCACTTAGCTCAGAGCCCTTATCTGACGCGGGATTTTACGTAATTCACAGAGACATTGGCATTGTTCAGAGGGGACTGGTCTGTAACAATAACTGTCCTGGATAAACTCTTGTGTCTTTATTTTTGACTGAATATTCAAGCCATTTAAAGTCAGCCATCTAACATTAGAGCTCTCCTCTTTCAAGAAATGATACTGCTATTGACCCAGTCTCTCAGGCCACAAACTCAGAAGTCTCCTTGAATGTTCTCTTCTTCCCCCTCCTTTGTCCACACCACTAATTCCTCACAAGCTAGTTGGCTCCCGATCTCTCACCATCGCTGTCCTCCAGCTAAGGCTCCACCCTAGACCAGTCTCATCTCTTCAACAACCATCTCTCTCCTTTCCCATGGCCTTCAAGGAGATCTTTCAAAAATTCGAACCAGGGGGCGCCTGGGTGGCTCAGTTGGTTAAGCGACTGCCTTCAGCTCAGGTCATGATCCTGGAGTCCCAGGATCGAGTCCCGCATCGGGCTCCCTGCTCAGCAGGGAGTCTGCTTCTCCCTCTGACCCTCCTCCCTCTCCTGCTCTCTGTCTCTCATTCTCTCTCTCTCAAATAAATAAATAAAATCTTAAAAAAAAAAAATTTGAACCAGGTCAAGTTTCCCAGATCTGAGAGAAGGGTGGTCACTGGAAGCAGAGCCGTGCCTGGAAGCACAACCTCACTGTTGGACCCTCCACAAGGCTCCAACGCTGCATTCTCTCATTGCTGCTCTTGGCAGCAGCATCTCCATACACATGCAGAACGTGACCTCTTTAATATCCATCACCAGGCTAACCCATCCTCCCACCCCCCTCCCCTCTAGAACCCTCAGTTTGTTTTTCAGAGTCCATCATGTCTCATGGTTCGTCTCCCCCTCCGATTTCCCCCCTTTCATTCTTCCCCTCCTGCTATCTTCTTTTTTTTTCTTAACATATATTGCATTATTTGTTTCAGAGGTACAGATCTGAGATTCAACAGTCTTGCACAATTCACAGCGCTTACCAGAGCACATACCCTCCCCAGTGTCTATCACCCAGTCACCCCATCCCTCCCACCCCCGCCCCCACTCCAGCAACCCTCAGTTTGTTTCCTGAGATTAAGAATTCCTCATATCAGTGAGGTCATATGATATATGTCTTTCTCTGATTGACTTATTTCGCTCAGCATAACACCCTCCAGTTCCATCCATGCCGTTGCAATGTATAACAATGACTTAAAAGAACATTGCAGGAGGTTATGATGGAGAAATGAACTCAGAAAACTGAGATGTCCTCAGTGCGGGAAGAAAGACTGTAAAGTGATCTCTCTACCTTCTTCAAGTTATGGAAGTCTTTCTGATTCTGTCTTACTGATTGGAAGAAAAAAAGCTTTTGTCATCAAAATAAACATACAAAAAGCACCAGGCCCATTCAAGATGCCCCTTCATTTGTCACTACACAAACAGTGCATTTGGGTTTGGATGCTGATTCCAAAATTTATTTTTTTAAGATTTCTTTATTTATTTGAGAAAGAGTGAGAGAGCACAAGTGGGGGGTGGGGACAGAGGGAAAGAGAGAGAGAATCTGAAGCAGACTCTGCACTGAGTGTACAGCCCAAAGCAGGGCTCAATCCCACGACCCTGAGATCTCCACCTGAGCTGAGATACTGACCTGAACCAAAGCCAAGAGTCAGATGCTTAACCAACTGCACCACCCAGGCACCCCCGATTCCAACATTTAAAATAACATTGATGGTTACAGGATTTTGTGTTCTTCTTTAAAATTATAAGCTTTTGGATTTACAAAGCATTTAACAAAGTTAGACCAGGAAGTACTGAGTCACAATGTAGCTATATAACAGCTTGATTTAAAAAAAAAAAAAAAAAAGAGGCTGCAGCTTTAAAGAATTCCATTTGGGATAAGGTTTTCTTAGAAGAACCCAGATGGGCTTTTAGATAAAGAGACCAGCTGCATGCATTGTCAGATCTGCATTACAACTGGATCTTAAGAAAACCAAACAATGTTTTTCATTAAGGAAGAGAGCTCTTAATAAGCAGCTTTAAAAACCATGACTATTTCTCATTATTCTACAAAATGGAAGCCATTTTCTTTGCAGTTGTCAGGGAAACTCTATGGGTAAGGTAGAGGAGTGGATTTACAGAGAAGGACCAGGCTGAGCTAAACCTGGAGCAACCCCTGGGACTCAGTGGACAGTATTCATTCATTCACCCAATATGTATTAAACACCTACTATAAGTTGGTACCATTCCCACCCTGGGCCCCTAACAGCAAGCACTTCAGGACCCCTGTTCTCAGTGGCCTTTTACTCCAGTTAGGAGAGAGAGACAACAGAAAAATACATACGCACTGCACTCCATGAGATGGAAAGTGCTATGGATCAAAACATGGCAGGGAAGGTGTGGGGGCTCCTATTGTGGTTTGAGTGGTAGATGGCCTCTTTGCTAAAGTGACACTGAGCAGAACACCAAAAAAACTGAGGAGTCAGGCATGTGCCTGAATGCTGGACAAAAAACCCAGAGACAAAGACCTGGGGCAGCCATGGGCTTAGAATGTTCAAAACACAGTAAAAAGACTGGAGTGAAGAGGGGGAGAATGGTAGGAGATATGGTCAAACTGGAGGGGCCAGAGCACATAAGACCTCACAGTTTCCTGTAAGAGAATACAAACTTTATTATCTGACCACATAAAATTAAATTAGGTATCAATGACAGGAAAATCCTTGGAAGATGCCCAAATATTTAATAACTAAACAATACATTTATAAATAACCTGTGTGTTAAAGAAGAAATAAAAAGAGAAATAGAAATTACTATAATTTGAACTGAATGAAAATGAAAACACAATATATCAGAATTTGTCAGACTGTAAAGCAGTCCTAAGGAGGAAATGTAGAGCACTAAAACACTTAAATTAGAAAAGTTTCAAATCAAAGACCTCAGCTTCTGCATTAAGTAACCAGAAAAAGGGGTGCCTGGGTGGCTCAGTCATTAAGCATCTGCCTTCTGCTCAGGTCATGATTCCAGGGTCCTGGGATAGAGCCCAGCATCAGGCTCCCTGCTCAGCAGGAAGCCTGCTTCTCCCTCTCCCACTCCCCCTGCTTGTGTTCCCTCTCTCACTGTCTCTCTCTCTGTCAAATAAATAAATAAAATCTTAAAAAAAAAAAGAAAGAAAGAAACCAGAAAAAGATGAAGAAAAAAAAGTAAGACAAACTTGGCAGAAGAAAGAAAATAATAAAGATTAGGGTGGAAATTAGTGAACTAGAAAACAGAAAAACAGTAAAGGAAATCAGTAAAATCGGAAGCAGGTTCTTGCAGAATATCAATAAAATTGTTAAACTCCTAGCCAAACTAATCAGGAAGAAAAGAGAGAAGACAGAAATGAGAGTGACAACACTACAGATTATATAGATATTAAAAGGATAATAAAATAATATAAACTATTTTATGTAAATAAATGTGATTATAGATTAAATGAACAAATTCTTTGAAGATACAAATTGTCAAAATTCACTCAAGAAGAAAAAAGTAATACAAATAGCTCTGTATCTATTAAAGAAATTGAAATCATAGTAAAAATTATTCCCATAAGGAAAATCCCAGAACCAGATGGCTTTACTGGTGAGTTTTATCAAACATACAAGCATGGAATTAGAGTAATTCACACAAACTCTTCCAAAAAATTGAATAAAAGACAATACTTCCCTACTTATGCAATGAGGCCAGAATTACAGATACAAAAACCAGACAAAAAGATTAAAAGAAAACTACTGCCTATTTCTTGATTGGATTCTTTGTTCTTTGGGTGTTGAGTTTGATGAGTTCTTTATAGATTTTGGATACTAGCCCTTTATCTGATATGTCATTTGCAAATATCTTCTCCCATTCTGTCGGTTGTCTTTTGGTTTTGTTGACTGTTTCCTTTGCTTTGCAAAAGCTTTTTATCTTGATGAAGTCCCAAGAGTTCATTTTTGCCCTTGCTTCCCTTGCCTTTGGCGATGTTTCTAGGAAGAAGTTGCTTCGGCTGAGGTCAAAGAGGTTGCTGCCTGTGTTCTCCTTTAGGATTTTGATGGACTCCTGTCTCACATTGAGGTCTTTCAACCATTTGGAGTCTATTTTTGTATGTGGTTTAAGGAAATGGTCCAGTTTCATTCTTCTGCATGTGGCTATCCAATTTTCCCAACACCATTTGTTGAAGAGACTGTCTTTGTTCCATTGGACATTCTTTCCTGCTTTGTTAAAGATGAGTTGACCATACAGTTGAGGGTCCATTTCTAGGCTCTCTATTCTGTTCCACTGATCTATGTGTCTGTTTTTGTGCCAGTACCATACTGTCTTGATGATGACAGCTTTGTAATAGAGCTGGAAGTCCGGAATTGTGATGCCACCAGCTTTGCTTTTCTTTTTCAACATTCCTCTGGCTATGTGGGGTCTTTTCTGGTTCCATATAAATTTTAGGATTCTTTGTTCCATTTCTTTGAAAAAAGTGGATGGTCTTTAGATGGGGATTGCATTGAATGTGTAGATTGCTCTAGGTAGCATTGACATCTTCACAATATTTGTTCTTCCAATCCAAGAGCGTGGAATGTTTTTCCATTTCTTTGTGTATTCCTCAATTTCTTTCATGAGTATTTTATAGTTTTCTGAGTACAGATCCTTTGCCTCTTTGGTTAGATTTCTTCCTAGGTATCTTATGGTTTTGGGTGCAATTGTAAATGGGATCAACTCCTTCATTTCTCTTTCTTCTGTCTTGTTGTTGGTGTATAGGAATGCCACTGACTTCTGTGCATTGATTTTATATCCTGCCACTTGACTGAATTCCTGTATGAGTTCTAGCAGTTTTGGGGTGGAGTCTTTGGGGTTTTCCACATAAAGTATCATATCGTCTGCAGAGAGTGAGAGTTTGACTTCTTCTTTGCCGATTTGGAGGCATTTTATTTCTTTTTGTTGTCTGATTGCTGTGGCTAGGACTTCCAATGCTATGTTGAATAGCAGTGGTGATAGTGGACAACCCAGCCGCGTTCCTGACCTTAGGGAGAAAGCTCTCAGTTTTTCCCCATTGAGAATGATATTCCCTGTAGGTTTTTCATAGATGGCTTTTATGATATTGAGGTATATACCCTATATGCCTATACTCTGAAGAGTTTTGATCAAGAAAGGATGCTGTACTTTGTCAAATGCTTTTTCTGCATCTATTGAGAGGATCATATGATTATTGTTCTTTCTTTTGTTAATGTATTGCATCACATTGATTGATTTGCGGATGTTGAACCACCCTTGCAGCCCAGGGATAAATCCCACTTGGTCGTGGTGAATAATCCTTTTAATGTACTGTTGGATCCTATTGGCTAGTATTTTGGTGAGAATTTTTGCATCCATGTTCATCAGGGATATTGGTCTGTAATTCTCCTTTTTGATGGGGTCTTTGTCTGGTTTTGGGATCAAGGTAATGCTGGCCTCATAAAATGAGTTTGGAAGTTTTCCTTATAAATACAGATGTAAAATTCCTTAACAAAACTTTTGCAAATCTAATAAAAAAAATATATTCAAAGGAAAATATATCATGACCAAGTAGAATTTATCCAGGATGCAAGAATAGTTTAATATTTGAAAATCAATCAATATAATTCACTACATTAACAAACTGAAAATATATATTGAATTATCTCAATAGACACAGAAGAGCATCTGAAAAATCCAAAATTACTTCTTAATAAAAACTCTCAGGAAACCGGGAATAGAAGGTAAATTCCTCAAACCGACAAACAGCATCTAAATACACACACACACACACACACAGAGCCAACATCATACTTAATGGTGAAAGTCTAAGTGATTCCCCATTAAGATCAGGAACAAGACAAGATATTCTCTCCCACTACATCTATTCAACATTTTACTGGAGATTATGGTCAATGCAACCAGTCAAGGAAAAGAAGGAAAAGGAATACGAATTGGAAAGGAAGAAGTAAAATTGTGTTTATTTGATTATATACATCGTAAATTTGAGGAAATCTACAAAAAGGCTACTAGAACTAATAAATAAGTTTAACAAGGCTGCAGGACCTGAGGCCAATATACATAACTCTACTATATTTCTATATAACAGTAATAAACAATCAGAAATTAAAATTTAAAGAAACATTTACAATAGCATCAAAAATATGAAATACTTTGCAATAAACCTGACATATGATACAAAACACTTGTACACTGAAAACTACAAAATATTTCTGAGAGAAAAAAAAGACGAAATAAATGGAGAGATATACCTTGGCCAAGGTTGGAAGAATTCATAGTGTTAAGAAGTCAATTCTCTCCAAATTGTTCTATCAATTCAAAGCAATCCCAATAAAAGTCTCAGAAGGCTTTTTGTAGAGGCTGACAAACTGATTTTAAAATTCATATGGCAGGGCGCCTGGGTGGCTCAGTCATTAAGCGTCTGTCTGCCTTTGGCTCAGGTCATGATCCCAGGGTCCTGGGATTGAGCCCCGCATCAGGCTCCCTGCTCTGCGAGAAGCCTGCTTCTCTCTCTCCCACTCCCCCTGCTTGGGTTCCCTCTCTCGCTGTGTCTCTCTCTCTGTCAAATAAATAAAATCTTTAAAAAAAAAATTCATATGGCAATGCAAATAACCTAGAATAGCCCAAACAATGCTGAAAAAGAAAAACAAAGAGGGAGAAATAACACTATCTTATTTCAATAATCACTATGAATCTACAGTAATCAAGACAGTAGGGCATTGGTATAAAGATAGACAAATCAGAGTTTGGAGATAAACTCTCATAAATATGTATGACTGAATTTTGACAAAATCACAAAGGAAATGCAGTAGAAAAAGGATGCATTTTCAATAAATGCTGCTGGAATAATTGCATATCCATATGCAAAACAAAAATAAATAAACTTGGATCCATACCTCACAACATATTCAAAAATTAACTCAAGATGGATCGAAGACCTAAATGTAAAACATAAAACTGTAAAATGTGTAAAAGAAACATAGTTAAGCAAGTATTTCTTAGCTACAATACCAAAAGCATAATCCACAAAAAGTAGTTGATTAATTAAAATTTAAGACCTCAAAATTTTAAACCTCTCCTCTTCAAAAGACACTCTTAAAAGAATGAACAGAGAAGGCAGAAACAGGAGAAAATATTTGCAAAGTATGTATCTCATAAAGAACCTGTACCTAGACTATATAAAGAACTCCAAAAATTCAATAATAAGAAGACATACAGCATACACAAAAATTTGCTAAATATCCGAACACTTTACCGAAGAAGAAATACAAATGGCAAATATGCACATAAAAAGAAGCTGAATGTGATCAGTCAATAGGATAGTGCAAGTTAAAACCACAATGAGACTGTACAATCTAGCAATTCCACTTCTGGGTATATACCCAAAAGAATTGAAAACAGGGACTAGAACAGATATTTGTATACCCATGTTCATAACAGCATCATTTACAATAGCCAAAAGGTGGAGACAACCCAAGTGTCCATTGATGGATGAGTGGATAAGCAAAATGTGATAGATAAATACAATGGAATATAATTCAACTTTTAAAAAGAAGGAAACTCTGACACATGCTACAACACAGATAACTCTTGAGGACATTATATGTTAATGTCATAAAATGACAGTCACAAAATGACAAATGTATGATTCCACTTTTATGAGGTACCTAGAGTAGTCAAATTAATATAGAAAGTTCTGAGGTTGGGGGAGGGGAATGGGGAGCTAGTGTTTAATGGGTACAGAGTTTCAGTTTTGCAAGATGAAAAGAGTTCAGAAGATGGATAACAGTGATGGTTGCACAACAATGTGGATGTTAGTATCACTGAGCTATACACTTAAAAATGGTTAAGCTGGTAGATTTTATGATATGTGTATTTTATTACAATTAACAAAACACACAAGATAACATTTTATACCCACTCAATGACTGTAATAAATAAGACAGGCAATAACACATGTATGGTATGATATGTGGAGAAATGGGAATTCTTGTACATTGCTGGTGGGAATGTAAAATGATGCAACCATTTTGGGAAACAGTTTGGTGATTACTTAGAAACGTAAACACACACCTACCATATGATCCACTTGTTCCATTCTTAGGTATTTACTCAAAGAACAGATAAGTCCATACAAAAACTTGCACTTGAGTATCAGCAGCTTTATTTGTAATAGACAAATACAGGAAATAACCCTAATGTTCAAGAGAATGAATAAACGAACTGTGAAAAATCCTTAGAATGTAATACTACTCAGCAATTAAAGGGAAGAATCATTGATCCACATGACAACATATGTGAATCTTAAAATAATTGTATTTAGTGTAAGAAACAAGGCAAACTAAGAATACATACTGGATACTTCCACTTATACATAACTAGAAAGTGCAAACTAATCTTTAGTGACTAAAGGCAGATTAGCGGTTCTTTGGATATGGGAGGGGGAGGGGCAGGAGGAAATGTATATCTGGGGGAAATATGATGGGTACATTATAACTACTGGACTGTGGGAAGTTTCACAGGTGTATATATATTAAAATTTAAATTTTATAATGTAAACATTTGCAGTTTATTTTATATAAATTATACCTCAATAAAGCTATTTTTAAAAAGTAAAACGAGACTGGCAGAATATAGCAAAATGTTAAAAACAATAGCAATAAAAATGTTTTGCTTTCTTGGTCTTTTATTTTTTTTCAAAGATTTTATTTATTTGACAGAGAGAGACACAGTGAGAGAGGGAACACAAGCAGGGGGAGTGGGAGAGGGAGAAGCAGGCTTCCCGCTGAGCAGGGAGCCCGATGCGGGGCTCGATCCCAGGACCCTGGGATCATGACCTGAGCCAAAGGCAGATGCTTAACGACTGAGCCACCCAGATGCCCCTTGCTTTCTTAGTCTTTAAAAAGAAAGAATTCACTAACAAACTCACAGATATAATCTTCACCCAGAAATTGTTAGAAGAATGGTAAAGCCTTACCCTTTATCTTTGTCCACTATAAAGAGTTTGGAAAACTAAACATTGATATTTTGCTCACTGATTGTGAATTTTAACCCAAACCACACTTAAGCAACATTTACACACAACGAATGAAAAATTAACCATTTAAAAATATTAGATTCCTTGTGCTTAAATTGTGAAACTTGAAACTTAAAAGAGAAAAGTCACCCAGATTGACTTTGTGAAGTAGAAAGCCAGAATGGCCCAATTTCATGTGGATGGAAATAGAATCATCTCTTAGGAATATAAAAAAGGAATTGCCTACAGCACTTTCAAATAGAATGTTCTTTTTTATTTTCATTATTTACACTGCAGTTTTATTTCCTGAGGGGTTTTGATAAAAATAGAATCATAAAATGCTAGCACCACAAAGGACTTCAGAAACCATATGGTTCAACCTCTTCTTTCTCAGGTGAGTAAACTGAAGCCCAGGGAAGATGGGAAGATGCTTGGGAAGACACCAGGGAGGAGGCCAGAAAGGGGGGCCCCTTGGCCAAGAAAGACAACAAAATCACCAGTACCCTTAGAATCACCAGTGTCCTGGAGCCTAATACTCCAGTCATCTTTGCTAGAACTAGGTTAGTTCCTTAAAAGAGTCGCTGCCTTCCTTCCTTTCCTTCTTTCCTTCCCTCCCTCCCTCCTTCCTTCCTTCCTTCCCTCCCTCTCTTTTTCCTTCCTTCCTTGCTTCCTTCCTTCCTTTCCTCCCTCCTTCCTCCTTCCTTCCTTCCTCCCTTCCTTCCTTCCTTCCTTCCTTCCTTCCTTCCTTCCTTCCTTCCTTCTTTCCTTCCTTTCCTTCCTTCCTTCCATTTATCCATCTATATTTACTTAGTATCCAGGGTATACAAAGCCCTGTGTTAGGTTCTCTTTCAACCATGATCATGACCCAAAACCTCACTGAATTTGCATTCTAGCAAGACATATAGATATTAAACAACTCTCTGTACAATTATTTAACTGCAGTTTCCATCAGTGCCATGAAGAAGCACTTGTCCAGAAGCCTTGCCTTGGGAGCATGGTCAGGACTGAGAGGAGTTAGCAGAGCAGATGTGTGAGAGTGGGGAGGGCTGGCCTGAGCTAGGGAGGTGCCTGAGCAAGGTGAGGGCAGGAGCTCTGCCTGGAATGTACCAGCACCAAGGCACAGGTGCATGAGGAGTGGTCATATCCACTCAGGGATAAAACAGGTTACCCACTTAGACGTGATACTTAATACAATGTAAAGCTGTTTTTTAAACATAACAATAAAATTTTTAAAATTAAAAATAAATAAATAAATTGGCATTTTGAAAATATTGTGTATACAGTGAGTACAGGGAGAAAAGAGTAGACTAGCAGTTACTTCCATCAACAGGGTAAAAACAGAGGAGCTTTGGGCCCAGCAGTAAGGAAGAGATAGGAGAAGTGGATGAGTGTTCCAGATTACTTCACAGGAAGACCCAGTAGGCAGTTGGCTATACAATGTGGGGACCCCATACAAAATGAAAACACAAGGCCCCTGGTTCAAAAATTACTAAGAACCTCAAGATGGCTAGTACAGAACATTGAACCCTGAGCAGAGCCCTGGGAGATCTGGGCCATGGACTACACTGGCAGCATGCCCAGAGAGTCACCCTGCCCAGAATTTGGCCATTGACTCGGCATGATGGAGGAAAGAAAGAAGGATGATGTCAATGTCCAGGGGTCTGCCTATGAATGGCAGAGCTGGGCTGGAGTGGGCTGCTTAGCAAATGCTCTGGACCAGTCTGGGAGCAGAGCCCAGGGCATCCATGTAGAGGTGTGGAGTAAGCAGGAAGGTGCCCAGTGACCACCTGGTCAGAGGGGACGCCTGTCTCCAGCATCCAGATGGAAACAGGAGGAGTGCACAGATGACCCAGGAACAACAGAGAAGCAGCCCAGGGAGGCTTTTGGGTGGCCAGATTCAAGGTTCACCAGAAGCAAGTGAGCTGGTGGTCACAGAGAACCAAGAAGTCAGGGGGGCTCCAGAGCCTTCATCATCATCTCTCCATGGCCACCTCTTAGACTGAATGGTTGAGCCTCATCCCCAAAGGGAAATTACAATGGAAGTTTTCTGAGGCAGTGGGAAAATGGTTAAAAAAAAAGACAGACTTTAGAAGATGCCCACTTTTGTGTGCTGCCTGGCTGAAGGGGCACAGTGGTGTTCTAACTATTCACAAAGCTGTAGGCTTTTCCACACCCTGATCTCCTGTTGGCCTTCCTCAGGGTGGGGAAAACATAGCTGAGAACTGAGAGCAGAGGGCTCATTTCTAGCTTTTGTCTCCAAATATAAGTTTTATACAATCCTAGACTTCCACAGAGAAAGGCTACAATTTTTGAGAGAAAAGACTGTTTTCATTGTGCTTTGTTTAAAGTTTCCAAAGTAGGCGCTCAAAAGAACATGATGCTTGTATCATGATTCACAGATGTGTAAAGAGTACACAATTTGTAAAAACAGGCTTTCCCACCCAGAAGGATAAAATACTCTGAGGCAAGTTGGCAGAGTTTGGAGAGAAATCAGGGAATCAAATGTGAATGGCTCCACCTTCTTGGGCACACTCCCCATTGAAGAAGGGTCAGGATAGGATTGTCCTGGCAGTTTGGAAGTTCTGGGGGGTTAGAAGGCCATATTCTTTCCCCAACTCTCCTTGTCTCTTCCTGCTGACAAAAGCTGTGCCTCAGAAGGCTCTATTCCTTAACTGACATAGCTCTACCCTGAGTGCGCAAGTACTGCTTTACCAAGACCTGTTTGTGTGTTCATTCCTGTGTCATTAGATGGTCCTACTTGATCATGATGCTGATTTTACCCACATAAAATCACTTTAACATAGTTCTCTGGGTAGAAGAGGTATGAAAAAAGCTGTCCCCACTGTCTTACAATGTTGGTGGGAATGCAAACTGGCACACCCACTCTGGAAAGCAGTATGGAAGTTCCTCAAAAAGTTAAAAATAGAGCTACCCTACAGCCCAGCAATTGCACAACTAGGTATTTAACCAAAGGATACAAACATAGTGATTTGAAGGGGCACATGCACCCCAATGTTTATGGCAGTGATGTCCACAGTGACCAAAACACGGAAAGAGCCCAGATGTCCAACAACAGATGAATAGATAAAGAAGTGGTGTATATATATACATATAATGGTGTGTGTGTGTGTGTGTAATGGAAAGTTATTCAGCCATCAAAAAGAATGAACTCTTGCCATCCAATGATGTGGATGGAACTTATGCTAAGTGAAATAAGTCACTCAGAAGCGGGGGAAATCAGAGGGGTAGACGAACCATGAGAGACGATGGACTCTGAAAAACAAACAGGGTTCTAGAGGGGAGGGGGGTGGGAGGATGGGTTAGTCTGGTGGTGGGTATTGAGGAGGGCACATTCTGCATGGAGCACAGGGTGTTATGCACAAACAATGAATCATGGAACACTTCATCTAAAACTAATGATGTAATGTATGGGGATTAACATAAGAATTAAAAAATAAATTAAAAAAAAGAAATAAGTCATTCAGAGAAAGACAAACATGATATGATTTCACTTATATGTGGAATTTAAAAAACAAAACAGATGAACATAGTGGAAGGGAAGGGAGAATAAAATAAGATAAAAACAGAGAGGGAGGCAATCTATAAAAGACTCTTTAACCACAGGAAACAAACAGGGTTGCTGGAGGGGAGGTGGGTGGAGGATGGGGTAACTGGGTGATGGGCATTAAGGAAGGCACTTGGTGTAATGAGCACTGGGTGTTATAGGCAACTGATGAATCACTAAATTCTATCCCTAAAACTAATAATATACTATATGTTAACTAAATTGAATTTAAATAAATTTTTAAAAAAAAATAAAAATAAATAAAATAAAACCCTCCTCCCCTCCCCCACAAAAATAAGAAAGAAAGAAAAAGGCTGTCCCATAGGAAAGACAGTGTTTGCTAAAAAAACAACAACAACAATAACAAAACAAACAAACAAACAAACAAAAAACCACAGTGTTCATTACAGTGGTGGCCCAGATTTTGGAGAGGACTTCTGGCTGCCTTAATAAAAGCTGACAGGTAGCAAACAAAATGTGTGTCACCAAGCCTGACTGGCTGTTTCGCCAGCTTCTGCACACTTGTGCTTCAGTCTGTGTTCCTGCCCTCATCCACAATGGCCAAGACCAAACCTTGAAATCATCCCTGATTGCTGTCCAGCCCTCAAAGCCCACATCTGACACATTAGCGAATCCCCTCAGCCCTACCAGGAATATATGTCCCAGTTCACACCCAGCCCATGCCTTCCCCAGTCCAAACCACCAGCATTCCCAGTCTAGACAACTGGAATCACCCTAACTGGCTCTGGTTGCCACTCTGTCCATCTATACAGCAGCCACAATGATACTGGCAAATGACAATCTGATGAGACCACATCCTGCCCAAACCCTTCTGATGGCTTCCTGTAATACAGAAGCGATGCCCAAGTTCCTAACGGGGTCTGCAAGGCGATGTCTGGCCTGAGCTGCCCCTTAGCCCCCATGCTGCAATGCCTTTCCACTGAGGGATCCTTTACCCAGTCCTTGCTCCCCACACATCTGCTGACTTACTCTCACTTCTTTCAGAACAAAGGGCATCTCAGAGAGTCTTTGCTGACCCACTCCTCAAAAGGAGCCCCAACCCAACCTGTACCAGGCACATTCAAGCACTTCATTGTGACTTATTTTCCTCAATATCACTTGTCACTACCTGGAAATGTAGATGAGTATGTACATACTGGTACACATATGTGCAAACACACATATGCACACACATGCATACACACACAATGCACACATGAATCCATGCAGTGATAAATGTTGTCAATGCACATGCAGTGAGGAATAAGAAAATAGAACCCTGCCCTCAGGGAACTCACAGACGTCCTCCTGTGGACAGCAAATACTTCTCTGTACTAGAAGAACCTTGCCTAACCTTATGTAACCAGATTAAAGGAACATTTGAAAAACTTCCCTCTAGAGAGTACTTCAGTAAGTTGGATGCCATGAGTGATTTTCTTTTCTGAGAATATCTTTTTTTTTATATGAGAGAAAATTATTATTAAAGCCCATTCTCTTCAGGAGAGTGAAAAAGGCCAAGCAATAAATCCACAGCTCTGCCACTTATTTCAATGTAAGTCTCCAAACCATGCTTTGTTATACCCCTTCACTCAAAAGAGCAGATTTAGACCTCGTTTACCCAATAAAGGGAAGTGCGAGCAGTCTGGGGATGGGATGAAGGAGCCTCCTCTGATGATGGACGTAATAAGAAAGCAAAGGCAATTGGTTTTCTTAACTCACTTAGGTAATTGCTTCACACCTGTCTGCACCAGCAGACATACTAGGCAAAGGAAATGGAATTCAGACACTGGCCCAATCCTTTGCACCAGCAGACATCCCTTTCTCTTCACTCTACATGGGGGTTAATGCAGAATCAGGCTTCATGAATGGAGGGATAGACTATAAAACAAGGAGGAAATGGTTCTTTTTCTGCTCTGGCAAGCCCACACTTTACAGAGGAAATGGAAGAACTCACACTGGCTCAGACAGGATGGACAAGGATGTGACCATCACCCAAGGATTTAGGTGGGAGAAGGGAAATCTTGGCGGGGGGGGAGACTGGATATTTGCTATAGGCTAAATGTTTGTGTCTCCCCAAATTCATACATTAAGTCATAACCCCAATTTGAAGGTATTTGGAAGTGAGGCCTTTGGAAGCTGATTAGGTCATGAGGGTGGAACCTTCATGAATAGGATTAGTGCCCTTATAAAGGGGACCCCAGAGTGTTCTCTTGCTCTCTTTCCACTATGTGAGGACACATTGAGAAGTCAGTAGTCTGAGACCTGGAAGAGAACCTGACCATGCTGGAACCCTGATCTCAGACTTCCAGCCTCCAGAGCTGTGAGAAATAAATGTCTATTGTTTACAAGCCAACCAGTCTCTGGTACTTTGTTATAGTAGCCTGAACTGACCAAGTCACTGACCAGGGGAAGAAGTTAAAACCACTTTCCCTTTGGGCTGAGAATATTGCACTAGGACTTATGAGTAGAAAGCAAGGGAGAAGACCACTGGAGGCAGAATCCACTTCCTTATGAAGAAAAATTATCCAACTGTAGAACTAAACCCAAAATGGGCATTCTTAGGAGCTGGAGGACATGTGAAATTGGGAAATGATGCATAGTTTTGAGTGAGGATTGGAGAATGATCTGTAAATTTCAGTGCGGCATTGACATTCTATGACTCAGGTTTCTGGTCTGAATATTTACAAAATGTACCAGATTAACCAAAAAGGGGAGGACATGCCCTGAAGGAAGGGAAGGGGTAAGGTGTATATTCAGGCAACAGGGCATCAGGGAGGATGGGCCTTAGAAAATTGGGTCTGGAGTCAAGTAGGAAACTGGAAGTAGGATTAGTGGGAAGTAGTGAGTGAGGAATCCAGATGGAGTGTTACTCCAAACCCAGAGTGGGTTTGCAGCTGTCATGTCCCAGGATAATAGATGTCCTGTTCCTGCCTCAGTATCTTCTAGACCTTCTCTCCCCTGGACTGAATGGACCCTCTTCACCTCAGTGCTCTTGTCTCTCCATCTAGCTCTAACTGTCACCTCTGGAAGAACAACCAGGTGTCCTCCACATCATTTGCTTGCTCCAGCCTCCTCCAGGATCCCCAACCTCCCAACCCCTTCCTCTTGGCCCTCTTTCTGCTTCACATGAACATGCCCATGCAGGCCTTTCTTCCTATCTTCCAATTTCCCAGATTTCTTTAATTTTTTATAAATTCCATTTTGGGTAATGCTGAATCTCACTATTCTGGAGTGTTTCATTCACTGTGACAATGATCACATTTCCCCTCCCTCTTCTGTTGCTTCACATTTCAGTAGAACTATTCTAATTCAAAAAGTTATCAACTTTTGAAGTTTAGGAAACTCAGATCTATTGATTTTTTTTTCAATTTATAAGTCAACCAAGAAAAGAAAATGGCTTAGTGCTGTTTCAAAGTCTTGAAACACCATGATAAAACCTCATCTTTTCTCTCTCTATATATAGGGAAATACAAAAACTGTGTGTCTGGGGTTGACAGCACCCACATCACCTGAGCAATAGGATGATGTAGCTTTGTCATCATGATCAAGTCACAGAAATCATGTCAGCCTCAGTTACCTATAAAATAAAACTAATAAGGCCTGGTTATCTAGATTACATGGTGACCAAATAAGAAAGGGCACCAAATGCCAAGCCCCACGCCAGGTGCACAAGGCCTCCACAGATGTGAGCCCTTTGTCCCTGCACTGACCTTGTTGCCAGAGGGTTTGATAATGATTAAACAGGTTCAGGATCACTTCATTTTTACTTCACACCACTTTATAAAAATGATCTCGAAGTTGGATTGGGGCATTCCATAAATAATTCCATAAAAATTTTCACAACATGTTGAGCATTTTTATTAAGTGATATTGCATGTATATGAAGTTGATGACTCAACCATGAGATAGATGTTGGAGTGAAGACCCACCATCAATCAGGCTAATTCCTGGATGAAAGTCTTCATTCATCAAAATTTCTACAACCTTCTACCCATAGAAATACCCAAATTCATTTTACCAACCACATATAGAATAACATACTCTAGACTTTAAGTATTCAATTTTTATTCAATTATAAAATTATAAGGATTTTCCAAAAGAAAAATTCTTGAGAGAAAATATTTTCTTCTGTTGAGTTCCTAGCAAAAAGAGGAGAATTACATCTATTATGTAATGCGAAGGTAAGAAAATGCCCTTGTTTCCCTCATTAATCTCACTTAAACTGTTCACGATATAATGTAACAGAGTGGTGGCACTTCGGCTGGAAAGAATTTCATGACATGTTTTAGAACTGATAGGAAGAAGAATAGAACGTAAAAAAATATTTCATTAAAAAAGATTAAAGACAATTATATGATAAACTACATTTTTGCCCGTGGAACTGCCATTTTAGTGAAGTTACTGTTCATTTCCCAGTTCAGGATCTAAAACTGTCAGCTTATCAGCTTGCTTTTCCTTTTCTAAAGTGTCTAAACAATATCCAATTCCAATAAAAACAAAAGAGAAAAACCCTCTTTTACTTAGAGGAAGGAAGAAATGTGTGATGTAAAGAATTCTAGGTACGCACCTCCCAACTAATAGCATCTGTCTCTCCTACTGTGACTTTCTAACTGTAACTGTCTAGTTAACTAGAGGTAAAACACGCAAGGCCATCCCTGCCTGTATTTTGCTTTGCCAAGGCCCTCATTAATACATGCCTGGTAGTCACCCCAGCCCGTCTACAACTGCTCCTCGTCATAAAAATACTTCTCTCCAAAACACGTTTTTCCCTTACTCCCACTGCAGATGCTCAGGGGTTCCCTGGCATAAGAACTACTGTGTGTTCCGAGATATCAGCAGGGGGCGCTGCAGAGAAGGAAATGTTTCTCTGAAGAGGGGAAAGAGAAGGGGCCGGCCTTGCCACAGGAATGTGAGAGCAAAAGTCAGAGTCCCTCGCCCAGCTCTCCCTACATCCGGATAAGAAGTGTGGGGCCAGGAAAACCTGGGTGGCTCAATCGGTTAAGCCTTTGACTTTGGCTCAAGTCATGATCTCAGGGTTGTGGGATGGAGCCCTACCCGGAGCCCTGCATCGAGCTCCGTGCTCCCTTTCAGGGAGGAGTCTGTTTCTCTCTCTTCCTCTCCCTCTATCCCTCCCCCTGCTCATGCTCACTTTCTCTCTCTCTCTCAAATAAATAAACAAAATCTTAAAAAAAAAAAACGTGGGGCCAGCATCTCTTCAGGGTCCCAACCAAATGGGAAGGGCCTCTCCTCTCCTGCTCCCTCCTTGCATCTTCTAAGCTCAGCAGGGGTTGAAGCCACTTCCAAGGACTTCTTTACCTGCCTTCCCACACCCTATACACACACACTTACATGCACAACCTAAGAAGACAGCACGCTTAGTCAGGCTCAAGTGACACAGAAATTACAGAAAATGTCCTTAGTCTTCCAGGTCCCAACAAACCTTTATTTGAAAAATGGAAATAAGAGAATAGAAACCATCAGATATGCAAGATACTTGAGCTCATTAAAGGGGAATATTTCATCTTTTTTGTTCAAAGCTTTACCATGAGGATGATCTATCTATCAGATCACTAAGATTTGTAATTACAGTGGGGTGTAGTAGTACACTGAACTTCATGATGTAGAAGAAAGAGACTTCTCACACATATTTCATGCTCAAAAGGCTGGAAATAACAAATCCAGGGTATCATCAGAAAGCACTGATAAAAGATGATAAAGAAACCTCTTAAACCAGAGCTAAAGAAACAACAGTATGTTGCATCATTTAAAATCTATACATAAAAGATGAACATAGGGGAAAATCAGTTTACTTTGAAAAGACAAAAAAAAAAAAAAACAACTAAGCAAGAGGAACATAAGAAAGATCTTATCAGTGAAGAATGGGATATTAAATAAGCATGGAAAAGTGGTAAGACTGCAGAATACAAATATATAAAATGTACAGCAATACATAGAAAATGATTAAGAAATATTTAAGACATACGATGATGCCTGTGACAAAGACAGATGAAGCTGATGTAGGATATTTGACATATTTACGATAGTAACACAATTACTAAAAAGTCTACATTCGTCCATTGACTATTCAAGGAAAAGCTGAAACATGAAAACAAATATAAATTTTAAAACATTAGTTAAGGGGCACCTGGGTGGTTCAGTCATTAAGCGTCTGCCTTCGGCTCAGGTCATGATCCCAGGGTCCTGGGATCGAGCCCCACATCGGGCTCCCTGCTTGGCAGGAAGCCTGATTCTCCCTCTCCCACCTCCCCTGCTTGTGTTCCTGCTCTCCCTATCTCTCTCTCTGTCAAATCAATAAATAAAATCTTTATTTAAAAAAAAACAAACAAACATTAGTTAAGTTTGGTTCATCTTTAAGATCATTGTGTTATTATACCAAGTACAGTTGTGTTCATATTAAAACAAAAATGTGGCTTTGCCCCACAGATAAATGAGGAAAGGATATGGCCATCACAAAAGGAGTGTCCAGTGTGCCCAGGGAAGCTCCACCCCCTGGAACAGGGCTCTTGCTGTGCCTTCTGGCTGCTGACATGGCAGGCAGAGATGGGGAAGACTGACCTCCAGCCAGCAATCCAAGTAAGGGACCACAGAATAAAATACTGAAATATTTGAGGAAACAATTTTAACTAAATGAATGGGGAGAGGTGGGAAACTCTTTCAATTTGCTCAAATGCCTCAGCCCATGGTGAAATCTGTGAGCACTGCAGCTAGGAGACTCACCCAACAGCTGGACTTTCCTGGCATGCATCAGGAGCAGGAGACATAGCTTGCAGGAAAGTCCTCATGTTGGCTGTGCCCAGACAATACACGTACAAAGGAAATAAACTCCCCCAAAGCAGTGCTTAAACTAAGGGATTATACAATGAGATAACATTTTTTATACATTAAATTGGCAAAGATAAAAAGATAGCATACAATATTGGTAAAGGTTTGAGAAATAAGCATTTCTCAATGCTTATTGGTAGAGAATAAGCATCCTCATACTTGTGGGATGACGTAAATTAGTATAACTTATTGAGAGGGCAATTTGGCAAAACCCAGCAAATTATTAATAACCAAGAACACTTACCCTAGCATTCAACTTGTAAGACTGCATTCTAGAGACATGTACATGTCCCAAAGGCATCTATAACAGGCTAGCAAAATCTAGAAAAACATGTCCACCAACAGACAACATGTAAAGTAAATAATGATCCATCACATATGAATTCTGTCTTTTAAGCTTTATTGTTAAGTGAAAAAACAAACAAGTGCCGCAGAATAGTGTATACAGTATGCTCTCATTTTTAATCTTTTAAAGGAATATATATATGTAAAACATATGTATACACACATACATATGCAAATATGTATGTGTTTCTGTATGCATATATATATGTATACATTCAAGTGTACATAGTATGCATACTGGGAGCAAGGTCCCAGATATTTTGAGAAGTTTATCAAGGAAGAGCACTCATTGGCAAGCTGTAATCTGCCTCCTTCCCCAAGTTCCCATAACTTATCTTTCCCTGTGCCTTCTGGCCCAAGGTCGGTGATGCCCTCCAGCTTACTGAATACTCCCATGTAAATATTTCTTGTAAAAAATTCTCCTCAGGGCAGCAGTTCTTTCTGCCCACAGGTCCTGTCCCCGTGCTTTCATAAAACCATCATTTTGCACCAAAGACATCTCAAGAATTCTTTCTTGATCGTCAGCTCTGGACTTCACCCCACCAAATATCATCTGCATTCAAAAACTATGTCATTTGGTGCTGGAATGTGGGGCTTTTGAGTCTTTACATCTGGACTTTGAGCTTCAGTGAAAAGTTGGCTAATCACTGCTTTAAAAAAAGAACAGGGGGGTGGAGCAAGATGGCGGAGGAGTAGGAGACCTGGATTTCATCTGGCCTCAGGAATTCAGCTGGGTAGGGATCAAACCATTCTGAACACCTACAAACTCAACAGGAGATCGAAGAAAAGAATAGCAACAACTCTCTGAACAGAAAGCAACCACTTTCTGGAAGGTAGGACGTGTGGAGAAGTGAATCCGAGGCAATATTTGGGATGATAGACGGCAGGGGAGGAGGCCTCCTTGGGCCGCTTCTGGCAAGTGATAGAACAACGGAGCACAAAATCGGAACTTTTAGAAGTCTGCTCCACTGAAGGACGTCGCTCCGGTGCATAAGTGGGGGGTGGAACCCTCATGGGACAGTGTGGTCTCAGGACCCTCGGGGTCACAGGAAGACCGGGGGTGCCTGAGTGTGGCAGAGCTCCCAGGTAATGGAGCAGGGAAGCCGGCTGCAGAGACAGAGCCCAGGCATGGGCTCTCAGCTTAGGGTTGCCATAAACCGTGATCCGAGGCACAGGCGGGCCACTGCTCATCCAGCAGGGACTCAAGTGGCAGATCCAGGGAGACTCCCCTTCCTCCCCCGGGGAGGAGTAGCTCAGGAGCTCACCACAGGAATCTGCTGGGTTTGGAGACTCCACATGAGTCGGGTGCCAGAGATAGAAACGCTCAGTCACAGGCCGGGGGAGCGCGGAGTGCAGCCGGAGACTGGGGAGACTGGACTGATTGACTGCTTTTCTCTGGGGCCTCACTGAGGAGTAGGGCCCCGAGTTCTCAGCTCCTCCGGGGCAGAGATTGGGAGGCCGCCATTTCAGTCTAGTCCTCCAAAGCTGCACAGAAAGCTTGCAGAGAACAAAAGCTCCTGAGATCAAACCCGAGCATATTATTTAGCCCAGACCAGCAAGGGTGGGGCAATTCCACCTCCGGCAAAGACATTTGGGAACCACGGCAACAGGCCCCTCCCCCAGAAAAACAGCCAGCCAAGACCAAGTTTATCGATCAATGAGAATGGCAGAACTCCAGTGCTAGGGGAATAATGCACATAGAATTCAGGGCTTTTTTAACCATGATTCTTTAGTCTTTCAAAGTTAATTTTTTTTAACTGTCTTTTTTTTCTTTTTGAATTTTTCTTTTTCCCTTTTTCATTTTTTTAAATTTTTTTATTGTTATGTTAATGACCATACATTACTTAATTAGTTTTAGATGTAGTGTTCCATGATTCATTGTTTGTGCATAACACCCAGTGCTCCATGCAAAACGTGCCCCCCTCAATACCCATCACCAAGTTAACCTATCCTCCCACCCCCCTCCCCTCTAGAGACATCAGTTTGTTTTTCAGAGTCCATCATCTCTCATGGTTCGTCTACCCCCTGATTTCCTCCCCCGTCATTCTTCCCCTCCTGCTATAATCTTTTTTTTTTCTTAATATATACTGCATTATTTTTTTCAGAGGTACAGATCTGAGACTCAGCAGTCTTGCAAAATTCACAGCGCTTACCAGAGCACATACCCTCCCGGTGTCTATCACCCAGTCACCCCATCCCCCCCACCCCACCCCCACTCCAGCAACCCTGTTTGTTTCCTGAGATTAATAATTCTTCAAAACAGTGAGGTCATATGATACATGTCTTTCTCTGTTTGACTTATTTCGCTCAGCATAATACCCTCCAGTTCCATCCATGTCGTAGCAAATGACAAGATCTCATTCGTTTTGACGGCTGCATAATATTCCAATGTATATATATACCACTTCTTCTTTATCAATTCATCCGTCGATGGACATCTTAGCTCTTACCACAGTTTGGCTATTGTAGACATAGCTGCTATAAACATCGGGGTGCATGTACCCTTTCAGATCCCTACTTTTGTGTCTTTGAGGTAAATACCCAGTAGTGCAATTGCTGGATCATATGGTAGCTCTATTTTCAACTTTTTCAGGAACCTCCATACTGTTTTCCAGAGTGGCTGCACCAGCTTGCATTCCCACCAACAGTGGAGGAGGGTTCCCCTTTCTCCGCATCTCCACCAACATCTGTCGTTTCCTGACTTCTTAATTTTAGCCATTCTGACTGGTGTGAGGTGGTATCTCATTGAGGTTTTGATTTGGATTTCCCTGATGCTGAGCGATGTTGAGCACTTTTTCATGTGTCTGTTGGCCATTTGGATGTCTTCTTTGGAAAAATGTCTGTTCATGTCTTCTGCCCATTTCTTGATTGGATTCTTTGTTCTTTCGGTGTCGAGTTTGATAACTTCTTTATAGATTTTGGATACGAGCCCTTTATCTGATATGTAATTTGCAAATATCTTCTCCCATTCTGTTGGTTGTCTTTTGGTTTTGTTGACTGTTTCCTTGGCTGTGCAAAAGCTTATTATCTTGATGAAGTCCCAATAGTTCATTTTTGTCCTTGCTTCCCTGGCCTTTGGCGATGTTTCTAGGAAGAAGTTGCTGTGGCTGAGGTCAAAGAGGTTGCTGCCTGTGTTCTCCTTTAGGATTTTGATGGACTCCTGTCTCACATTGAGGTCTTTCAACCATTTGAGGTCTATTTTTGTGTGTGGTATAAGGAAATGGTCCAGTTTCATTCTTCTGCATGTGGCTATCCAATTTTCCCAACACCATTTGTTGAAGAGACTGTCTTCCATTGGACATTGTTCCCTGCTTTGTCAAAGATGAGTTGACCATAGAGTTGAGGGTCCATTTCTGGGCTCTCTGTTCTGTTCCATTGATCTATGTGTCTGTGTTTGTGCCAGTACCATACTATCTTGATGATGACAGCTTTGTAATAGAGCTTGAAGTCCAGAATGGTGATGCCGCCAGCTTTGCTTTTCTTTTTCAACATTCCTCTGGCTATTCGGGGTCTTTTCTGGTTCCATACAAATTTCAGGATTATTTGTTCCATTTCTTTGAAAAAAGTGGATGGTATTTTGATAGGGATTGCATTGAATGTGTAGATTGCTCTAGGTAGCATTGACATCTTCACATATTTGTTCTTCCAATCCATGAGCATGGAACGTTTTTCCATTTCTTTGTGTCTTCCTCAGTTTCTTTTATGAGTATTTTATAGTTTTCTGAGTACAGATCCTTTGCCTCTTTGGTTAGATTTCTTCCTAGGTATCTTATGGTTTTAGGTGCAACTGTAAAAGGGATCAACTCATTAATTTCTCTTTCTTCTGTCTTGTTGTGGGTGTATAGGAATGCCACTGACCTCTGTGCATTGATTTTATATCTTGCCACTTGACTGAATTCCTGTATGAGTTCTAGCAGTTTTGGCGGGGGAGTCTTTTACGTTTTCCACATGAAGTATCATATCATCTGCAAAGAGTGAGAGTTTGATTTCCTCCTTGCCAATTTGGATGCCTTTTATTTCTTTTTGTTGTCTGATTGCTGTGGCTTGCACTTCTAGTACTATGTTGAATAGCAGTGGTAATAGTGGACATCCCTGCCGCGTTCCTGACCTTAGTGGGAAAGCTCTCAGCTTTTCCCCATTGAAAATGATATTCTGTAGGTTTCTCATAGATGGCTTTTATGATATTGAGGTATGTACCCTCTATCCCTATACTCTGAAGAGTTTTGATGAAGAAAGGATGTTGTACTTTGTCAAAAGCTTTTTCTGCATTATTGAGAGGATCATATGATTCTTGTTCTCTTTTTTGTTAATGTATTGTATCACATTGATTGATTTGTGGATGTTGAACCAACCTTGCAGCCCAGGGATAAATCCCACTTGGTCGTGGTGAATAATCCTTTTAATGTACTGTTGGATCCTGTTGGCTAGTATTTTGGAGAGATTTTTTGCATCCATGTTCATCAGGGATATTGGTCTGTAATTCTCCTTTTTGATGGGGTCTTTGTCTGGTTTGGGGATCAAGGTAATTGTGGCCTCATAAAACGAGTTTGGAAGTTTTCCTTCCATTTCTATTATTTGGAACCGTTTCAGAAGAATAGGTATTGATTCTTCTTGAAATGTTTGGTAGAATTCCCCTGGGAAGCCATCTGACCCCGGGCTTTTGTATTTGGGAGATTTTTGATGACTGCTTCAATTTCCTTAGTGGTTATAGGTCTGTTCAGGTTTTCTATTTCCTCCCGGTTCAGATTTGGCAGTTGATACATCTCTAGGAATGCCTCCATTTCTTCCAGGTTATCTAATTTGCTGGCATAGAGTTGCTCATAATATGTTCTTATAATTGTTTGTATTTCTTTGGTGTTGGTTGTGATCTCTCCTCTTTCATTCATGACTTTGTTGATTTGGGTCATTTCTCTTTTCTTTTTGATAAGTCTGGCCAGGGGTTTATCAATCTTGTTAATTCTTTTGAAGAACCAGCTCCTAGTTTCGTTGATCTGTTCTACTGTTCTTTTGGTTTCTATTTCATTGATTTCTGTTCTGATCTTTATTATTTCTCTTCTCCTCCTCGGTTTAGGCTTTATTTGCTGTTCTTTCTCGAGCTCTTTAGGTGTAGGGTTACGTTGTGTACTTGAGACCTTTCTTGTTTCTTGAGAAAGGCTTGTATTGCTATATACTTTCCTCTTAGGACTGCCTTTGCTGCATCCCAAAGATTTTGAACACTTGTGTTTTCATTTTCATTGGTTTCCATGAATTTTTTAAATTCTTCTTTAATTTCCTGGTTGACCCATTCATTCTTCAGTAGGATGCTCTTTAGCCTCCATGTATTTGAGTTCTTTCTGACTTTCCTCTTGGCATTGAGTTCTAGTTTCAAAGCATTATGGTCTGAAAATGATCCCAATCTTCTGCTACTGGGTGAGACCTGATTTGTGACCTAGGATGTCATCGATTCTGGAGAATGTTCCATGGGCACTAGAGAAGAATGTGTATTCCATTGCTTTGGGATGGAATGTTCTGAATGTCTGTGAAGTCCATTTGGTCCAGTGTGTCATTTAAAGTCTTTATTTCCTTGTTGATCTTTTGCTTAGACGATGTCTCCATTTCAGTGAGGGGGGTTGTTAAAGTCCCCCACTATTATTGTATTGTTGTCGATGTGTTTCTTCGCTCATGTTCTTAATGGCCTTATATAATTGGCCACTCCCATGTTAGGGGCATAGATATTTACAATTGTTAAATCTTCTCGTTGGATAGACCCTTTAAGTAGGATATAGTGTCCTTCCTCATCCCTCATTACACTCTTTGCTTTAAAATCTAATTTGTCTGATATAAGGAATGCCACCCCAGCTTTCTTTTGGTGTCCATTAGAATGGTAAATGGTTTTCCACCCCCACACTTTCAATCTGGGGGTATCTTTGGGTCTAAAATGAGTCTCTTGCAGACAGCATATCGATGGGTCTTGTTTTTAAATCCAATCTGATAGCCTGTGTCTTTTGATTGGGGCATTTAGCCCATTTACATTCAGGCTAACTATTGAAAGATAGGAATTTAGTGCCATTGTATTGCCTGTAAGGTGACTGTTACTGTATATTGTCTGTGTTCCTTTCTGGTCTATGTTGCGTTTAGGCTCTCTCTTTGCTTAGAGGACCCCTTTCAATATTTCTTGTAGGGCTGGTTTCGTGTTTGCAAATTCTTTTAGTTTTTGTTTGTCCTGGAAGCTTTTTACCTCTCCTTCAATTTTCAATGACAGCCTAGCTGGATATAGTATTCTTGGCTGCATATTTTTATCATTTAGTGCTCTGAATATATCCTGCCAGTGTTTTCTGACCTGCCAGGTCTCTGTGGATAGGTCTGTTGCCAGTCTAATGTTTCTACCACTGTAGGTTACATATCTCTTCTCCCGAGCTGCTTTCAGGATTTTCTCTTTGTCTCTGAGACTCGTAAGTTTTACTATTCAATGTCGGGGTGTTGACCTATTTTTATTCATTTTGAGAGGGGTTCTCTGTGCTTCCTGGATTTTGATGCCCGTTTCCTTTCCCAAATTAGGGAAGTTCTCTGCTATAATTTGCTCCATTATACCTTCTGCCCCTCTCTCTCTTTCTTCTTCTTCTGGGATCCCAATTATTCTAATGTTGTTTCGTCTTATGGTATCGCTTATCTCTCGAATTCTGCCCTCGTGATCCAGTAGTTGTTTATCTCTCTTTTTCTCAGCTTCTTTATTTTCCATCATTTCATCTTCTATATCACTGATTCTCTCTTCTGCCTCATTTATCCTAGCAGTTAGCGCCCCCATATTTGATTGCACCTCATTAATAGTCTTTTTGACTTCTGCTTGGGTAGATTTTAGTTCTTTTACTTCTCCAGAAAGGGTTTCTCTAATAACTTCCATGCTTTTTTTAAGCCCAGCTAGTATCTTTAAAGTGATGATTCTGGACTCTAGATCTGACATCGTACTAATGTCCATATTGAGTAGGTCCCTGGCAGTCGGTACTACCTCTTGTTCATTTTGTTGAGGTGATTTTTTCCATCTTGTCATTTTGTCCAGAGGAGAATAGATTAATGAGAGAACAAAATGCTAACAGGCTAACAACTTCCCCAGAAAATATACTCTAATCAAATCAGAAAACACCTGAAGCCTGGGGAAAAGGAAGGGAAAGAAAGAATAAAGAAAAAGAAAAAAAAAAAGAAAAAGATAAAGATAAAAACAGTACAAAACAAAAAGAAACAGAAAATGATCAAATATGAACAGGCTGGTGCATAGATCAGTGCCCCACACTAGATTTTGGGTGTATTTTGGTCTGTTAGAAGAAAGGGCGTCGTAACATTTTAAAGAAAGAAAAACTTATATATGTACAAAAATAAGGGTTGATAGGATGAAAGGATGGCATATGACTGTAAAGACGAAAATTATAAAAAATTTTATAAAAGGAATTGATAAGAAGTTGTTTGAAAAAAGAAGAAGAGGATTTTTAAAAAAAGAAAAAAAAGGGAGAGAATCTGATCAGGCAGGGGAGTAGAAAAAAACAATACACTAGAGATTTAGGGTATAGTCTGTTCTGTTAGAAGAAACTATCTCAAAATTTTAAAGAGAGAACGACTTATATATATATGCCAAAAATAAGGGTAACTACTATGAAGGGATAGAATATGACTCTAAAAATGAAAAATAAAAATATTTTTTTAAAAAGGGATTGATAAGATGTTGGTTTTAAAAGGGAAAAAGAAGATTAAAGAAAAAAGACAGGGCGCCTGGGTGGCTCAGTTGTTTAAGCAACTGCCTTCAGCTCAGGTCATGATCCTGGAGTCCCGGGATCGAGTCCCGCATCGGGCTCCCTGCTCAGCAAGGAGCCTGCTTCTCCTTCTGACCCTCCCCCCTCTCATGTACTCTCTCTCATTCTCGTTCTCTCAAATAAAGAAATAAATCTTTAAAAAAAAAAGACAGTTAAAAAAAATTAACTTCGAAAGACTAAAGAATCATGGTAAAAAAGCCATGAATTCTATGTGCATTATTCCCCTAGCACTGGAGTTCTGCTGTTCTCATTGATTGGTAAACTTGGTCTTGGCTGGCTGTTCTTGCTGATCTTCTGGGGAGGGGCCTGCTGCTGTGGTTTTCAAAAGTCTTTGCCGGAGGCCAAATTGCCCCTCCCTTATCCACTCCAGGCTAAGTAATCTGCTTGGGTTTGCTCTCTGGAGCTTTGTTCCCTGCAAGCTTTCCATACAGCTTTGGAGGCAGAGAGTGAAAATGGCAACCTCCTAATCTCTGCCTCGGAGGAGCCAAGAACTCGGGATCCACTCCTCACTGAGCCTCCAGAGAAAAGCCGTCAGTCACTCCCGTCTCCCCAGTCTCCGGCCGCACTCCGTGCTCACCCCGTCTGTGACCGCGTGTTTCTCTCTCTGGTACCCGACCCCGTTTGGAGTCTCCAAACCCAGCAGATCCCTGTGGTGCGTTCCCGCACCTCTCCTCCCAGGTGAAGAAGGTGAGTCTCCCTGGATCTGCCGCTTGTTGGGTGCCAGCTGGAGGAGCAGGGGCCCAACTGTGCCGCGGATCATGGTTTATGGCAACTCCGAACAGAGAGCCCACGCCTGGGCTCCGTCTCTGCAGCCGGCTTCCCCACTCCGATACCTGGAAGCTCTGCCGCACTCAGGCACCCACGTCTTTCTGTGACCCCAAGGGTCCTGAGACCACACTGTCCCATGATGGTTCCACCCCCCACTTAGCCACCAGAGTGATGTCCCTCAGCGAAGCAGACTTCTAAAAATTCCGATTGTGTGCTCCATGGCTCTATCACTTGCCAGAAGCGGCAGATGGAGGCCCCTCCCCCACCGTCTATCCTCCCGAATATCGCCTCAGATTCACTTCTCCATACGTCCTACCTTCCAAAAAGTGGTCGCTTTTCGGTTCAGAGTTGTTGTTATTCTTTTCTTCGATCTCCTGTTGAGTTTGTAGGTGTTCAGAATGGTTTGATCCCTATCCAGCTGAATTCCTGAGAGGAGATGAAATCCAGGTCTCCTATGCCTATGCCAACTTGCCCCGCCCGCTCTTTTTCCCTTTTTCAACCAACATCTTATCAATCCCTTTTTTAAAAAACATTATTATTTTTCATTTTTAGAGTCATATTCTATCCCTTCATAGTAGTTACCCTTATTTTTGGCATATATATATGTTGTCCTATCTTTAAAATTTTGAGACAGTTTCTTCTAACAGATCAGACTATACCCTAAATCTCTAGTGTATGGTTTGTCCTACTCTCCTGCCTGATCACATTCTCTCCCTTTTTTTTCCTTTTTTTAAAAAATCCTCTTCTTTCTTTTTTCAAACAACTTCTTATCAATTCCTTTTATAAAATTTTTTATAATTTTCGTCTTTACAGTCATATGCCATCCTTTCATCCTATCAACCCTTATTTTTGTACATATATAAGTTTTTCTTTCTTTAAAATGTTGGGACGCCCTTTCTTCTAACAGACCAAAATACACCCAAAATCTAGTGTGGGGCACTGATCTATGCACCAGCCTGTTCATATTTGATCATTTTCTGTTTCTTTTTGTTTTGTACTGTTTTTATCTTTATCTTTTTCTTTTTTTTTTCTTTTTCTTTATTCTTTCTTTCCCTTCCTTTTCCCCAGGCTTCAGGTGTTTTCTGATTTGATTAGAGTATATTTTCTGGGGAAGTTGTTAGCCTGTTAGCATTTTGTTCTCTCATTAATCTATTCTCCTCTGGACAAAATGACAAGATGGAAAAAATCACCTCAACAAAATGAACAAGAGGTAGTACTGACTGCCAGGGACCTACTCAATATGGACATTAGTACGATGTCAGATCTAGAGTCCAGAATCATCACTTTAAAGATACTAGCTGGGCTTAAAAAAAGCATGGAAGTTATTAGAGAAACCCTTTCTGGAGAAGTAAAAGAACTAAAATCTACCCAAGCAGAAGTCAAAAAGACTATTAATGAGGTGCAATCAAATATGGGGGCGCTAACTGCTAGGATAAATGAGGCAGAAGAGAGAATCAGTGATATAGAAGATGAAATGATGGAAAATAAAGAAGCTGAGAAAAAGAGAGATAAACAACTACTGGATCACGAGGGCAGAATTCGAGAGATAAGCGATACCATAAGACGAAACAACATTAGAATAATTGAGATCCCAGAAGAAGAAGAAAGAGAGAGAGGGGCAGAAGGTGTAATGGAGCAAATTATAGCAGAGAACTTCCCTAATTTGGGAAAGGAAACGGGCATCAAAATCCAGGAAGCACAGAGAACCCCTCTCAAAATGAATAAAAATAGGTCAACACCCCGACATTGAATAGTAAAACTTACGAGTCTCAGAGACAAAGAGAAAATCCTGAAAGCAGCTCGGGAGAAGAGATATGTAACCTACAGTGGTAGAAACATTAGACTGGCAACAGACCTATCCACAGAGACCTGGCAGGTCAGAAAACACTGGCAGGATATATTCAGAGCACTAAATGATAAAAATATGCAGCCAAGAATACTATATCCAGCTAGGCTGTCATTGAAAATTGAAGGAGAGGTAAAAAGCTTCCAGGACAAACAAAAACTAAAAGAATTTGCAAACACGAAACCAGCCCTACAAGAAATATTGAAAGGGGTCCTCTAAGCAAAGAGAGAGCCTAAACGCAACATAGACCAGAAAGGAACACAGACAATATACAGTAACAGTCACCTTACAGGCAATACAATGGCACTAAATTCCTATCTTTCAATAGTTAGCCTGAATGTAAATGGGCTAAATGCCCCAATCAAAAGACACAGGCTATCAGATTGGATTTAAAAACAAGACCCATCGATATGCTGTCTGCAAGAGACTCATTTTAGACCCAAAGATACCCCCAGATTGAAAGTGTGGGGGTGGAAAACCATTTACCATTCTAATGGACACCAAAAGAAAGCTGGGGTGGCATTCCTTATATCAGACAAATTAGATTTTAAAGCAAAGAGTGTAATGAGGGATGAGGAAGGACACTATATCCTACTTAAAGGGTCTATCCAACGAGAAGATTTAACAATTGTAAATATCTATGCCCCTAACATGGGAGTGGCCAATTATATAAGGCCATTAAGAACATGAGCGAAGAAACACATCGACAACAATACAATAATAGTGGGGGACTTTAACAACCCCCCTCACTGAAATGGAGACATCGTCTAAGCAAAAGATCAACAAGGAAATAAAGACTTTAAATGACACACTGGACCAAATGGACTTCACAGACATTCAGAACATTCCATCCCAAAGCAATGGAATACACATTCTTCTCTAGTGCCCATGGAACATTCTCCAGAATCGATGACATCCTAGGTCACAAATCAGGTCTCACCCAGTAGCAGAAGATTGGGATCATTTTCAGACCATAATGCTTTGAAACTAGAACTCAATGCCAAGAGGAAAGTCAGAAAGAACTCAAATACATGGAGGCTAAAGAGCATCCTACTGAAGAATGAATGGGTCAACCAGGAAATTAAAGAAGAATTTAAAAAATTCATGGAAACCAATGAAAATGAAAACACAAGTGTTCAAAATCTTTGAGATGCAGCAAAGGCAGTCCTAAGAGGAAAGTATATAGCAATACAAGCCTTTCTCAAGAAACAAGAAAGGTCTCAAGTACACAACGTAACCCTACACCTAAAGAGCTCGAGAAAGAACAGCAAATAAAGCCTAAACCGAGGAGGAGAAGAGAAATAATAAAGATCAGAACAGAAATCAATGAAATAGAAACCAAAAGAACAGTAGAACAGATCAACGAAACTAGGAGCTGGTTCTTCAAAAGAATTAACAAGATTGATAAACCCCTGGCCAGACTTATCAAAAAGAAAAGAGAAATGACCCAAATCAACAAAGTCATGAATGAAAGAGGAGAGATCACAACCAACACCAAAGAAATACAAACAATTATAAGAACATATTATGAGCAACTCTATGCCAGCAAATTAGATAACCTGGAAGAAATGGAGGCATTCCTAGAGATGTATCAACTGCCAAATCTGAACCGGGAGGAAATAGAAAACCTGAACAGACCTATAACCACTAAGGAAATTGAAGCAGTCATCAAAAATCTCCCAAATACAAAAGCCGGGGTCAGATGGCTTCCCAGGGGAATTCTACCAAACATTTCAAGAAGAATCAATACCTATTCTTCTGAAACGGTTCTAAATAATAGAAATGGAAGGAAAACTTCCAAACTCGTTTTATGAGGCCACAATTACCTTGATCCCCAAACCAGACAAAGACCCCATCAAAAAGGAGAATTACAGACCAATATCCCTGATGAACATGGATGCAAAAAATCTCTCCAAAATACTAGCCAACAGGATCCAACAGTACATTAAAAGGATTATCCACCACGACCAAGTGGGATTTATCCCTGGGCTGCAAGGTCAGTTCAACATCCACAAATCAATCAATGTGATACAATACATTAACAAAAGAAAGAACAAAAATCATATGATCCTCTCAATAATGCAGAAAAAGCATTTGACAAAGTACAGCATCCTTTCTTGATCAAATCTCTTCGGAGTATAGGCATAGAGGGTACATACTTCAATATCATAAAAGCCATGTATGAAAACCACAGCTAATATCATTCTCAATGGGGAAAAACTGAGAGGTTTCCCACTAAGGTCAGGAACGTGGCAGGGATGTCTCCTATCCCCACTGCTATTCAACATAGTATTGGAAGTCCTAGCCACAGCAATCAGAGAACAAAAAGAAATCAAGGCATTCAAATTGGCAAAGAAGAAGTCAAACTCTCACTCTTTGCAGATGACATGATATTTTATGCTGAAAACCCAAAAGACACCACCCCAAAACTGCTAGAACTCATAGAGGAATTCAGTCAAGTGGCAGGATATAAAATCAATACACAGAAATCAGTGGCATTCCTATACACCAACAACAAGACAGAAGAAAGAGAATTTAGGGAGTCGATCCCATTTCAATCGCACCCAAAACCATAAGATACCTAGGAAGAAATCTAACCAAAGAGGCAAAGTATCAATACTCAGAAAACTATAAAATACTCATGAAAGAAATTGAGGAAGACACAAAGAAATGGAAAAACGTTCCATGCTCATGGATTGGAAGAACAAATATTGTGAAGATGTCAATGCTACCTAGAGCAATCTACACATTTAATGCAATCCCTATCAAAATATCATCCACTTTTTTCAAAGAAATGGAACAAATAATCCTGAAATTTGTACATAACCAGAAAAGACCCCGAATAGCCAGAGGAATGTTGAAAAAGAAAAGCAAAGCTGGTGGCATCACTATTCCGGACTTCCAGCTCTATTACAAAGCTGTCATCATCAAGACAGTATGGTACTGGCACAAAAACAGACACACAGATCAATGGAACAGAACAGAGAGCCCAGAAATGGACCCTCAACTCTATGGTCAACTAAACTTTGACAAAGCAGGAAAGATGTCCAATGGAACAAAGACAGTCTCTTCAACAAATGGTGTTGGGAAAATTGGACAGCCACATGCAGAAGAATGAAACTGGACCATTTCCTTACACCACACACAAAAATAGACTCAAAATGATTGAAAGACCTCAATGTGAGACAGAAGTCCATCAAAATCCTAAAGGAGAACACAGGCAGCAACCTCGTCGACCTCAGTCACAGCAACTTCTTCCTAGAAACATCACCAAAGGCAATGGAAGGAAGGGCAAAAATGAACTATTGGGACTTGATCAAGATAAAACTTTTGCACGGCAAAAGAAGCAGTCAACAAAACCAAAAGGCAAGAGACAGAATGCGAGAAGATATTTGCAAATAATATCAGATAAAGGGCTAGTATCCAAAATCTATAAAGAACTTCTTAAATTCAACCCCCAAAGAACAAATGATCCAATCAAGAAATGGGCAGAAGACATGAACAGACATTTTTCCAAAGAAGACATCCAAATGGCCAACAGACACATGAAAAAGTGCTCAACATCGCTCAGTATCCGGGAAATCCAAATCAAAACCTCAATGAGATACCACCTCACACCAGTCAGAATGGCTAAAATTAAGAAGTCAGGAAACGACAGATGTTGGCGGGGATGCGGAGAAAGGGGAACCCTCCTCCACTGTTGGTGGGAATGCAAGCTGGTGCAGCCACTCTGGAAAACCCTATGGAGGTTCCTCAAAAATTGAAAATAGAGCTACCATACAACCCAGCAATTCCAGTAATGGGTATTTACCCCAAAGATACACATGTAGGGATCCGAAAGGGTACATGCACCCCGATGTTTATAGCAGCAATGTCCACAATAGCCAAAATGTGGAAAGAGCCAAGATGTCTATCGACAGAGGAATGGATAAAGAAGAAGTGGTATATATATATACAATTGAATATTATGCAGCCATCAAAAGGAATGAAATCTTGCCATTTGTAATGACGTGGATGGAACTGGAGGATATTATGCTGAGCAAAATAAGTCAATCAGAGAAAGACATGTATCATATGACTTCACTGATATGAAGAATTCTTAATCTCAGTCAACAAACTGAGGGTTGCTGGAGTGGTGGGGGGTTGGGAGGGATGGGGTGGCTGGGTGATAGACATTTGGGAGGCTATGTGCTATGGTGAGCACTGTGAAATGCGTAAGACTGTTGAATCACAGACTTGTACCTCTGAAACAAATAATACATTATATGTTAAAAAAAAAAAAAAGAAGAAGAAGAAAGCAGGAAGGGAAGTATGAAGGGGGGAAATCAGAGGGGGAGACGAACATAAGAGACTGTGGACTCTGAGAAAGAAACTGAGTGTCCTACAGGGGAGGTGGGTGGGGTTATGGGTTAGCCTGGTGATGGGTATTAAAGAGGGCACGTACAGCATGGAGCACTGGGTGTTATATGCAAACAAGAATCATGGAACACTACATCAAAAACTAATGATGTAATGTATGGTGATTAACATAACATAATAAATATATATATATATATATGTTCTCTCCTACCAAGAAGTTCACAGTCTAATAGGAAAAAGGGCACATAAAAGAAGGCAAAATGTGATGAATGCCATGACAGAGTTGTCATTCTAAAGGAACTAACAAACCCCAGAGAACCTTAGATACTTCTGAACATAGCAGTGATGTAAGCAGTTGTTTAAGTCTGATATAACCAGAGGGTGTTTTAGAAAGTTAGGTCAGGAATTAGTATTTAGCTAGACAAACTGAATGAAAGGCTGCTGAAGATCAGGAAGAAAGCTGTTGGGAAATGGCTCTGCACTGGGCACTTGCATTTCTGCATGTCTTATAAGCAGAAGAACTGAGTGTCTTTGTTTCAGACTTACAGATAAAGATCAATGAGGTTAAACGAGGTCATAAGTGTGATACCCTAATCCAATATGGCTGGTTCCTTAAAAGAAGAAGAGACGCCCAGCACTCTCCCTTTGCCATGTGAGGACATGCAAGTAGGTGGCCATCTACCTGCAAGCCAAGAAGAGAGTCCTCACCAGGAAATAAATCAGCTGGCACCTTTGTCTTGGACTTCCCAGCCTCTAGAACTATGAGAAGTTGTTGTTGTTTAAGCCACCTACTTTATGGTATTTTGTTACAGCAGCCCAAGCTAACTAATACAATTGGGGAAGAATATTTTTTAAAGTTTTTAATATTTAGGCCCTTTATCTCAGAAAGGTTTTAAATATTTAATGAAAATTTTCAAAATAATAATATTAACATTAACATTCCTGGCCATATATGAAAATTAATGTATGAAACCATGATCCTTTAAATTGATTATTCTCCCTAACATCAGGGTCTTAGGGAAATAATAGCAAAATTTCCCATTTATAACATTAATGTTACTGACACGCCTAAGATTCAAAGCCAAGAATGATACATTAATTATTGAATCATACTTCTCTTTAATTCTGAAATCTCACCATTTAATCTAAACAACTTATACTTTATGCCTTGATCTCAGGTGATGACAAAACTTAGATTCCTGCCATATAAATGATAAAAGTTAAGCATATTTTTAAACCAACACTTGCAAAATTGTACAACCATTTTTGGAAGACAGTTGGGCAAGTTTTTACAAAGCTAAACATAGTCTCATGATACAACTCAGCAATCATGCTCCTAAGTATTTACTCAACTGATTTGAAAACTCATGCCCACATAAAGAGCTGCATAATATAAACTTGTACATTTATAACAGTTTTATTCATAATTTATTCATATTTTCCAGTAACTGGAAGCCAACAAAATGCCCTTCAGTAGGTTAACGATAAACAAACTCTAGTATATCCATACAGTGAGATACTATTCAGTGATAAAAAGCTATCCAATTAGCTATCAAGCCAAAAAAGAACATTCATAAATCTTAAGTGCATACTGCTAAGTGAAAAAAAAAAAAAAAGCCTGCCTTAAAAGGCTATAAACTATATGATTAGATTTATGGACATTCTAAAAAGGCAAAGCTATGGAGATAATAAAAAGATCAGTGATAGCCTGGGGCTGTGGGGGAGGGAAGGATAACCTAAATAGGTGAAGCACAGGGATTTTTTAAATTGGTGAAACAGCACAAAGAGTGAACCTTAATGTATGCAAATCTCCAAAGATCATTTAAGAGGTAAGGGGAACTAGACTGTGAAAAAATAACCTACTGCATTATAAATGTACAAAACAGCCCCACTGGCTGGTGGAAGGTTGCTGATATAAATAACTGTAAATGAGTGTAGTTCATAAAACTAAATGGAAAAGGAACTGTACAAAAGCACTGGACCCTAGTAGATAAAGTTGTTGCCTTTGAGGGTACAATCTAAGAAATCTAATATAGTTATATATGTGTATCAGAATTGGACAATTAAGTGGATGGATGGCAGATGGTGAGAGTTACTCCTCACTGTTGGAATGAGAGGTTACAGATAAGAAAGGGGTAGAGGCTAGGATTATCTATACGTTAATGGATTAGAGCTGGAGACATCAATATGAACTCCTCTTTAGCTTAGTATAGAAGCAGATGGTTGCTTTAGAAATATATATAGATATATGTGTGTATGTATATAGGTTAGTATACACACATTTATTTCCATGTTCTATCTGCTGAGAGGATCTAAAATCAATGACATACAGTATTGATGAGCACACTGAAGGCCTAGATCTTGTTATCTAATACCATTCTCCAATTTAAAAGATAATAAATTTTCTGTTTCTTCCTGGTTCAGTTTTGGTGGTTTATACATCTCTAGGAATGCATCCATTTCATCCAGATTATCTAATTTGCTGGCATATAGCTGCTGATAATATGTTCTTATAATTGTTTGTATTTCTCTGGTGTTGGTTGTGATCTCTCCTCTTTCATTCATGATTTTATTTATCTGGTTCATTTCTCTTTTCTTTTGATATAAGTCTGGCCAAAAGTTTTACAATCTTATTAATTCGTTCAAAGAATCAGCTCCTAGTTCACTGATCTGTTCTACCATTCTTTTGGTTTCTAGTTCATTGATTTCTGCTCTGATCTTTATTATTTCTCTTCTCTTGCTGGGTTTAGATTTATTTGTTGCTCTTTCTTCAGCTCCTTTAGGTGTAGGGTTAGGTTGTGTATTTGAGGCCTTTCTTGTTTCTTGAGAAAGGCTTGTATTGCTATATACTTTCCTCTTAGGACTGCCTTTGCTGCATCCCAAAGATTTTGAACACTTGTGTTTTCATTTTCATTAGTTTCCATGAATTTTTTTAAATTCTTCTTTAATTTCCTGGTTGACCCATTCATTCTTTAATAGGATGCTCTTTAGCCTCCATGTATTTGAGTTCTTTCCGACTTTCCTCTTGTGATTGAGTTCTACTTCCAAAGCATTGTGGTCTGAAAATAGGCAGGGAATGATCCCAATCTTTTGGTACCAGTTGAGACCTGATTTATGACCTAGGATGTGATCTATTTTGGAGAATGTTCCATGGGCACTAGAGAAGAATGTGTATTCTCATGCTTTGGGATAGAATGATCTGAATATATCTGTGACGTCCATTTGGTCCAGTATGTCAGAAATACACATTCTTCTCTAGATACACGCTGGACCAGATCCAGAATCAGCAAAGAAGAAGTCAAACTCTCACTCTTTGCAGATGATATGATGCTTTATGTGGAAAACCCGAGAGACTCCACCCCAAAACTGCTAGAACTCATACAGGAATTCAGTAAAGTGACAGGATATAAAATCAATGCACAGAAATCAGTGGCATTTCTATACACCAACAACAAGACAGAAGAAAGAGAAATTAAGGAGTCGACACCATTTACAATTGTACCCAAAGCCATAAGATACCTAGGAATAAATCTAATCTAAGAGGCAAAGAATCTGTACTCAAAAATACACATTCTTCTCTAGCTACAGCAATCAGACAGCAAAAAGAAATAAAAGTCTTTATTTCCTTATTGATCTTTTGCTTAGATGATCTGTCCATTTCAGTGAGGGGGGTGTTAAAGTCCCCTACTATCATTGTATTGTTGTCAATGTGTTTCTTTTATTTTGTTATTAATTGGCTTATATAACTGGCTGCTCCCGTGTTAGGGGCATAGATATTTACAATTGTTAGATCTTAAGGAAATTGAAGCAGTAATCAAAAATCTCCCAACAAACAAGAGCCTAAGGCAGATGGCTTCCTAGGGGAATTCTACCAAACATTTAAAGAAAAATTAATACCTATTCTTCTGAAACTGTTCCAAATAATGGAAATGGAAGGAAAACTTCCAAACTCATTTTGTGAGGCCACAATTACCTTGATCCCAAAAGCAGACAAAGACCCCATCAAAAAGGAGAATTACAGACCAATATCCCTGGTGAATATGAATGCAAAAATTCTCACCAAAATACTAGCCAATAAGATCCAACAGTACATTAAAAGGATTATTCACCACGACCAAGTGGGATTTACCTGGGCTGCAAGGTTCAACATCCACAAATCAATCAATGTGATACAATACATTAAGAAAAGAAAGAACAAGAATCATATGATCCTCTCAATAGATGCAGAAAAAGCATTTGACAAAGTACAGCATCCTTTCTTGATCAAAACGCTTCAGAGTATAGGGATAGAGGGTACATACCTCAATATCATAAAAGCCATGTATGAAAAAACCCACAGAGAATATCATTCTCAATGTGGAAAAACTGAGAGCTTTCCCCCTAAGGTCAGGAACACAGAGGGGTGCCCACTATCACCATTGCTATTCAACATAGTACTAGAAGTCCTAGCTGCAGCAATCAGACAACCAAAAGAAATCAAAGGCATCTGAATCAGCAAAGAAGTCAAATTCTCACTCTTTGCAGATGATATGATACTTTATGTGGAAAACCCAAAAGACTCCCCCCAAAATTGCTAGAACTCATACAGGAATTCAGGAAAGTGGCAGGATATAAAATCAATGCACAGAAATCAGTGGCATTCCTATACACCAACAACAAGACAGAAGAAAGAGAAATGAAGGAGCTGATCCCATTTACAATTGCACCCAAAACCATAAGATACCTAGGAAGAAATCTAACCAAAGAGGCAAAGGATCTGTACTCAGAAAACTATAAAATACTCATGAAAGAAATTGAGGAAGACACAAAGAAATGGAAAAACGTTCCATGCTCATGGATTGGAACAGCAAATATTGTGAAGATGTCAACGCTACCTAGAGCAATCTACACATTCAATACAATCCCCATCAAAAGACCATCCACTTTTTTCAAAGAAACGGAACAAAGAATCCTGAAATTTGTATGGAACCAGAAAAGACCCCGAATAGCCAGAGGAATGTTGAAAAAGAAAAGCAAGGCTGGTGGCATCACAATTCCAGACTTCCAGCTCTATTACAAAGCTGTCATCATCAACACAGTATGGCTGGTACAAAAACACATAGATCAATGGAACAGAACAGAGAGCCCAGAAATGGACCCTCAACTCTGTGGTCAACTAATGTTCAACAAAGCAGGAAAGAATGTCCAATGGAATAAAGACAGTCTCTTCAACAAATGTTGTTGGGTAAATTGGACAGCCACATGCAGAAAAATGATACTAGACCATTTCCTTATGCCACACACAAAAATAGACTCAAAATGGTTGAAAGACCTAAATGTGAGGCAGGAGCCCATCAAAATCCTAGAGGAGAATACGTAACAACTTCTTAACAACTTCTAATTAACAACTTCTTCCTAGAAACATCACCAAAGGCAAGGGAAGCAAGGGCAAAAATGAACTATTTGGACTTGATCAAGATAAAAAGCTTTTGCACAGCAAGAGAAACAGTCAACAACACCAAAAGACAAGCGACAGAATGGGAGAAGATATTTGCAAATTACATACCAAATAAAGGGCTCGTATCCAAAATCTATAAAGAACTTATCAAACTCAACACCCAAAGAACGAAGAATCCAATGAAGAAATGGGCAGAGGACATGAACAGACATTTTACCAAAGAAGACATCCAAATGGCCAACAGACACATGAAAAAGTGCTCAACATCACTTGTCATCAGGGAAATCCAAATCACAACCTCAATGAGATACCACCTCACACCAGTCAGAAGGGCTTAAATTAACAAGTCAGGAAATGACAGAGGTTGGCAGGGATGTGGAGAAAGGGGAACCCTCCTCCACTGTTGGTGGCAATGCAAGCTGGTGCAGCCACTCTGGAAAACAGTATGGAGGTTCCTCAAAAAGTTGAAAATAGAGCTACCATATGACCCAGCAATTGCACTACTGGGTATTTGCCCCAAAGATACAAATGTAGAGTTCCAAAGGGTACGTGCACCCCAATGTTTATAGCAGCAATGTCCACAATAGCCAAACTGTGGAAAGAGCCAAGATGTCCATCGACAGATGAATGGATAAAGAAGATGTGGTATATATACAATGGAATATTATGCAGCCATCAAAAGGAATGGGATCTTGCCATTTGCAGCAACGTGGATGGAACTGGAGGGTATTATGCTGAGCGAAATAAGTCAATCAGAGAAAGACATGTATCATATGACCTCACTGATATGAGGAATTCTTAATCTCAGGAAACAAACTGAGGGTTGCTGGAGTGGTGGGGGTGGGAGGGATGGGGTGGCTGGGTGATAGACACTGGGGAGGGTATGTGCTATGATGAGGACTGTGAATTGTGCAAGACTGTTGAATTACAGATCTGTACCTCTGAAACAAATAATGCAATATATGTTAAAAAAAAAAAAAGGAGAAGATAGCAGGAGGGGAAGAATGAAGGGGGGGAAATCGGAGGGGGAGATGAACCATGAGAGATGATGGACTCTGAAAACAAACTGAGGGTTCTAGAGGGGAGGGGGTATAGCCAATTGACAGAGCACCATCTATTGTAAATAAAAATATTTAATTACTAAGCTGCCGTGTAAACTTTGTCATAAATCATAAATCATAAATTTGGGTTTATCTCTGAGTTCTCCATTCCTTTCCATTTAATGCCACTGAACTGTTTTTCTAACATTGCATCAATACCACACTATTCTTTTTATTAGAGCTTAGTCTTTGATGTCTGCTAGTATTAGTCCTCAAGCATTGTTTTACTTACATGTTAATAAAAAAAGGAAGGAAGGAGGGGAGGGAAGGAAAACAAAAATAGAAACAAAAACAGAAGGAAGAGAGGAAGACAGATTGTAGACTTATTTGAATTGATCATATACTGATAATAGTGATGATTTTATCTGCTATAGTAATGACAGTTATTTTCCCCAAAATAATAAATCTGTTATAAATAATAATTAATTTAAGGCCACGTTTACCTAATGTTAAAACAATGAGTCAACCCAGGGAAAATCTAACCATGTAGCTAAGGAAAAAAAAAATTTAACTTGAATTTTTTCACTTTTTAATCAATTATCTTAGCATTTTCTGGATAACATCTCTATCATAAGCACAGTTAATTTTTAAAATGACTAATAAATGGTACTGAAAACCCTTTATTCAATTACAAAATGAATGAACTGAAAAACACCTTTATAATTATAGAATTAGCACTCTCTCCACAGACATACACAAATCATCCCTAAATTCTATATTAGTTTATAATACTGCTAGTTATCTTTGAAACTTTTCATTAGTTCTAAAGCTACAACAATGAAAATAAAATGTATTGTTGACTTATTTCCTAATCAAGATGCTCATTTAAAAAGCGTTTTGAAGCAATAAAATGATTTACAATGCAATATTAGACAGCCTGAAGTGTATATGAATTGAATTAGATAGGATAATGAAGCTCATCAATAACTTTAGACTATAAATGGGAATCCAGGCATACTTCTTAAGCTCCATAAACTCATGGCCTAGAGCATAGGTTAGTACATAAAGATATGCTGAAATAAAGGGAGGGAATAATTTAAATAGGATGAATAAGTTATGTAAAATTAAATTGTCGAAACCTTAGGTTTTCTTGAATAAATAAAATTTCAATATAAAAAATTAGGTTGTTAAAAAATCAGTTTTTGGGGCACCTGGGTGGCTCAGATGGTTGGGCGTCTGCCTTCAGCTCAGGGTCCTGGGATCGAGCCCCACATTGGGCTCCCTGCTCGGCGGGGGGCCTGCTTCTCCCCCTCCCTCTGCTTCTCCCCCTAGTCATGTTCTCTCTCTCTCTCTCTCTCTGTATCTCTGTGTCTGGAATGAATACATAAAAAAATCTTAAAAAAAAAAATCAGTTCTTTTTTGTTTGGCAATTTCAGGTCTAAAAATTTAACAATGGAGTATCAAATATCTAGCCAATTCTCTCTTTGTATGTAAAATAAGCTGTTGTCTGACTTCCCACTTGAAGTACTTTAATGTTTGAAGCAAAAGTGTTAGATTGAATGGTCCAAATAATTTCTCCTCTATAATTATCTGTACAACCAAATCTCACTAAAAATAACAGAACCACAATGAGATACCACTTCACACCCCTTAGGATGGCTATTATCAAGAACACAGAAAATAACAAGTGTTGGCAAGGATATGGAGAAATTGAAACCCTTATACATTACTGGTAGGACAATAAAATGGTGTGGCCACTGTAGAAAATGATATCGTGGGCGCTTGGGTGGTTCAGTCAGTTAGGCATCTGCCTTCAGCTCAGGTCATGATCCCAGGGTCCTGGGATCAATTCTTGCATCAGGCTCCCTGCTCAGCAGGGAGTCTTTTTCTCCCTCTGCTCCTCCCCCCACTTGTGCTCACTTACTTGCTCTTTCTCTCTCTCTCTTGCAAAAATAAATTAATTAAAAAAGAAAATAGTAAAAAAAAAAAAAGAAAGAAGAAAGAAAGAAAGAAAGAAAATAGAATGGCAATTTCTCAAAAAATTAAACATAGGATTACCATATGATGCAGTAATTCTACTTCTGGGTATATACCCAAAGAAGGGAAAACAGAGACTATGTCACATATTCATACACCCATGTTCATAGCAGCATTATCCACAATACCCAAAAAGTAGAAGCACCTAAAATGTCCATTGATGAATGAATGGATAAAACAAAATGTGATATCTTCATGCAATGGAGGAGTATTCAGCTAAAAAAGAACTGAACCTTGAGGACATTATGCTAAGTGAAATAAGCCAGACACAAAAGAACAAATATGGCATGACTGCATTCATATGAGGTACCTAGAAGAGTCAAATTTATAGAGACATAAAGTAGAATGATGGTTGCCAGGGACAGGAGATAGGTCAGAAAGGGGAGTTATTATTTAATGAATACAGAGCTTAGTTTGATGTAATGAAGAGTTCTGAAGATGATGGTGGTAATGGTTGCACAACAATGTGGATATATTTAATGCCCCTGAACCGCATACTTAAAATTTTTTTAAATGGTAAATTTTATATTATATATATTTTACCACAATAAAAAAGCAAATACATGCACCCACAAAGGCACATGCATACACACACACACACAGACACCCCAATTGGAGGGAATCTCTGAAAGTATTATTACTAACTTAAATATCTGAGACTCAAACTGTCTCAAGTAGTTATGTGTCAGGGGACCCCAAGACCACCTCCAGATTCAGTGATTCGCTAGGACAATTTAGCATATAGTTATAGTCAGGGCTACATTTATTTTAGCAAAGCAAAATCAGCAATCAAAGGATGGAAGCAAAATCAGCAAGCTTTCAAGAGTCCTCTTTCAGTGGAGTCCCACGGAGTGTACTTAATTCCCCCAGCAAAGAGTTGTGATAACACATGTGAAATGGTGTCTACCAGGGAAGCTCATTAGAGAATCAGAACCCAGGGTTTTCATTGGCACAGGTCATATAGGCACCTTCACCTGGCATGTACCCAAGTTCCAGACCCCTGGAAGGAAGTAGGTGTCAACAGACACTGCATTGCTCAGTTTAGGCACAGTAAGGTCTCTTGTCAGGGAATGATGGGAGCCCTCCTGACATGCAGGTTCCCAGAGGCCAGCTGATGGCAACCTTGCAACCAGGCCTTTCTAAGCACAGCAGTCTCAGGGTGATCTGTTAGCTCGTCTCTGCATGTAACACACTCACCTAAAAAGCTACACAATTTTTCTAAAGCCCACCTCACACACGAGTCAAGGTCTATCCCACAACTGAGCTCTATAAAAGGATGATGCTCATAGCCTCTCTGTTGGAGGTGGGACCTCAATGGACTGTCAATAACATAACTGGTCAACTCACCTACATGTGGCATTAATCACAGGTGACATGCACAAAAATCTCCATCAGTAAAGAAAACAATTATTCTCTACACTCATGAGTGGCCCTGTTGGGGACCAATTAGGAATTTAAGAATTTTAATTAAGACCTCATCTGTTTCTTAAATAATCAGCAATCATTACCTTGTCATTTTATGACACAATCATTACATTAGACAACATTGAAAACTGACTCTAGATGATTCTCTTAATTGAGAAATGATTGCTTGGTGTCTTGATTCCTTGAGGAAGGCCAACATCCCTGCCCACATGGCCAGCACTAAAGAGGGCAGCCCCCGCACACCAGCTGTGGGCACCTTCCTCCTTCCCCATACTGGCTTGAGGCCCAGCCAATTGTGTACCTACGGTTGCCTGAGCACACATGTTAGGAGCCAAATGTAAATTTGATTTCCATGTTGAAGGGCCTCCTCCATCATGGGATGGGCCGGTTCTACTCTGTGTAAGAAGAGACAACAGAAAGACTTGCCACTGCAAAGCACAGGAGTTGTCAGCTACCAGGGGCTTTTTGGGGGACACAAGCCTGCATCTGTTTCAAGGCTTACTAGCAGTGATGGAGGTGGGAAAGGAGCCAAGATCTCGCAGTGGATGGGGAAGGAACTCTAGGCAGACAGGTAGATGGATATATGGGCACTGAGGTGTCCCCAGGGGGAGTGGAGGTGGAATGATGGAGTGGGCCACAGGTTGCTGTGGGCAGTGGCTGCAATGACAGAGCCCCGGGGCCCAAGGGAGTTCAGGCAGGAGAAGGAAAGCCACTGAGTCACTTCAGGGAGATGGCTTTGGCCAGGACAGCAGAAAATGAGAACCCATTTCTACTCTAGCCACAGAATGTGCCACCTGAATTTGTGTAATAGATTTGCCTTCTAAATTCTATTATATTTAAGGAAATAAAATTATTTTTTCTCTCTCTCTTTTTAAAAAGATATTATTTATTTATTTGACAGAGAAAGAGAGAGCACCAGCAGGGGGAGTGGCAGGCAGAGGCAGAGGGAGAAGCAGGCTCTCTACTGAGAAAGGAGCCTGATGCAGGACTTGATCCCAGGAATCTGGGATCATGACCTGAGCCAAAGGCAGACTCTTAACTGACTGAGCCACCCAGGCACCCCAATTTTCTGTCTCAATTCCAGACTACCAACTGGGTATGAGAGCTAAGATGATCACAGAGAAAGCCAGTCAGGACTGAGTGGACATACAATCTGCAAAAGACATCATCTAGCCAAGGTTCTAGGCCTATAAAAATTTGTGCCAATTTTTGGGCAAAAATGGCAAGCAGTTACCTGCCCTTTACATGGCTTTTCCCAACTGGTGAGTAACAGTTATCTGGGAGAAAGTGGAAAGTGTCTCCCAGAAAAAGTATTCTTGTTTCATAAGGTGTGTTGTGGGACCAGGCAGTTTTCTGAGTGCTTTTCCCTAAACTAAAGAGAGATCATATTTCATGCTTGCCACAGCATGCTGAGACAGGAGTAGCTCATAGGTCCATTTTGCAAATGAGGAGCTGTAGCACAGAGAAGTAGAGGAACCTCCACACTCATACTCACTAGTAAATAGTAGGATGGGCGTTCAGGCCTGAAAAGGGGCCCTCAGCCACTAGACTGCACCACAGCCAACTGTGGTGCAGCCTAAGCATGAAGGGGTGTAGTGAAGAGGGTAAAAGAGGCATCCCATGGGTCAGGGATACAGCTGGCACTCAGGGCAGACTGGAACTCAGACCTGAACTACCTCTGCCTCTCCTCTCAGTCCCTCTCTGCACAACTCATTCCCCCTTTCTCAGCACATGAGAACACATGCATGCCAAGCTCCTGCATTCATGCCTCCTTTGTGGCTCTCAGATTCAGGTCCAACATCACATTCCTAGGAAAGGAAATCAGAGGGGCCCAAATCTCCCTCACCAGTCAATTGATGTCACCTGGAAAATGGGAGTGGTTTGGACAGTTCCCAAGGTTGTGGATGACAACTCTATCAAGATGTACCCTGAGTGGAGGGTGGGCGGAGCAAGATGGCGGAGGAGTAGGAGACCTGGATTTTGTCTGGTCTCAGGAATTCAGCTGGATGGGGATCAAACCATTCTGAACACCTACAAACTCAACAGGAGATCGAAGAAAAGAATAGCAACAACTCTCCAAACAGAAGAGAGACCACTTTCTGGAAGGTAGGACAGGTGGAGAGTTGAATCCGAGGTGATATTCGGAAGGATAGACGGCGGGGGAGGGGGCCTCCATTGGCTGCTTCTGGCAAGTGATAGAGCAGCAGAGTACAAAATCGGAATTTTTAGAAGTCTGCTCTGCTGAGGGACGTCAGTCCAGTGGCTAGGCGGGGGTGGAACCCTCATGGGACGGTGTGGTCTCAGGACCCTCAGGGTCACAGGAAGACTGGGGGTGCCTGAGTGTGGCAGAGCTCCCAGGTATCAGAGCGGGGAAGCCGGCTGCAGAGATGGAGCCAGGGCATGGGCTCTCAGCTCGGGGTGGCCATAAACCATGATCCATGGCAACAAAGACTGTAATAAGAGATGAGGAAGGACACTATATCCTACTTAAAGGGTCTATCCAACGAGAAGATCTAACAATTGTAAATATCTATGCCCCTAACATGGGAGCGGCCAATTATATACGGCAATTAAGAACATGAGCAAAGAAACACATTGACAACAACACAATAATAGTGGGGGACTTTAACACCCCCCTCACTGAAATGGACAGATCATCTAAACAAAAGAAAAACAAGGAAATAAAGACTTTAAATGACCTACTGGACCAAATGGACTTCACAGACATATTCAGAACATTCCATCCAAAAGCAACAGAATACACATTCTTCTCTAGTGCCCATGGAACATTCTCCAGAAGAGATCACATCCTAGGTCACAAATCAGGTCTCAACCAGTACCAAAAGATTGGGATCATTCCCCGCCTATTTTCAGACACAATGCTTTGAAACTAGAACTCAATCACAAGAGGAAAGTCGGAAAGAACTCAAATACATGGAGGCTAAAGAGCATCCAACTAAAGAATGAATGGGTCAACCAGGAAATTAAAGAAGAATTTAAAAAATTCATAGAAACTAATGAAAATGAAAACACAAGTGTTCAAAATCTTTGGGATGCAGCAAAGGCAGTCCTAAGAGGAAAGTATATAGCAATACAAGCCTTCCTCAAGAAACAAGAAAGGTCTCAAGTACACAACCTAACCCTACAAATAAAGGAGTTAGAGAAAGAACAGCAAATAAAGCCTAAACCTAGCAGGAGAAGAGAAATAATAAAGATCAGAGCAGAAATCAATGAACTAGAAACCAAAAGAACAGTAGAACAGATCAACAAAACTAGGAGCTGGTTCTTTGAAAGAATTAACAAGATTGATAACCCCTGGCCAGACTTATCAAAAAGAAAAGAGAAATGACCCAAATCAACAAAGTCATGAATGAAAGAGGAGAGATCACAACCAACACCAAAGAAATACAAACAATTATAAGAACATATTATGAGCAACTCTATGCCAGCAAATTAGATAACCTGGAAGAAATGGATGCATTCCTAGAGATGTATCAACTACCAAAACTGAACCAGGAAGAAAAAGAAAACCTGAACAGACCTATAACCACTAAGGAAATTGAAGCAGTCATCAAAAATCTCCCAAAAAACAAAAGCCCAGGGCCAGATGGCTTCCCAGGGGAATTCTACCAAACATCTAAAGAAGAATTAATGCCTATTCTTCTGAAACTGTTCCAAAAAATAGAAATGGAAGGAAAACTTCCAAACTCGTTTTATGAGCCACCATTACCTTGATCCCCAAACCAGACAAAGACCCCAACAAAAAGGAGAATTACAGACCAATATCCCTGAAGAACATGGATGCAAAAATTCTCACCAAAATACTAACCAATAGGTTACAACAGTACATTAAAAGGATTATTCACCACGAACAAGTGGGATTTATCCCTGGAATGCAAGATTGGTTCAACATCCACAAATCAATCAATGTGATACAATACATTAATAAAAGAAGAAGAACAAGAACCATATGATCCTCTCAATAGATGCAGAAAAACCATTTGACAAAGTACAGCATCCTTTCTTGATTAAAACTCTTCAGAGTATAGGGGTAGAGGGTACATACCTCAATATCACAAAAGCCATCTATGAAAAACCTACAGCGAATATCATTCTCAATGAGGAAAAACAGAGCTTTCCCCTAAGGTCAGGAACACGGCAGGGATGTCCACTATCACCACTGCTATTCAACGTAGTATTAGAAGTCCTAGCCACAGCAATCCGACAACAAAAAGAAATCAAAGGCATCGAAATTGGCAAAGAAGTCAAACTCTCACTCTTTGCAGATGATACAATACTTTATGTGGAAAACCCAAAAGACTCCACCCCCAAACTGCTAGAACTCATACAGGAATTCAGTCAAGTGGCAGGATATAAAATCAATGCACAGAAGTCAGTGGCATTCCTGTACACCAACAACAAGACAGAAGAAAGAGAAATTCAGGCGTCGATCCCATTTACAATTGCACCCAAAACCATAAGATACTTAGGAAGAAATCTAACCAAAGAGGCAAAGGATCTGTACTCAGAAAACTATAAAATACTCATGAAAGAAATTGAGGAAGACACAAAGAAATGGAAAAACGTTCCATGCTCATGGATTGGAACAGCAAATATTGTGAAGATGTCAACGCTACCTAGAGCAATCTACACATTCAATGCAATCCCCATCAAAAGACCATCCACTTTTTTCAAAGAAACGGAACAAAGAATCCTAAAATTTGTATGGAACCAGAAAAGACCCCGCATAGCCAGAGGAATGTTGAAAAAGAAAACCAAAGCTGGTGGCATCACAATTCCAGATTTCAAACTCTATTACAAAGCTGTCATCATCAAGACACTATGGTACTGGCACAAAAACAGACACATAGATCAATGGAACAGAACAGAGAGCCCAGAAATGGACCCTCAACTCTATGGTCAACTAATGCTCGATAAAGCAGGAAAGAATGTCCAGTGGAAAAAGGTCTCTTCAACAAATGGTGTTGGGAAAATTGGACAGCCACATGCAGAAGAATGAAACTGGGCCATTTCCTTATGCCACACACAAAAATAGACTCCAGATGGTTGAAGGACCTCAATGTGAGACAGGTGTCCATCCAAATCCTAAAGGAGAACACAGGCAGCAACCTCTTCGACCTCAGCCACAGCAACTTCTTCCTAGAAGCATCGCCAAAGGCAAGGGAAGCAAGGGCAAAAATGAACTCTTGGGACTTCATCAAGATAAAAAGTTTTTGCCCAGCAAAAGAAAATGTCAACAAAACCAAAAGACAACTGACAGAATGGGAGAAGATATTTGCAAATGACATATCAGATAAAGGGCTCGTATCCAAAATCTATAAAGAATTTATCAAACTCAACACCCCAAAGAACAAAGAATCCAATCAAGAAATGGGCAGAAGACATGAACAAACATTTTTCCAAAGAAGACATCCAAATGGCCAACAGACACATGAAAAAGTGCTCAACATCACTTAGCATCAGGGAAATCCAAATCACAACCTCAATGAGATACCACCTCACACCAGTCAGAAGGGCTTAAATTAACAAGTCAGGAAACGACAGATGTTGGCGGGGATGCGGAGAAAGGGGAACCCTCCTACACTGTTGGTGGCAATGCAAGCTGGTGCAACCACTCTGGAAAACAGTATGGAGGTTCCTCAAAAAGTTGAATATAGAGCTACCATACGACCCAGCAATTGCACTACTGGGTATTTACCCCAAAGATACAAATGTAGGGATCCGAAGGGGTACGTGCACCCCAATGTTTATAGCAGCAATGTCCACAATAGCCAAACTGTGGAAAGAGCCAAGATGTCCATCGACAGATGACTGGATAAAGAAGATGTGGTATATATACAATGGAATATTATGCAGCCATCAAATGGAATGAGAACTTGCCATTTGCAGCGACGTGGATGGAACTGGAGGGTATTATGCTGAGCGAAATAAGTCAAACAGAGAAAGACATGTATCATATGACCTCACTGATATGAGAAATTCTTAGTCTCAGGAAACAAACTGAGGGTTGCTGGATTGGGGGGTGTGGTGGGATGGATGGGGTGGCTGGGTGATAGACATTGGGGAGGGTATGTGCTATGGTGAGCGCTGTGATTTGTGCAAGACTGTTGAATCTCAGATCTGTACCTCTGAAACAAATAATGCTATATATGTTAAGAAGAAAAAAAAAGAAGAAGATAGCAGGAGGGGAAGAATGAATGGGGGGAATCAGAGGGGGAGACGAACCATGAGAGACAGTGGACTCTGAAAAACAAACTGAGGGTTCTAGAGGGGAGGGGTGTGGGAGGATGGGTTAGCCTGATGATGGGTATCAAAGAGGGCACGTTATGCATGGAGCACATTCATTCGCAAACAATGAATCATGGAACACTACATCAAAAACTAATGATGTAATGTATGGTGATTAACATAACAATAAAAAAATTTTTTAAAATGTACCCTGACTGGTCTAACAGCTTTGGACATTCCGTATAGTTTAGTGTCCCCTTAAAGACTCACAAGCCATATTAGCATATTAAAAGCTGAGACACTTTGCAGTAAGAAAGTGTTTTGTTTTGTTTAACCAGATGTGTCCCAAATTTAAACATAAGACACTCACTTTGTGACTCTTCCATTAACATCTTACAGGAGAATTCAGCAGGACTCTCAGGAGCAAGCCCTGTGTGGCATGTCCTTCCCTGACAAGATTCCACATTCTCAAGGAGGGAGGCTGCTGCATGTGGTTGGAGAATCGTACAGAATCCAAACCAGCACAGTCCAAGCTTCACAGACCATCTCAGAAAGAGGCAGAGGGACGAATTTACAGAGAAAAGCAATTTCTGCCCAAAACACTCAGCTATTCCTGGTAAGTTCTTGAAGTGCTGCCAAGTTTAGCTAGAGACTTGCATGGCCCAGATAATCACAATTTGGTAAAAATCACAGGGCTTTGAAGTTGAATGTTATTTGACTCTTCTAGGTACCTCATATTTCCAGGTCTGGAAAGATGGTTGCTTAGAATAAATCCATTGTAAGCAAGAGAAGTTGGGAGTGCTTGGAAATTCTGTCTGGATTTGCATGCTTTAGGGAGAAGACATGCTTTAGGGTTCTCTGTAGCATGGGGTAATAGCAAAAGCCAGATGCTGGTGTTCTGCCACCCACTGAGGGTGCTGGAAGATCCCCCAAGATATATAAATTAGAGAAGGGCTACACTGGCCCACTTGCTGAGTGTTGTCTTGAAGACAAATCTGTCCTGCTGACAAGATTACTAATGGAACACAGAGATGGGCACTGCCCAAAAGAAATCGCAGCTCACATGTGGGGAGGCAGTAACCTACGGAGAACAACCAACACAGCACGTGAATAGGCAGCTCCCACTGACTTAAAGTGAAGGAAGAATAAGATCTGCAACAAAGGAGACTTTAGAGAAGATAGATAAATAGACAAATCAGGACAAATCAAAGATAGTTTTTGGAATGCAAGTAATTGGAGCACATACCCGAGGACCTGGTCACTGCCTCTCACCTAGAATTTGAAGTACCAGACACTCATTTCACAGACTTCCTTGCAGCTAAAACAAAGCACATGGCCTAAGCTTTGTTCATTAAATGCACCTGCCCAGAACTTTGAGCTCTAGAAACACAGAGGCAGAGGCCAAAGAGGATCTATTCAGGGGGCTGGTCTCAGCATTTAGAGCAGTAGCAACATGAAGTGTCCAGAGGCAGATGGAAGATATGAGCTATGGATAGGGCCAAACTTGCCTTTGTACCTGTACCTACATCCCCAGCATCATCCCTATTGAAATCAGGAAGTCAATATCAATGGTAGCATTTTCCATTAGCATTTCTGAGCTACAGATAATAGGTGCTAAAAGCACTTGCCTATCACATCCCCACTTAGCTCTCCATTTTGGTCTATGCAGAAGATGGATAGTTCCTGAAAATAGACAGTATATTATGAGTATCTTATCAAAGGGTGAATCTAATTGAATTGCTCTTATATATGAGATTTTCTTACTGGAAAAAAAGTTGATAGTCTCTGGGATACAGCACACAGTATTTGAGCCTGCAAAGGTGTTTTTCTCTCATAAGCAGGGGAAATGCATAACTCTCACACCTTTAAGAAAAAAAGTAAGCATCTCAGCCATGCCACAATTTAATCCTCAGAGAATTTGACCAACATGACTCCACAGGACCTCTGACTTTTAAAGACCTACAGAGCATAAAATAACAGGGGCTTTAGATGCTTTGATAAGACACAAGCATAACAGAGGGTGATGGGTAAGTGGATATTTGTGAATAAATCTCATAAATGTGCAGAAAATAAAGCTTCTATGGGTGGGGCAGTGAGCAAGGGCATGCACAGTACTAGAGACTGTACTTTACCTCCTGCATTCTAAGAAGGTGGCACAACATTTGGTATAGCATGCATGGTTTTGAAGGAAATATATACCATTTGGGGGTGGCTATTCTTATTTACTTGCCAAATGACCCAAAAGGCTATCTCTGAGTAGGATAATAGAGAATCAGTACTTTTTTAATCATACGAACCTAATTTGTACAACTATCTACAAATATATTTGAAAGCATGAAAGGAAATATAATTTAACAAAACTAAGGAAAAGATCGAAAATCTAAAGAAACTAATTTCCAAAGAAGGTATGGGAAAAGAAATTGTAAATATATAACTTTTCCCCAAAAATAAAAGTGTCAGGTCCAAATAATTTCACAGGGAAAATTGTACCAAATCTTTGAAAAACAGGTAAGTCCAATGCAATTCAAATTTTCCAGAGAATAACTAACGAAAGAAATCTCTCAATTTTATGAAATATAACAATGGCTCCAAAATTTAACAAAGAGTATACAATAAAAACTACATGTTAACTCAGTTATAAATATCAATATAAAATCCTAAATGAAATATTAGCAGACTGAATCCAGATCACACTAAAAAGTATGCCATTACCAAATGACAAAGATATCCACTAACATCATTGCTATTTTAAACTTGTACTTTAGCTATTAACTAATTGAATTAGATGGAAGGGGAAAAAAAGCAAAATGTAAAAACTGGAAATAATAGGCAAAATTATCACCAAAAAATTAAATGGAAGAACATTAATTTAATAAAATATTAGCATATAAAATTAATAACCAAAAATCAAAAGCTTTAAAATATGAAATCACAAGCAGTTAGATGGTATAATGGAAAACAGAACAGAAAACTGGCACCAAGACTCGATTCTCTCAGCCAGCATCCCTGCTACTGTCCCTGGGAAGAGCACAGCAGGTTGGTGCCACCCATTCTTCTTATGACACAGGGGATCCTCAGATCCAGCTGTGATTTCCAGGATTCTGCCCCACCTCGCCACCTAAGCACCTTTAAGCCAGGAACATTCACCATGGTAGCAGACTTGTAAAATTTCAGATTTTGCACTCACTGCTTATAATAATTTGCAGTAGCCTCTGTAACCTGGCTCCCTCCCTGCCATGGTATCCACAGCTATATCTCCCCCAAGTCAACTCTGCGCACCTCCTACCTTCCAAAAGGTGGTTGCTTTTCTACTTGTAGACTCGCAGTTTTTCTTCTCTCAGACCTCCACTTGATTTGTTTGGTTTCAGAATAATTTGATAACTATCTAGCTGTGTTTGAGGGACAAAACAAGGTTAGGGGCCCCCTACTCCTCCACCATCTTAACTCCTCACTAGAAAATTATTCAAATAAATTATGTTTATACACCATTCATTACTATACAGCTCTTAAAAACAAATATACAAAAAAGAATGAGGAAATTCTCTATTGAGAGGTCTTAGGATATAATAGTAAGAGGAAAAAGCAAAATGTAGAGGAGCACATGTAATGTGCTAACTTATGTGTAAGAAAGTGGGATGAAATAAGGATTTACATTTAGAGTTTCCTGTATCAGCAGAAAGGTAGACTGAAAAAAGTACATAAGAAAGTAATATAAGTAGACATAATGAGTGGAGAAAAAGTGAAGTAAGTGGTGATAGGCTGAGAATAAGACTTCTCAATGTACTACTTTTTCTAATTTATTTAACAATCTAAATGTATTATCTATGAGACATAAAAAAGGAAAACAGCAATAAAATTGATTAAAATAATTTAGAATGAAATCTTGCCATTTGCAACGATGTGGATGGAACTGGAGGGTATCATGCTGAATGAAATAAGTCAATCAAAGAAAGATATGTATCATATGATCTCACTGATATGAGGAATTCTTAATCTCAGGAAACAAACTGAGGGTTGCTGGAGTGGTAGGGGGTGGGAGGGATGCAGTGGCTGGGTGATAGACATTGGAGAGGGTATGTGCTATGGTTAGCACTGTGAATTCTGTAAGACTGCTGAATCACAGACCTGTACCTCTGAAACAAATAATACATTTTATGTTAAAAAAAAAAAAAAAAGAAGATAGCAGGAAGGGAAAAATGAAGGGGGGAATCAGAGGGGGAGATGAACCATGAGAGACTATGGACTCTGAGAAACAAACTGAGGGTTCTGGGGGGGGGGTGTATTAAAGAGAGCACGTACTGCATGGAGCACTGGGTGTTATATGCAAACAATGAATCATGGAACACTACATCAAAAACTAATGATGTAATGTATGGTGACTAACATAACATAATAAAAAATAAATAAATTTAAAAAAATAAAATAACTTAGATAAAATAAAGAAATATTCTTCTAAATAACCCCTAAATAAAAAAAATCAAAATGAATGGCAAATAATATAGAAATGCTAAAATGAAAAACATTTAACATATTTCATGGGACACAGAAAAGTTGTACAAGGTGAAATATACAAACCTCTTCATTATTTTCTACCTGTAGAGAACTGAAAATAAATAAAATATTTAACATATAAGATAAAAAAAGAGCACAAAAAATATTGTTTAAACAAAAGTGGGGGGGGGGTCAATTAGGATAAAAAAACCTGAAAGTAATGTAGTACAGAAACAAACTAATTAGAGTAAAAGGCCAAAAGTCTATTTTCTGAAATCTCAAATATAAACTTCTGAGAAGTTTCAGTAAGGAAAAAAATAAAAAGATTACATGCATATATATATTACATATATATGTGTGTATATATATATACACACATGCATATATATATAAAATGTCTTAGAATATTTTAAGATTATATGGGGTCAGTGGGTATGTGTGTTTCAGCAGAGAAAGGAGATATGACCATAGATATAAGGACTATGAAAAGTTTCAAGTTATTTCCTAGCAAGATACAAGACATCAGATCCAAATGGATTTACAATTCCACCGTTCAAAGTTAAATACAGAAAGCTCCCTGATTCATTCAATGAAGCTAGTATAACTGTAAAACCTAATACAGCACACACACACAAAAAGCTGTGACCAAATTTACTTATGAATATAGATACAACAACTCTGATTTAAAAAAAAAAGAAACATTCTGAAGCAAAGGGAATGTACTAAATGGGACTTATTCCAGAAATACAAGAATTACCTCATATTAGAAAATCTAAAACATGATTCACTACATAAATGACGTAAGGAGAAAAAAATCATAAAATTATATCAACAAATTCACTAATAGTGTGTAATAAAATGCAGTGATAACTGACAATAAAAGCATAACATGACTGGCTCGATCCCAGGACCCTGGGATCAGGACCTGAGCCAAAGGCAGACACTTGATAACTGAGCCCCCCAGGCACCCAGGTTCTCTCAGTTTTTACTATGCTGTATATTTTGGTGTGATAAATTACTTATTTATTACTAGTTACTATATGCTTTTAAGAATATTTTTAAAAATATAATTTATTCAGGAAGGAAAAAAGATGGTGGAGGAGTAGGGGACCCTATTCCAACCAGTCCCTGGAATTGAGCTGGATACCTACCAGACCACTTTGAACATGCCCAAAATCAGCCTGAGATGTAAGAAGATAGATCTGGATCTCTACAAACAGAATATCACAGGTGGTTGTCTTCGAGGTACTAAGCTGGGAGCCGTGATTCCACGGGCAGATATCAGAAGATAAACGGAAGGGGGAGGGAGCTGTGGGGATCCTACGCTGCTGGTGAGTGATAGCCTCCTGTGCTGGGGAAAGGGCATAGACTTGCAGATTGGTAACGATGGGGAAAGGACTTTAGCGCAAGTCCCAGACTGAAATCCAGAGCGGCAGGACCGTGCATGCGAATGGGGCAGCTTGTGGTTTTAGAAGCACAAAGGGCAGAGACATGCCCCGACCTGGAGGCGGGGACTGGGAGCACTGCTGAGGGGCACACAACACACAATGCTTCAGTTTATAGCAGAAACGGAGATAGTGTGGCCTGGAGAGCTCACTGAAGAACAGACTGCAATCTCTCTGCTCTGAGGCAGAGGGTTGGAAATGATCTGTTTTGCTTTGACTCTCGGAAGAGACACGGAAAGCCGCCACAAAACAAAAGCCCCAGAAAACCGGTTTTCACTGAACCCATTCCCCTGCCACAACGAGCAGGGCAACTCTGCCCAAATAGGGTTGCCTGAGTAACAGTGCAGCAGGTCCCTTGCCCAGAAGACAAGCTGGAAAAACAAGAGGCCAGCAACCGTAAGGTCCCTAGAAAACAGGTGCACCTTGCTTGGGTTATGGTCAATAATTTGGACTCTGTACATTCCCTCAACCACCCCTCAACAGAATGACTAGGAGGAGGAACTCCCCAAAATAGAAAAGACTCAGGGACTGTGACTTATGCCATAGATTTACAAATGGATACAGATATAACCAAGGTGTGGGAGATGGAATTCAGGGTAACAATTGTGAAGACAATAGCTAGAATGGAGAAATCGATTAATGGCAACATAGAGTCTCTAAGGGCAGAAATGAAGGCTGAATTGGCAGAAGTTAAATATGCTATCAATGAGGGCGCCTGGGTGGCTCAGTTGGTTAAGTGACTGCCTTCGGCTCAGGTCATGATCCTGGAGTCCCAGGATCAAGTCCCGCATCGGGCTCCCTGCTCAGCGGGGGGTCTGCTTCTCCCTCTGACCCTCTTCCCTCTCGTGCTCTCTGTCTCTCATTCTCTCTCTCAAATAAATAAATAAAATCTTTTTTAAAAATGCTATCAAAGAGATCCAATCTAACCTAGATACTCTAACACCTAGGGTAAGCGAGGCAGAAAAACTAATTAGTGATCTAGAAGACGAACCAATAGACAAGAAGGAAAAAGAGGAGCCCAGGAAAAACAACTCAGAATCCATGAAAATAGAATCAGAGAAATAAGTGACACCATGAAGTGATCCAATGTCAGAATTATTGGAATCCCGGAGGGAGTGGAGGGAGAGAGAGGACTAGAAGATACATTTGAGCAAATCGTAGCTGAGAACTGCCCTAATCTGGGGAATGAAACAAACATCAATGTCCTAGAGGCAGAGAGGACCACTCCCAAGATCAAGGAAAACAGGCCAATGCCCTGGCAATGTAATAGGGCAGTTAGGGGGAAGAGATTCCTTATGTACAGAGGGAGGAACATCAGAATAATATCAGACCTATCCACAGAGACCTGGCAAGCCAGAAAGGGCTGGCAAGACATATTCAGGATACTAAACGAGAAGAACATTCAGCCAGAAATATTTTATCCGGTAGGCTGTCATTTAGAATGGATGGAGAGATGCAGAGCTTCCAAGACTGGCAGAAACTGAAAGAATATGTGACCACTAAGCCGGCCCTGCAGAAACATTAAGGGGGGGTTCTTTAAAAGGAGAAAGACCCCAAGAGTAATATAGAACAGAAATTTACAGGGACAATCTATAAAAACAAGGTATTCACAGACAACATGATTACAACAATAATTTCTTATCTTTCAATAATCACCCTCAACATGAACGGCTTAAATGCTCCCATAAAATGGCACAGGGTTGCAGATCGGATAAAAAGATAGGATGCACCCAAATGCTGTATTCAAGAGACTCATTTTGAACCTAAAGTTCCATCCAGACTGAAAATGAAGGGATGGAGTTCCATCTTCCATGCCAATGGACCTCAAAAGAAAGGTGGAGTAGCAATTCTTATATCAGACAAATTAGATTTTAAGTTAGACTGTATTTAGAGACACAAAGGACACTATATCATTCTTAAAGGGCCTATCCAACAAAAATATCTAACAACTGTAAATATCTACGCACCCAACAAGGGAGCAGCCATCTACATAAGCCAACTGTTAACCAAAACAGAGTCATATTGATAATAATACGTTAATTGTAGGAGAACTCAATACTCCACTCTCAGCAACAGACAGATCATCTAGGCAGAAAATCAACAAAGAAACAAGAGCTTTGAATAAAACACTGGACCAGATGGACCTCATAGATATATACAGGACATTCCACCCTAAAACAACAGAATACTCATTCTTCTCGAGTGCACATGGAACTTTCTCCAGAATAGACCACATACTGGGTCACAAATCAGGTTTCAACCGATACGAAAAGATTGAAATTATTCCCGCACATTCTCAGACCACAATGCTTTAAAACTGGAACTCTATCACAAGAAAAAATTTGGAAGACATTCAAACACTTGGGAGCTAAACACCACTCTGCTTAAGAATATTTGGGTCAACCAGGAAATCAAAGAAGAATTTAAACATTTCATGGAAACCAATGAGAATGAAAACACATTGGTCCAAAACCTACGGGATACTGTAAAAGTGGTTCTAAGGGGAAAATACATAGCCATCCAAGCCTCACTCAAAAAAATAGAAAAATCCCGAATTCATCAACTAACTCTAAATCTTAAAGAGCTAGAGAAAAAGCAATAAATGATGTCTAAGCCATGCATTAGATGAAAAATAATTGAGATTAGAGCAGAGATCAATGAATTAGAAACCAGAAACACAGATCAGATCAATGAAACTAGAAGCTGGCTCCTTGAAAGAATTAATAAGATTGATACACCACTGGCCAGACTTATCAAAAGAAAAGAGAAAGGACCCAACTTAATAAAATTATGAATGAAAGGGGAGAGATCACGATTAACACCAATGAAATAGTAACAATTATTAGAAATTATTATCAAGAACTATATGCCAATAAATTAAGCAACCTGGAAGAAATGGATGCCTTCCTGGTAAACCTATTAATTGCCAAGACTGAAACAGGGAGAAATTGAAAAATTGAATAGGCCAATAACCAGTAACAAGATGGAAGCAGTGATCAAAAACCTCCCAAAGTTAAAGAAGAATTAATATCTATTCTTCTGAAACTCTTCCAAAAAACAGAAATGAAAGGAAAACTTCCAAACTCATTTTTTGAGGCCAACATTACCTTGACCCCCAAAACAGACAAATACCCCATCAAAAAGAATTTCAGGCGGAGCAAGATAGCGGAGGAGTAGGAGACCGGGATCTCCTCTCCTCTCAGGAATTCAGCTGGATAGAGATCAAACCATTCTGAACACCTAAAAACTCAACAGGAGATCGAAGAAAAGAAGAGCAACAACTCTCTCATCAGAAAAGTGACCACTTTCTGGAAGGTAGGACGTGCGGAGAAGTGAATCCGAGGCAATATTCGGGAGGATAGACGGCGGGGAAGGGGCCTCCATCGGCCGCTTCTGGCAAGTGATAGAGCCGCGGAGCACAAAATCGGAACATTTAAAAGTCTGCTCTGCTGAGGAACGTCACTCTGCTGGCTAGGCAGGGGGTGGAACCCTCCGGGACAGTGTGGTCTCAGGACCCTCGGGGTCACAGAAAGACTGGGGATGCCTGAGTGTGGCAGAGATCCCAGGTAATGGACCAGGGAAGCCAGCTGCAGAGGCGGAGCCCAGGCACGGGCTCTCAGCTCGGGGTTGCCATAAACTGTGATCTACGGCACAGTCGGGCCCCTGCTCCTCCAGCAGGGACCCAACAAGCAGCAGATACGGAGAGACTCACCTTCCTTCCCCAGGAGGAGCCGCGCAGGAGTGCACCGAAGGGATCTGCTGGGTTTGGAGACAACACCCGGGATCAGGTGCCAGAGATAGAAACGCATGGTAACAGGCCGGGTAAGCATGGAGTGCGGCCGGAGACCAGGGAGACGGGAGTGACTGACGGCTTTTCTCTGGGGGCTCACTGAGGAGCGGGGCCCTGAGTTCTCGGCTCCTCCGGGGCGGAGATTGGGAGGCCGCCATTTTCACTCTCTGCCGCCAAAGCTGTACGGAAAGCTCTCAGGGAACAAAAGCCCCAGAGAGCAAACCTGGGCAGATTACTTAGCCGGGAGGGGGAAAGGGCGGGGCAATTCCGCCTCTGGCAAAGACATTTAGAAACCACGGCAACAGGCCCCTCCCCAGAAGATCAGCGAGAACAGCCAGCCAAGACCAAGTTTACCGATCAATGAGAACGGCAGAACTCCAGCGCTAGGGGAATACTGCATATAGAATTCATGGCTTTTTTACCATGATTCTTTAGTCTTTCAAAGTTAATTGTTTTTTTAACTGTCTTTTTTTTTTTTTTGAATTTTTCTTTTTCCCTTTTTCAACCAATATTTTACCAATCCCTTTTTTTTAAAAAACATTTTTATTTTTCATTTTTAGAGTCATATTCTATCCCTTCATAGTAGTTACCCATAATTTTGGCATATATATATATAAGATGTTCTCTCTTTAAAATTTTGAGATAGTTTCTTCTAACAGATTAAAATATACACTAAACCTCTAGTATATGGTGTTTTCTATTTCCCTGCCTGATCACATTCTCTCCCTTTTTTTTTTCTTTTTTCTTTTTTTAAATCCTCTTCTTTCTTTTTTCAAACAACTTCTTATCAATTCCTTTTATAAAATGTTTTATAATTTCCATCTTTACAATAATATTCCATCCCTTCGTCATATCAACCCTTATTTTTGTACATATATAAGTTTTTCTTTCTTTAAAATTTTGGGAGGCACTTTCTTCTATAAGACCAAAATACACCCCAAATCTAATCTGTAGCTCTGATCTATAAACCAGCCTGATCATATTTGATCACATTCTGGTCTTTTGTTGTTGTTTTGTTTTGTTTGTTTTTGTTTATTTTTATCTTTATCTTTTTCTTTTTTTTCTTTTTCTTTTTTCTCTCTTTCCATTTTTTTTCCACTGCTTCAGGTCTTTTCTGATTTGTTTAGAGTATATTTTCTGGGGACATTTTCTGGGGACTCTGCTAGCATTTTGTTCTCTCATTAATCTATTCTCCTCTGCACAAAATGACAAGACCGAAAAAAATCACCTCAATAAAAAGAACAAGAGGTAGTACCCAATGCCAGGGACCTACTCAATACAGACATTAGTACGATATCAGATCGAGAGTTCAGAATCATCACTTTAAAGATACTAGCTGGGCTTGAAAAAAAATATGGAAGTTATTAGAGAACCCTTTCTGGAGAAGTAAAAGAACTAAAATCTAACCAAGTAGAAATCAAAAAGGCTATTAATGAGGTGCAATCAAAACTGGGGGCGCTAACTGCTAGGATAAATGAGGCAGAAGAGAGAATCAGTAATATAGAAGACCAAATGATGGAAAATAAAGAAGCTGAGAAAAAGAGAGATAAACAACTACTGGATCACGAGGGCAGAATTCGAGAGATAAGCGATACCATAAGACGAAACAACATTAGAATAATTGAGATCCCAGAAGAAGAAGAAAGAGAGAGAGGGGCAGAATGGAGCAAATTATAGCAGAGAACTTCCCTAATTTGGGGAAGGAAATAGGCATGAAAATCCAGGAAGCACAGAGAACCCATCTCAAAATCAATAAAAATTGGTCAACACCCCGACATCTAATAGTAAAACTTACGAGTCTCATAGACAAAGAGAAAATCCTGAAAGCAGCTCAGGAGAAGAGATATGTAACCTACAATGGTAGAAACATTAGATTGGCAACAGACTTATACACAGAGACCTGGCAGGCCAGAAAGGACTGGCAGAATATATTCAGAGCACTAAATGAGACAAATAAGCAGCCAAGAATACTCTATCCAGCTAGGCTGTCCTTGAAAATTGAAGGAGAGATAAAAAGCTTCCAAGACAAACAAAAACTAAAGGAATTTGCAAACACGAAACCTGCCCTACAGTAAATCTTGAAAGGGGACCTCTAAGCAAATAGAGAGCATAAACGCAACATAGACCAAAAAGGAACACAGACAATATACAGTAACAGTCACCTTACAGGCAATACAATGGCACTAAATTCCTATCTTTCAATAGTTAGCCTGAATGTAAATGGGCTAAATGCCCCAATCAAAAGACACAAGCTATCAGATTGGATTTAAAAACAAGACCCATCGATATGCTGTCTGCAAGAGACTCATTTTAGACCCAAAGACACCCCCAGATTGAAAGTGAGGGGGTGTAAATCATTTACCATGCTAATGGACACCAAAAGAAAGCTGGGGTGGCAATCCTTATATCAGACAAATTAGATTTTAAACCAAAGACTGTAATAAGAGATGAGGAAGGACATTATATCCTACTTAAAGGATCTATCCAACAAGAAGATCTAACAATTGTAAATATCTATGCCCCTAACATGGGAGCAGCCAATTATATAAGGCAATTAATAACAAAAACAAAGAAACACATCGACAACAATACAAGAATAGTGGGGAATTTAACAACCCCTTACTGAAATGGACAGATCATCTAAACAAAAGATCAAAAAGGAAATAAAGACTTTAAATGACACACTGGACCAAATGGACTTCACAGATATATTCAGAAGATTCCATCCCAAAGCAACGGAATACACATTCTTCTCTAGTGCCCATGGAACATTCTCCAGAATAGATCACATCCTAGGTCACAAATCAGGTCTCAACTGGTAACAAAAGATTGGGATCATTCCCTATTTTCAGACAACAATGCTTTGAAACTAGAACTCAAACACAAGAGGAAATTCGGAAGGAACTAAAATACATGGAGGCTAAAGAGCATCCTACTGAAGAATGATGGGTCAACCAGGAAATTAAAGAAGAATTAAAAAAATACATGGAAACCAATGAAAATGAAAACACAACTTTTCAAAATCTTTGGGATGCAGCAAAGGCCGTCCTAAGAGGAATTTATATAGCAATACAAGCCTTTCTCTAGAAACAAGAAAGGTCTTAAGACACAACCTAACCCTACACCTAAAAGAGCTGGAGAAAGAACAGCAAAGACAAAGCCTAAACCCAGCAGGAGAAGAGAAATAATAAGGATCAGAGCAGAAATCAATGAAATAGAAACTAAAAGAAGAGTAGAAGAGATCAATGAAACTAGGAGCTGGTTCTTTGAAGGAATTAACAAGATTGATAAACCCCTGGCCAGACTTATCATAAAGAGAAGAGAAATGACCTAAATCAACAAAATCATGAATGAAAGAGGAGAGATCACAACCAACACCAAAGAAATACAAACAATTATAAGAACATATTATGAGCAACACTATGCCAGCAAATTAGATAACCTGGAAGAAATGGATGCATTCCTAGAGATGGATCAACTACCAAACCTGAACCAGGAAGAAAAAGAAAACCTGAACAGACCTATAACCACTAAGGAAATTGAAGCAGTCATCAAAAAACCCCCAAAAAACAAAAGCCCAGGGCCAGATGGCTTCCCAGGGGAATTCTACCAAACATTTCAAGAAGAATTAATACCTATTCTTCTGAAACTGTTCCAAAAAATAGAAATGGAAAGAAAACTTCCAAACTCATTTTATGAGGCCAGCATTACCTTAATCCCAAAACCAGACAAAGACCCCATCAAAAAGGAGAATTACAGACCAATATCCCTGAAGAACATGGATGCAAAAATTCTCACCAAAGTACTAGCCAATAGTATCCAACAGTACATTAAAAGGATTATTCACCACGACCAAGTGGGATTTATCCCTGGGCTGCAAGGTTGGTTCAACATCCACAAATCAATCAATGTGATACAATACATTAACAAAAGAAAGGACAAGAATCATATGATCCTCTCAATAGATGCAGAAAAAGCATTTGACAAAGTACAGCATCCTTTCTTGATCAAAACTCTTCAGAGTATAGGCATAGAGGGTACATACCTCAATATCATAAAAGCCATCTATGAAAAACCCACAGAGAATATCATTCTTAATGGGGAAAAACTGAGAGTTTTCCCCCTAAGGTCAGGAATGCGGCAGGGATGTCCACTATCACCACTGCTCTTCAACACAGTATTAGAAGTCCTAGGCACAGCAATCAGACAACAAAAAGAAATCAAAGGCATCCAAATCATTAAAGAAGAAGTCAAACTCTCACTCTTTGCAGACGATATGATACTTTATGTGGAAAACCCCACAGACTCCCCCCAAAACTGCTAGAACTCATACAGGAATTCAGTCAAGTGGCACGATATAAAATCAATGCACAGAAGCCAGTGGCATTCCTACACACCAACAACAAGCTAGAAGAAAGAGAAATTAAGGAGTCAATCCCATTTACAATTGCACCCAAAACCATAAGATACCTAGGAAGAAATCTAACCAAAGAGACAAAGTATCTGTACTCAGAAAACTATAAAATACTCATGAAAGAAATTGAGGAAGGCACAAAGAAATGGAAAAACGTTCCATGCTCATGGATTGGAAGAACAAATATTGTGAAGATGTCAATGCTACCTAGAGCAATCTACACATTCAATGCAATCCCCATCAAAATACCATCCACTTTTTTCAAAGAAATGGAAGAAATAATCCTAAAATTTGTATGGAACCTGAAAAGACCCCGCATAGCCAGAGGAATGTTGAAAAAGAAAAGCAAAGCTGGTGGCATCACAATTCCGGACTTCCAGCTCTATTACAAAGCTGTCAGAATCAAGACAGTATGGTACTGGCACAAAAACAGACACATAGATCAGTGGAACAGAATAGAGAGCCTAGAAATGGACCCTCAACTCTATGTTCAACTCATCTTTGACAAAGCAGGAAAGAATGTCCCATGGAACAAAGACAGTCTCTTCAACAAATGGTGTTGGGAAAATTGGATAGCCACATGCAGAAGAATGAAACTGGACCATTTCCTTACACCACACACAAACATAGACTCCAAATGGTTGAAAGACCTCAATGTGAGACAGGAGTCCATCAAAATCCTAAAGGAGAACACAGGTAGCAACCTCTTTGACCTCAGCTGAAGCAACTTCTTCCTAGAAACATTGCCAAAGGCAAGGGAAGCAAGGGCAAAAATGAACTATTGGGACTTCATCAAGATAAAAAGCTTTTGCAAAGGAAACAGTCAACAAAACCAAAAGACAACCGACAGAATGGGAGAAGATATTTGCAAATGACATATCAGATAAAGGGCTCGTATCCAAAATCTATAAAGAACTCATCAAACTCAACCCCCAAAGAACAAAGAATCCAATCAAGAAATGGGCAGAAGACATGAACAGACATTTTTCCAAAGAAGACATCCAAATGGCCAACAGACACATCAAAAAGTGCTCAATATCGCTCGGCATCAGGGGAATCCAAATCACAACCTCAATGAGATACCACCTCACACTAGTCAGAATGGCTAAAATTAACAAGTCAGGAAACGACAGATGTTGGCGGGGATGTGGAGAAAGGGGAACCCTCCTACATTGTTGGTGGGAATGCAAGCTGGTGCAGCCACTCTAGAAAACAGTATGGAGGTTCCTCAAAAAGTTGAAAATAGAGCTACCATACAACCCAGCAATTGCACTACTGGGTATTTACCACAAAGATACAAAAGTAGGGATCCAAAAGGGTACGTGCACCCCCATGTTTATGTCAGCAAGGTCCACGATAGCTAAACTGTGGAAAGAACCAATATGTCCATGGACAGATGAATGGATAAAGAAGATGTCGTATATATATACAATGGAATATTATGCAGCCATCAAAAGGAATGAGACCTTGCCATTTGCAATGACGTGGTTGGAACTGGAGGGTATTATGCTGAGTGAAATAAGTCAAACAGAGAAAGACATGTATCATATGACCTCACTGATATTGGGAATTCTTAATTGTAGGAAACAAACTGAGGGTTGCTGGAGTGAGGGGTGGGGTGGGAGGGATGGGGTGACTGCGTGTTAGACACTGGGGTGGGTATGTGCTATGGTAGCGCTGTGAATTGTGTGAGACTGTTGAATCGCAGATCTGTACCTCTGACACAAATAATGCAATATATGTTAAGAAAAAAAAGAAGAAGAAGAAGGTAGTGGGAGGGGAAGAATGAAGCGGTGGAATTCGGAGGGGTAGACGAACCATGAGAGACGCTGGACTCTGAAAAACAAACTGAGGGTTCTAGAGGGGAGGGGTGTGGGAGGATGGGTTAGCCTGGTGGTGGGTATTGAGGAGGGCACATTCTGCATGGAGCACAGGGTGTTATGCACAAACAATGAGTCATGGAACACTTCATCTAAAACTAATGATGTAATGTATGGGGATTAACATGAGAATAAAAAAAAAAAAAAAAAACAGAAAAAGAATTTTAGACCAATATCCCTGATGAACATGGATGCAAAAATTCTCACCAAAATACTAGCCAATAGAATCCAACAGTACATTAAAAGGATTATTCACCACGACCAAGTGGGATTTATCCCTGGGCTGCAAGGGTGGTTCAACATCCGCAAATCAATCAACGTGATACAATCCATTAACAAAAGAAAGAACAAGAATCATATGATCCTCTCAATAGATGCAGAAAAAGCTTTTGACAATGTACAGCATCCTTTCTTGATCAAAACCCTTCAGAGTATAGGGACACAGGGTACATACCTCAATATCATAAAAGCCATCTATGAAAAAACTACAGCGAATATCATTCTCAATGGGGAAAAATTGAGACCTTTCCCCCATGTCAGGAATGCAGCAGGGATGTCCACTATCACCACTGCTATTCAACGTAGTATTAGAAGTCCTAGCCACAGCAATCAGACAACAAAAAGAAATCAAAGGCATCCAAATCAGCAAAGAAGAAGTCAAACTCTCACTCTTTGCAGATGATATGATACTTTATGTGGAAAACCTAAAAGATTCCACCCGAAAACTGCTAGAACTCATACTGGAATTCAGTCAAGTGGCAGGATATAAAATCAATACACAGAAATCAGTGGCATTCCTATACAAGAACAACAAGACAGAAGAAACAGAAATGAAGGAGTCGATCCCATTTACAGTTGTAGCTGAAACCTTAAGATACCTAGGAATAAATCTAACCAAAGAGACAAAGGATCTGTACTCAGAAAACTATAAAATACTCATGAAAGAAATTGAGGAAGACACAAAGAAATGGAAAAACGTTCCATGCTCATGGATTGGAAGAACAAATATTGTGAAGATGTCAACGCTACCTAGAGCAATCTACACATTCAACGCAATCCCCATCAAAATACCATTCAGAAATGGAAGAAATCATCCTGAAATTTGCATGGAACCAGAAAAGACCCCGAATAGCCAGAGGAATGTTAAAATAAAAGCAAAGTTGGCGGCATCACAATTCCGGACTTCCAGCTCTATTACAAAGCTGTCATCATCAAGACAGTATGGTACTGGCACCAAAACAGACACATAGATCAATCGAACAGAATAGAGAGCCCAGAAATGGACCCTCAACTCTATGATCAACTCATCTTCGACAAAGCAGGAAAGAATGTCCCATGGAAAAAGACAGTCTCTTCAACAAATGGTATTGGGAAAATTGGACAGCCACATGCAGAAGAATGAAACTGGACCATTTCCTTACACCACACACAAAAATAGACTCCAAATGGTTGAAGGACCTCAATGTGAGACAGGAGTCCATCAAAATCCTAAAGGAGAACACAGGCAGCAACCTCTTCGACCTTAGCGGAAGCAACTTCTTCCTAGAAACGTCGCCAAAGGCAAGGGAAGCAAGGGCAAAAATGAACTATTGGGACTTCATCAAGATAAAAAGCTTTTGCACAGCAAAGGAAACAGTCAACAAAACCAAAAGACAACCGACAGAATGAGAGAAGATATTTGCAAATGACATATCAGATAAAGGGCTAGTATCCAAAATCTATAAAGAACTCATCAAACTCAACACCCAAAGAACAAAGAATCCAATCAACTAATGGCGGGCAGAAGACATGAACAGACATTTTTCCAAAGAAGACATCCAAATGGCCAACAGAAACATGACAAAGTGCTCACCATTGTCAGCATCAGGGAAATCCAAATCACAACCTCAATGAGACACCACCTCACACCAGTCAGAATGGCTAAAATTAACAAGTCAGGAAACGACAGATGTTGGCGGGGATGCGGAGAAAGGGGAACCCTCCTACACTGTTGGTGGGAATGCAAGCTGGTGCAGCCACTCTGGAAAACCCTATGGAGGTTCCTCAAAAAGTTGAAAATAGAGCTACCATACGACCCAGCAATTCCACTACTGGGTATTTACCCCAAAGATACAAATGTAGGTATCCAAAGGGTACATGCACCCTGATGTTTATAGCAGCAATGCCCACAATAGCCAAACTGGAAAGAGCCAAGATGTCCATCGACAGATGAATGGATAAAGAGGAAGCGGTATATATATAGAATGGAATATTATGCAGCCATCAAAAGGAATGAGATCTTGCCATTTGCAACGACGTGGATGGAACTGGAGGGTATTATGCTGAGCGAAATAAGTCAAACAGAGCAAGACATGTATCATATGACCTCACTGATATGAGGAATTCTTTTTTTTTTTAAGATTTTATTTATTTATTTGAGAGAGAGAATGAGACAGAGACAGAGCATGAGATGGGGGAGCGTCAGAGGGAGAAGCAGACTTCCTCCTGAGCAGGGCGCCCGATGCGGGACTTGATCCCGGGACTCCAGGATCATGACCTGAGCTGAAGGCAGTTGCTTAACCAACTGAGCCACTCAGGCGCCCATGAGGAATTCTTAATCTCAGGAAACAAACTGAGGGTTGCTGGAGTGGAGGGTGGGGTGGGAGGAATGGGGTGACTGGGCCTGATGGATTCCCTGGGGAATTCTACCAAACATTCAAAGAAGAAATAATGCCTATTCTACTGAAGTTGTTTCAAAAAATAGAAAAAGAAGGAAAACTTCCAAACTCATTCTATGAGGCCAGCATTACCTTAACCCCCAAACCAGGCAAAGACCCCATCAAAAAGGAGAATTTCAGACCGATATCCCTGATGAATATGGATTCCAAAATCCTCAACAAAATCCTAGCTAATAGGATCCAACAATACATTAAAAGGATCATCCACCACGACCAAGTGGGATTTATCCCTGGGATGCAAGGGTGGTTCAACATTTTCAAATCAACCAATGTGATAGAACACATTAATAAGAGGAGGGAGAAGAACCATATGGTCCTCTCAATTGATGCAGAAAAAGCATTTGACAAAATACAGCATCCTTTCCTGATTAAAACTCTTCAGAGTATAGGGAGAGAGGGAACATTCCTCAAGTTCATAAAATGTATCTATGAAACACCCACAGCAAATATCATCCTCAATGGGGAAAAGCTGAGAGCCTTTCCCTTAAGATCAGGAACATGACAAGGATACCCACTCTCGCCACTATTGTTCAACATAGTACTAGAAGTCCTAGCAACAGCAATCAGACAACAAAAAGAAATTAAAGGTATTCAAATTGGCAAAGAAGAAGTCAAACTCTCTCTCTTCACAGATGACATGATACTTTATGTGGAAAATCCAAAAGACTCCACCCCCAAATTACTAGAACTCATCCAGCAATTCAGTAATGTGGCAGGATACAAAATCAATGCACAGAAATCAGTTGCTTTCCTCTACACTAATAATGCAACTGTAGAAAGAGAAATTAGAGAAACAATTCCATTTACAATAGGACCAAAAGCCATAAGATACCTCGGAATAAACCTAACCAAAGAGGTAAAGGATCTATACTCTAGGAACTACAAAACACTCATGAAAGAAATTGAAGACGACACAAAAAGATGGAAAAACATTCCATGCTCATGGATCAGAAGAATAAACATTGTTAAAATGTCTATGCTACCCAGAGTGATAAATACCTTCAACGCCATCCTGATAAAAATCCCAATGACATTTTTCAAAGTGCTGGAACAAACAATTCTAAAAATTATATGGAATCAGAAAAGACCCTGAGTCACCAAGGAAATGTTGAAATAGAAAAACACAGCAGGGGGCATCACGTTGCCTGATTTCAAGCTATATTACAAAGCAGTGGTCACCAAGACAGCATGGTACTGGCACAAAAACAGACATATAGACCAATGGAATAGAATAGAGAGCCCAGATATGGACCCTCAACTCTATGGTCAAATAGTCTTTGACAAAGCAGGAAAAAAATATGCAATGGAAAAAAGACAGTCTCTTCAATAAATGCTGCTGGGAAAATTGGGCAGTCACATGAAGAAGAATGAAACTCGACCATTCTCTAACACCATACACAAAGATAAACTCAAAATGGATGAAAGACCTCAATGTGAGCTAGGAATCCATCAAAAGCCTAGAAGAGAACATAGGCAGTAACCTCTTTGACATCAGCCCCAGCAACTTTTTTCAAGATACAGCTCCAAAGGCTAGTGAAACAAAATAAAAAATGAACTTTTGGGACTTCATCAAGAGAAAAAGCTTCTGCACAACATAGGGAACAGTCAACAAAACAAATAGGCAACCCACAGAATGGGAGAAGATATTTGCAAATGACACTATGGATAAAGGGCTGGTATCCAAGATCTATAAAGAACTTCTCAAACTCAACACCCAAAAAACAAATAATCAAGTCAGAAAATGGGCAGAAGACATGAACACACACACTTCTCCAAAGAAGACGTACAAATGGCTAACAGACACATGAAAAAATGTTCATCATCATTAGCCATCAGGGAAAGTCAAATCAAAACCACATTGAGATACCATCTTACACCAGTTAGAGTGGCAAAAATTGACAAGGAAGAAACAACAAATGTTGGAGAGGTTGTGGAGAAAGGGGAACCCTCTTCCACTGTTTGTGGGAATGCAAGTTGGTACAGCCACTTTGGAAAACATTGTGGAGGTGCCTCAAACAATTAAAAACAGATCTACCCTGTGACCCAGCAATTTCACTTCTGGGTATTTACCCCAAAGACACAGATGTAGTGAAAAGAAGATCCATATGCACCCCAATGTTCATAGCAGCAATGTCCACAATAGCCAAACTGTGGAAAGAGCTGAGATGTCCTTCAACAGCTGAATGGATAAAGAAGATGTGGTCCATATATACAATGGAATATTACTCAGCCATCAGAAAGGATGAATACCCAACTTTTACATCAACATGGTTGGGACTGGAGGAGATTATGCTAAGTGAAATAAGTCAAGCAGAGAAAGTCAATTATCATATGGTTTCACTTATTTGTGGAACATAATGAATAGCATGGAGGACATTAGGAAAAGGAAGGGGAAAATAAAGGGGGAGGGAATCAGAAGGAGAGATGAACCATGAGAGACTATGGACTCTGAGAAACAAACTGAAGGTTTTAGAGGGAGGGGGTTGGGGGATGGGCTAGCCCAGTGATGGGTATTAAGGAGGGTACGTACTGCATGGAGCAACTGGTGTTATATGAAAACAATGAATCATGGATCACTACATCAAAAACTAATGATGTATTGTATGGTGACTAACATAACATAATAAAATTAAATTAAATTTAAAAAAAAGTATAACATGACTAAAAACTACCGACAAACTAGCAAAAACCAGCAGCAAATTAAACAGTAAAATGCACGGTCAATTTCCATTAAAAGCAGCAAAATAAGGATGTTTGCAATAACTGCTCTTTTTGCACACTGTTTTTGGAGATTCTGATAAAATATGAAAAGGATATTTTTTAAAAGTATAAATTTTGAAGAAGAAAGGAAAATCATATTTATAGATGATATGCCTATGTTCCTAAGAAAATACAAGAAAATTTAATTTTTAAAAAACATCAGAGAATCAAAAGTATCAGCCAGATTCAAGATAAACAGAAAAGCCACCAATCAGTTTTTCCAAGGCTGTGAATAAAGAGTAAACAAAAGATATAATTAAAACAACCAAATTTACAAGAGTCAAACAAAAGAATAAAATATCTAGGAAAAAGTCATAAAAGTCCAAAACCTATATGAAGAAACAAAAAACCTTATTAAAGTAAGATAAAATATTTTATTAAAACAAGAGCTGAATAAACAGAGAAATAAATCAAGTTTCCCAAAGTAAGGATGTTTTATTAGTATAATGTCATTTTTAGTCAGAATCTCAATTTTTAATATAAGTAAAATGACAGAAGTTTCTTTGAAAAGTGAATGATTCAGAATGCACAATTATTTAAAAAAATAGTAAGTTGTCTTACAATATTTTTAAATTATTATAAAGCTAACTCTCTCTCTCTCAGTACTGGCTCTAGGAAGGTCAGTCAGTCCACCAAAATGGCAATGGATGGATCCAAATAGATATTGGAACTTATCATATCAAAGGATGCACTGTGTCTCCATGGGGGAAAAAAGCTTATTTACTGTAAGGTGCTCAGGAAAGCAGGCTGGATCAAAGTGAGGGTCTGCCCTCCTGGTAAGGCTGGGAAACCCCAATAGAGAGCCAGGTTTCTGTAAGATTCTTCCAGGGAATATTGAGAGTAAAAGCATCAGCAATGTCAGTGCCTGGGGAGTCTGATGCTGAGGGGCAGATAGGGACTCCCCCAGTGCCCTTCTCACCTCCCATGCACATGGTGGATGCCTACTGTTTTGACTCCCCAACAGCATCCACTGCTCCCCCATGGTGAATGTGTTGCCACAGTGACTTGTAACAAGCACTAGATACACACTGAAAACAGCTAGGACTGGGTGCCACAACCCTTGGTCTAAGAGTCACACTTTACCTAAGTTAGACCATTTAGAACCTTTCCCTGAGAATTTTGGAAAGGATGTTAAAGGGAGCCTATTTCAGTTCATCTCTGGAGCTGTGGGTGGCCATTCCCTAGCATTTGAAAGAAGCTACAGATGAAGCCCCAAACTGAATGAAGCAGTGATGAAAGTTGGGGAGAGCTGGCTCCTACTGCCTCTGAAGCCCCAGACACTGCCCATCCAGAATCGGTAGATTGCTGTTCCATTCTCCCCTTTGCCCAACCTAATTTGATGAAGGCTTCTGTCACGCACAACCAAGAGTCCTGATTAGCAGTGCATCCTGCATTCTTCTTCTTCTCCCACAGCATCCATGGCTGATGTCAAATGCCCACTCCCGAAGTTTTTGCAAGCCCCCCCCCTCCAACCCCAGTTACATGTCTTCTCACCATCAAGCCCTGCTGATTCCATTTCCAAACTGTACCTCAAACCTGCTCCCTTTTCCCACCTTACAATCCTAAGGTAAACACCTTGCCCCCCACCTCAGCCTCTAACTAGTCTGCTGCTATTCTTGACTCCTCCAATCTGTTCATTTTACTGCTGTGAAAAGTGGTCTTTTCAAAATAAAAATCACATCACATTGCTTTCCTGTTTAAAGCCCTTCTGTGTGCTCCCACCACACCTGAAATAAACCCAGTCTCTTTCCATTGAGTCTATATGTCAAGGTATGCAGCCTCTTTAAGGACTCTCCCTACGCCAGAGTGATGGTAGTTGCTTGGTTTCCTCAGAGAAGATACTCAGTTTGCCTACTTGGGGCTATTTCTTATCTCAGAAAATTAGTATTTTTAGCATAGCAGCATTAGTTCACATTGTGGATAGTTCATGTAGTCTATGCCTATTTGTGTGTATTGGTCCTCACCCGACCAGACTCAAAGCTTACCAGGACCACGGCTGCCTGGTTTGCTTGTGCACCACTGGAGCCTACTACTTACAAATATGTGTTGACTGAACAGATGAACATAAATGAATGTTATTTATACAGTGAATATTCATGAAATATGGCCTGACTAAATATCTGATAAATTCTTTAGCTGTCCATAAACACATCACTTTATAAGTAAAGAATGTGAATCTCTGTTAATATAAATGTCTAAATTCATAATTAAAAGTTTTTATTTTATTACTTTCTAAAATAGCATATTCTAAGAGGAAAAGTTTAGACCAAGCTCCCTTTATTTCAAAAATTTAGCCAATAAGGGTGCCTGGGTAGCTCAGATGGTTGAGCATCTGCCTTTGGCTCAGGTCATGATCTCCAGGTCCTGGGTTTGAGCCCCATGTCAGGCTCCCAGTTCAGCAGGAAGTCTGCTTCTCCCTCTCCCTCTGTTTTTCCCCTGCTTGTATGCTCACTCTCTCTCTTTCAAATGAGTAAATAAAATCTTTTTAAAAAATGTAGCCAATAAATGTGCTGTCATGAAAGGATACATAAGGAATGGACAGCATTTCTGCCATCCATAAGCACTGAACTGCATTCCATTGTTTCCAGGAAGTTGCCAGATACGCATTTTGTTTGGAGGCTGTTTTAGAAAATGACAGGAGCTGTATTGGGACTAGTCCAGCCCCACCTCACCTTATCCCACTCCAAGACATTTACTTTTTCATACTTTTAAGTTTCTTATGCTTTTTCTAGTCATTTTAAATTATTTTAATTTGCACATTATTTCTGAATTCCATAATGGTTGGAAATAAGAATTCTCTTTCAATTAATAATATATTGAAAACAAGTTGCATAAATATAATCATCTAGGATACAAGTGGTTCCATTTGATTTCTTTTCATCTGTAGGAAATTTGATCAATGCAAAGACAAATGGAAATTTTCCATTAGACAACTCATTTTCAATTTTATATTTTAGAGAAAAAGCTTTAATATATGAAGAAACACTGGCAGTGAATGGCTTTCTCAGCAAACATCTCATCCCTACTTTGGTGGACAGTCGATACAAAGCTACACTGTCCTCTGTGAACACCCACTTGATTACCATCACACAGAGCATTCCCTTTTCCTAGTGGTGAATAATTAGAAAGATATTTGGTCTCTGTCCCCAGTTCCTGGCACACAGGTCCTAAATTCCCTGGAATTTCATGAATGATAAAGGTGATAGGAGTGTTTTTGTTCTAATGAGGCATCTCTTGGTAGGCCTCTGGATAGCTTCAGGATGGGAGCTGGTCACCAGAAAGACTAAGACTTGATTAGAAACTTGAAAATTTCAGCCCCAACCTTTAGGGAGGGGAGAGAGGTTGGAGACTGAGTTAATCACCAATGGCCATAATTATGCCCACCTAATAAAACTCCCATAAGACCCCTTAGACAACAGGGTTCTGGGAACTACTGGGTTGGCAAACACATCCATGCACTAGGAGGATGGCATACCCCCACTCCACAGGAACAGAAGCACCACTACTGGGGACTCCTCCAGACTTTGCCCTATGTACCTCTTCACCTGACTGTTCATTTGTATCCTTTAAAATAAAATGACAAATGTAATTAAAGTGCTTTCCTGAGTTCTGTGGGCTGTTGTAGAAAATTAGTGAACCCAAAAAGGGAGATTATAGAAACCTCCAACTTTGCAGAAGTTTGGGTAACCTGGGGACCTGATCCTTGCAACTGGTGTCTGAAGTGGGGACTGAGCTCTTAACCTGTGAGTCTGTGCTAACTCCAGATAGTTAGAATTAAATTGAATTATAGAATACCCAGCTGGTGTCAGAGAGTTGGAGAACTGGTTGGTGTGAGGACAAAAAAAGAAACATTCACTGGTGGTGGCAGAATTTTGCTGAGTCACCTTCTCTACCTGTCTTCCATAGTAACCAGTGGCTCCTGGCAAGGGTCAGGAGTGTAGCCACAGTAGAGACACAGTATTGCACAGTACATTGTTCTGAGAAATACTAGTCCTACATGACTTGACAAGAACAAATTTGTGATCAAATCACTCACCTAATTAAGACAACTACACTAGTATGAGTTCTTGAAAATGATCATAAAGTGGTGACATTTTGGGGGGCCTCTCTAATAGTTAGGACTCTTATAGTTACAAGTAACAGAAAATCCAACACAGAATGGCTAAAGTAAAAGGTGAGTTATGAGATGTTATGAGCTACAAGTCTGGGGATTGATAAAATGACATGGCACCTTGCATTTTCCAAATTTGGCTGCACCTGTATGGTCTATCCCATATGTTCTTACCATGTGACATGACTACTCCTCCATGAGGAGGTTCCTTTCTCCAAATTTGGGAGAGCCTGTGACATACAGTTACAGACTGATGCCTAAGACACCTCAGTCATTTCAGCCCCTCAGTCTTTGCATCTCCACAGCCCAGTCATCAGACATGTAAGTAAGCAAGTTTTACGTGATGATTCTAGTCTCCAGCCTTTGAGTAGCCCCTGATGATCCTGAGTGGAGCAGAAACAAGCTGGCTCTTTCAAGTCCTGCAAAGATGGTACAGCTAAAGGACAAAATAATTATTGCTGTTGCTTGAAGCCACTACATTTTGGGGTAACTTGTTATGCAGCCATAATGACAGGGTTGGTTGATGTTATCAAGATCCTTGTCCTGGATCTGGTTCCTCTAGGCTCAGAGCCCAGACTCAGGCTTCTAGTAATGGCATACAACATCTTTGGGGTTTCCATATTACCCTCATCTAGTGGACGGAATTTCCCTTCTCCAACAACGCAGCAGTTTTTGGCGCTGGTCATTCTGACTTGAGTTGTATGCCATCCTTCAATTATTCCTTAGTTGCTTTGTATCCCTCCCCCCATTCTGAGTTATGCCTTCCTGGGAAGTGCATTAGTGGGGGAAGGGTGGTTACTCCAAATCAAAACAGGGCCATTATTTCCATAAAAATGGAAAGCAAAATCAATAAATGCTTAGAACCTTTTTTGTACCACTCCTCATGGAATCCTCTGGCTGGCTATCTTGGGCTCGTGTGGCTTCCTTGAACTTTTTGGAAATCTTTTATCTTTGAAGGTCTCAAATAGCCCTCCAATGCTCTGAACCTGCTCAACTCCTGTTCCCTTATAGTAGCCATACTCAGGACCATTGCTTAGAAGTGTTCAAGAATATGCTAATCTACTCAACTAGTTTCACTCTAAGGCTGAAGATTCTCAGGGCAAAACCAACAGAAAATATTCCTTATGTTTGTACAAGGGTAGGAGAGTGAGGAGTGGGGGGCTTTAGACACAAACAGGAACCACCTGCTCAGAGATGCCTGAGGACCACTTCTGTTCTAAACACAAGAGAGCTACATGAAAATAACCCTTTTTTTCTTAGCAAACTTAATGTATGGATGAGACTGACTTGCAATTTACATTCAGAAAAATACTGATCTCATGTTCATGATTTTAACTCTCACAAGGAAATAAATTATTTGACTTCTGCTTCAGTGAGTTTACGGCATTATAATTAATATAGATATTAAACTAAAAAACATAATATGTTAGCATCAGTTTTGACCTTTGAGGAAATATAAATGTCTACGTGTATATCCCTCAAAAAAGATCTAGAATGAGCACTTCATAAAATATAGTGGCCAAAAAACTTTATCCTAATTTAATATTAATAATGTTTGTGATCCTTCTGAATCACACTAAACAAAGGCAGGATATTTTCAAATGTTGCTTTTAGAATACTAATTTCTAAATAGTTTATTCTCTGGATATTTTTTCTCTTTCATTTAATTTACCAACTTGTTCATTTTTTCCCCAACTTGTTCATTTTTTTAAAAAAGCCTCACAATAGTTAGCTGTGTTCCAATAAACCTCAAAAGGAAACAAAAGAGAAAATGAAAAAAGTATGTGGATGCTAATTTCCACAATAAAATTCATCTTATTGTGTCTCTAAATTTAAAGAAATAGTAAAAATCTGCATCATCAATTGATGAAACAACTTTTAGTTGATCCATGTGTATTGCCTAGTAGTGTTCAATGGAGGAATACCCTATGGAAGTGTGCCCTATGAAGGGGTGCTCCATGGAGGGTTGCTCCATGGAGGGGTGCCCCATAAAGAAGTGTCCCATGGAGGGTCATCCCATGGAGGGGTGTCCCATGGAGACTATGTTCCTGTTCAGTGAGAGATTCCAACATGAGCATAATCATCATTCAAAAGATAATCCCCTCCAAAAAGAACAAGATAAAATTCTGTTGTACCCCTGAAGTCATCACAGATCACAAGGGAGAAATGGGTGATACCACTATCTTCAGAAGGAGAGTGGAGGACTTCTGGTGGCCAAGGTGACAACAGCCAGCAAAATCCAGAACTCTCCACACAGCTCACAATAAACTCTATAGATCAATAAGAAGTACAAATAAAACCACATAAAAGAAATAAAATACCACGCCTTCAACATAACTAGAAGACAGAGAGCACCATGAACTTTATATTACTTGTCAGCAAAGAAATGAACACCAATTCCCAGCAGAGCTGGCTCTCAAGCCACTGCCCCAGGTCTTTACAAATTGCTGGAAGAATCAGAAAACTTCATGAAAAAAGAAAAGAAGCAATAAAATTCCTAGGGCTGAGTGAATAACAACAGCCATAAAAAGAAAGTCCAACCTAAGTGTTAAAATACTGAAAAATAATCCCACTCAATCAGAGAAGAGACAATGGATAAAGGATGCAAACATGCACAGGGTAACAGGTGACAACCTTGGCACTCATCCTTGCTAGAAGAGAAGACAGCAGAAAGGAAAGCAGGAGTGTTCATTCGAGTTTGGGAGGGGAAGGGGAAAGGCAGCAAGAGGAGGAAATACTCTTATAAGGTAAAAAAAACAAAACAACAAAAATTGATAGACATCCCTTCACCTTCAAAAAAATAAATACAATAAAATCATCCTTTAAAAAAACTGTAGTCCATAGCACTGACCATAGAGGGTCCTCTTGAACTAGGAATCTTCAAACTGACCACAATGGCCAAACCCATCCATGAAAGCGCATGGATGAAAGCAGATTTTACCTATACAAGGTTTTCATAAGAAAACAACAGAATATGAGAATCTAAATACTGAAATTGATGAAAAATTTTCCAAAAGGCTAAACATGAACTGGGGGGGGGGGGGGAAACCTGCATTACAATCTATACTGAATCATATATATTAAACAAGAACATGGAAATATGGAGGAAAAAACAACAAAAAGAACACCTTAAATCAGAAACCCAAATGTTAAGAACAGAAATAGGAAAAACACTAAGAAATAAAATGATAAATCAAAGCAAAAGACCAAATCGTGTCAAAAATGAAGATTAAATTATAAAGCGTTCCAGAAAAATACAATCAAATGAAAATTTAATAAGAGACATTGAAGAAAGAAGAAAAGCAAACAAAGGAGTAAAAATAAATTAAGTAATAACATCAGTCCAAGGGAAAGTGGTTGAACTGGGAGACAAACCACGAAGATCCAATATGAACAGATCCATGAAACAATGAATATTAACACTTAAAACTGATCCAAGAAAACTTTCTGAAGCTTAAAAAAAAAAAGACTTGATTCTACATGCAAAAAGGGCCCATGAGATAACTGAGAAAATTGACATGAACAATCAAATCCAGGGCATATCTTAGTAAAACTATTACACTTCTTGATAATTTTTTTAAAGATTTTATTTATTTATTTGAGAGAGAGAGAATGAGAGAGAGAGAGCACATGAGAGGGGGGAGGGTCAGAGGGAGACGCAGACTCCCTGCCAAGCAAGGAGCCCGATGCGGGACTCAATCCAGGGACTCCAGGATCATGACCTGAGCCGAAGGCAGTCGCTTAACCAACTGAGCCACCCAGGCACCCAAAACTATTACACTTCTAAGATAAATTAAAGGCACTCTGGCCTCAGCTCCTCACATGCTGCACTTGCAGCCCAGATGCCACGTGCGAGGAGTCCTGGTAGCAAGTGCTATCAGCAAGCCAGGCAACAGCTAAAGGAGGAGGCATAGGCACTGAGATGCCAGGGCCATCTTTCATCCTGTTTTCCCAGAAGAGAAGGTGAAATCCCAGTGAAGGAAGCAACATGACCAACTTCCTACATTGATCAGTACAGAAGCAAAACTGGGAGGAGGAGCTCCTGACTGCCCACCTGGTGCTTTTCCTTCCAGCCACATTTCCTTTTCTCCAGTGGAGTAAAAATAAAAGTGCTTAGACTGAAAAATCTGTACTATATTGCATCAAATCAAAGATTGTGAAACACTTCATAATCTGCCATTTAGAAGGAAAAAATTCAAAGAGCCTGGGAAGAAAGTAGAGTAGGAGGACACTAACCTTACCTCCTCCCAGGGATATAACCAGATAACACATCAGTCAGAAAATCACCCAAAGACTAGCAGAACAAAACCCTCTACAACTAAATGTAGAGAAGAGGCCACATCAAAGAGGGTCAGAAGGGCAAAGATGTGGTGGAGAGCTAAACAGAGAGCAGGCTATCTGCCAGAGGGAGGAAACCCTGGGCACAGAATAGGAAGAGAAACAGACTATCACACTGGGGCTGCATGGGGAAGATGAATCCCCATAACACTTGGCTTTGAAAACCAGAAGGGTTGAATTTCAGGAGTTCTTACAACCAGTGGGACTTAAAACCTGGAATTTTAAAAACCAGTGAGCTGGGGTCCAGGAGAGCCTGGAGGGTGATAGGAAACTGAGTTCCTGCCCTTAAAGAGACAGCACAATAAACAGCCCACAGAGATACAGAATAGAAGCAGCAATTTGAAAATGTTTGGGACATATGGGAGGTAAAATTAGTTACTCATCTCAGAGCATGTTCTGGAAGAATGGAGACCATTAAGAGACACCTCCAGGAAAAGGGGAACCAGTAGGTGCTATTTCCCTACCCCATTCCCCAGCACAAACACAGGCCACCTGTGGGAACTAGTAGAGCACCAACATTTGCTAACTAACTTGATTATGTCTCTTCCCCATGCTTCAGCAGACCTGCCCCCACCAGCCAGGCCAGCATTAGTCCTGGCACTATAGGTCCCCTCCCCCAAAGGACCAGGCACACCTTGCTAAAACTGCATGCTTTGCCCCTGCACATGTGGATCTACCCCATCCAACCTGGCTGGCCTTGGTCCTAGTCCTCTCACAGAGGACCAGCAGGAAAACCTTCCTAACACTGCATGCCACACATGTACAGATCTCTCCCTTCTGATAAACTCTTTCCTGGAGCCCATCCAAAGCAGTGACAGAAACCTAGCACATGCAAGCAGCCCCAAGGGCCAGAACCACTCCAAACTGACTTCTGCCCCAGGGAGAGGGAAAAATAAACACACATACAAGTCAGACTACAGCCCCAGCAGTGGGCTGGGGGCAGATAGCTGGTCTTATTGCAGGCCCTGCCCACCAACAAAAGCTTCTCAGGACAACACAGGGAAAGTAACAAGCAGTTTGGTGTTACTACATCTCTTGTGAACACCTGGGCTGACTCAACTCAAGCCCATGGTGGCTCCAGACCGGTCCATTAACACCACAGGAACTATACACTGCCCACACCGGGCAAAAAGTGTCACTGCAGACAACGTGACTGAAGGAAAGGCAGCTCAGCCACAATAGCAGGATGCATATAACACACATAGGACATACTCCTGAAGCACCAGGTTCCAGTAAACAGGGGATATTGCACTGCAGGGCACTACAGGACCTCTTTTTCATAAGGACAGCACTTTATCTTTTTTAATATTTATTTATTTACTTTAGAGAGAAAGAGAGAGCATGGGAGCAGAGAGAGGGACAGAGGGGAGAGTGAGAGAGAGACTCCCCACTGAGTGTGGAGCCCAATGTGGGACTTGATCCCAGGACCCTGAGATCATGACCTGAGCCAAAATCAAGAGCCAGGCGCCCGACCAAGTGAGCCACCCAGGCACCCCAGGACAGCACTTTCAAGAGCAGGAGACATAGTTGACTTTCCTAACACAAAGAAACAGACAAAGAGAGTTAGACAAAATGAGGGGACAGAGGGAAATGTCCTGAATGAAAGAACACAACAAAATCACTGCAAGAGATCTAATAGAAATGGAAATAAATAATATGCCTGATAGAGAATTAAAATACTGATCATAAAGATACACACTGGATTTGAGAAGAGAGTGGAAGACATCAGTGAGACCCTTAACAAAGAGATAAAAAGGAACCAATCAGAGATGAAGAACACAATAAATGAAATTAAAAATACACTAAGTGTAATAAATAGCAGACTAAAGGAAACAGAAGAACAAATCAGTGACCTTGAGGTCAGAGAATGGAAAGTAATCAAGCAGAGCAGGTGAGAGGAAAAAAATTGTGTAAAATGAGAATAGACTTAAGGAACTTGGCAACTCCATCAAGAGTAATAACATTTGCATTATAGAGATCCCATAAGGAGAAGAGAGAGAAAGGGAAAAGATAATTTATTGGAAGAAATAATAACTGAAACACTTCCTGAACCTGGGAAAGGAAACAGAAATCCAGATCTAGGAGGCTCAGAATGACCCCAACAAAATCAACCCAAGGAGGTCCACACCAAGACACAGAGTAATTTTAAAAAGTAGTGTTAGGAAAGAACTTTAAAAGCAGCGGGAGAAAATAAAAGTTAACTACAAGGAAACCCTGTAAGGCAATCAGCAGATTTCTCAGTAGAAACTTCGCAAGCCAGAAGATAGTGGCATGATATATTCAAAGTACTGAAAGGAAAAAATCTGCAGCCAAGAATACTCTGTCCAGTAAAGCTATCATTCCAAGTAGGAGAGATAAAGAATTTCCCAGACAAACAAAAGTTAAAGGAGTTCATGACCACTAAACCAGCCCTACAAGAAATGTTAAAGGGGACTCTTTTTTTTTTAAGATTTTATTTATCCATTCAGTAGAGACAGAGAGAGAGAGAGGCAGAGGGAGAAGCAGGCTCCCAAGGAGCAGGGAACCCGATGCTGGGCTTGATCCCAGGACCCTGGGATCATGACCTGAGCCGAAGGCAGACGCTTAACCATCTGAGCCACCCAGGCGCCCTAAAGGGGACTCTTTAAATGGAAAGGAAAGACCATAAGTAAGAGTAACAAAAGTAGAAAGCACAAAAGCAGAAAATAAGTACATCTGTGAAAATCAGTGAAAGGACTCACAAAATATAACACCATATAACCTAAAATGTGCCAAGATGAGGAATTCAAAGGATTGGTTCAAACTTAAGTGACCATCAACTTAATATAGACTTATATATGCAGAAGACTGCTATATACAAACCTAATGGTAACCACAAATCAAGAACCAGCAATAGATATGTAAAAATAAAGAGAAAGGAATCCAAGTATATCATGAAAGAAGGCCAGCTTATTGTGAGAGAAGAGGGCAAGAGAAGGAACAAAGAACTACAAAAACGACCATAAAACAAGTAACAAAATAGCAATAAATACATATCTTTCAACAATTACTCTGAATGTAAATGGACTAAAAACTCCAATCAAAGACATAGGGTGATGGAAAAAATAAGACAGCAAGACTGCTTTCTTATGCTGCCTATAAGAGACTCATTTAGACATAAAAAGAGCTGCAGATTGAAAGTGAGAAGATGGAGAAATATTTATCATGAAATGGAAGACAAAAGAAAAGCCAGAGTAGTAATATTTATATCAGAAAAAAATAGACTTTAAAACAAAGACTGTAACAAGAGCTAAAGAAGGATACTACATAATAATAAAGGGCACAATCCAACAAGAAGATACAACAATTGTAAATATTTATACACCCAACATAGGGCACCCAAATACACAAAGCAGTTAATAAAAAACATAAAGGAGGTAACTGATAGTAATACAATAAAAGTAAGGGACTGTAACACCTCATTTACATCAACAGACAGATCATCCACACAGAAAATTAATAAGGAAACAGTGGCTTTGAATGACACATTGGACCCATATGGATTTAACATATATATTTAGAACATTCCAACCTAAAACAGCAGAATACACATTCTTTTCAAATGCACGTTGAACATTCTCCAGAATAGATCACATATTAGACCACAAAACAAGTCTCAACAAATTCAAAATGATCAAAGTCATACCAGGCATCTTTTCTGACCACAATGCTATGAAACTAGAAATCAGCCACAAGAAAAAACATGGGAAGAGCACACATATATGGCGGTTAAATAACATGCTACTAAACAATGAGTGTGTCAAATAAATCAAAGAGGAAATTTAAAAATACATGGAGACGAATGAAAATGAAAATACAACAGTCCAAATCTTTGGGATGTAGCAAAAGCAGGGAGATTCTAAGAGGGTTGCATGATGGAAGTTTATCACCATATAGGCTTACGTCAAGAAGCAAGAAAATTTTCAAACAAACTAACCTTACACCTAAAGGAGCTAGAAAAAGAACAACAAACAAAACTCCAAAACAGTAGAAAGAAGGAAACAATAAATATCAGAGCAGAAATAAATGAAATAGAAACTAAAAATAAAATAGATCAGTGGCACCAGGAACCAATTGTGGAAAAGATCAACAAAATTTGTAAGTCTTTAGCCAGATTCATAAAAAAAAAAAAAAAAAGTGAGGGGGGGGGCACAAATAAACAAAATCAGAAATGAAAGAGGAGAAATAATAATCAACATCACAGAAATACAGAGGATTGTTAGAGAATATTATGAAAAATTATATACAAACAAATTGGACAACCTAGAAGAAATGGATAAATTCCTAGAAACATATGACTTCTCAAAACCAAACCAAGAAGAAATAGAAAATTTGAACAGACTGAGTACCAGCAATGAAATTGAGTCAGTAATCAAAAACCTCCCAAGAAAGAAACTCCAGGACCAGAGAGCTTCACAGGTGAATTCTACCAAACATGTAAAGGAGAGTTAATACTTATACTTTGCAAATTATTCCCAAAAAATAGAAGAGGAAGGCAAGCTTCCAAATTCATTCTATGAAGCCAGCATTATTCTGATACCAAACCCAGATAAAGACACTAGAAAGAGAACTACAGGCCAATACCTCTGATGAACATACTTGCAAAAATCCTCAACAAAATACTAGCAAACTGAATCCAACAATACATTCCAAAAACCAATCACCACAATCAAGTAGGATTTATCCCTGAGTTGCAAGGGTGGTTCAATATTCACAAATCAATCAATGTGCTACATCACAATGTGGTAACATCAGTAAGAGAAAGCATTAAAAAATATCATTTCAGTAGACACAGAAAAAACATTTGACAAAGTAAAAAATCCATTCATGATAAAAGCCCTCAAAAGGTAGGTTCAGAAGAAAACAACCTCAACATAATAAAGGCCATACATGAAAAAAAAAAACCAGTGAAAATCATCCTCAATAGGGAAAAACTGAGAGATTTCCTCCTAAGGTCAGGAACAACACAAGGATATCCACTCTTACCACTTTTATTCAACATAGTTCTGGAAGTCCTAGCCACAGCAATCAGACAAAAGTAAAAGCATCCAAATTGATGAGGAAGAAGTAAAACTTTCACTATTTGCAAATGACACAATACTCTTACATATAGAAAACCCTAAAAACACTCTACTAAAAACCTAATAGAACTGATAAATGAATTCAGTAAAGTCACAGGATACAAAATCAATGTACAGAAATCTGTTGCATTTCTATACACTAATACTAAGGCCCCAGAAAGAGAAATTAAGAAAATAATCTCATTTATAATTGTACCAAAAAGTAAAAATACCTAGGAATAAACTTAACCAAGGAGGTGAAAGACATGTACTCTGAAAACTATAAAACACTGATAAAAGAAATTGAAGAGGACACAAACAATTAGAAAGACAGACATTCCATGCTCATGGATTGGAGAATACATAGATTCTTAAAATGTCCATACTTTTTTTATTATTCTGTTATGTTAATCACCATACATTATGTCATTAGTTTCTGATGTAGTGTTCCATGTTTCATTGTTTGCATATAAAACCCAGTGCTCCATGCAGTACATGCCCTCTTTATTATTATTTTTTATTGTTATGTTAATCCCCATACATTACATCATTAGTTTTAGATGTAGTGTTCCATGATTCATTGTTTGTGCATAACACCCAGTGCTCCATGCATAACGTGCCCTCCTCAATACCCATCACCAGGCTAACCCATCCTCCCACCCCCCTCCACTCTAGAACCATCAGTTTGTTTTTCACAGTCCATCATCTCTCATGGTTCATCTACACCTCCGATTTCCCCCCCTTCATTCTTCCCCTCCTGCTATCTTCTTCTTCTTCTTTTTTTCTTAACATATATTGCATTATTTGTTTCAGAGGTACAGATCTGAGATTCAACAGTCTTGCACAATTCACAGCACTTACTAGAGCACATACCCTCCCCAGTGTCCATCACCCAGTCACCCCATTCCTCCCACCCCACCCCCCACTCCAGCAACCCTCGGTTTGTTTCCTGAGATTAAGAATTCCTCATATCAGTGAGGTCATATGATACATGTCTTTCTCTGTTTGACTTATTTCACTCAGCATAATACCCTCCAGTTCCAACCACGTCATTGCAAATGGCAAGGTCTCATTCCTTTTGATGGCTGCATAATATTCCATTGTATATATATACCACCTCTTCTTTATCCATTCATCTGTTGATGGACATCTTGGCTCTTTCCACAGTTTGGCTATTGTGGACATTGCTGCTATAAACATCGGGGTGCATGTACCCCTTCGGATCCCTACTTTTGTATCTTTGGGGTAAATACCCAGTAGTGCAATTGCTGGATCATATGGTACCTCTATTTTCAACTTTATGAGGAACCTCCATACAGTTTTCCAGAGTGGCTGCACCAGCTTGCATTCCCACCAACAGTGTAGGAGGGTTCCCCTTTCTCTGCATCCCCGCCAACATCTGTCGTTTCCTGACTTGTTAATTTTAGCCATTCTGACTGGTGTGAGTTGGTATCTCATTGAGGTTTTGATTTGGATTTCCCTGATGCCGAGCAATATTGAGCTCTTTTTCATGTGTCTGTTGAGTACATGCCCGCTTTAATACCCATCACCAGGCTAACCCATCCCACTATCCCCCTCCCCTCTAGAAACCTCAGTTTGTTTCTCAGAGTCCATATTCTCTCATGGTTCATCTCTCCCTCTGATTTTGCCGCCTTCATTCTTTCCTTCCTGCTATCTTCTTCTTCTTCTTTTAAAAACATATAATGTATTATTTCTTTCAGAGGTACAGGTCTGTGATTCAACAGTCTTACACAATTCACAGCAATCACCATAACACATACACTCCCCAATGTTTATCACCCAGCCACCCCATCCCTCCCACCCCCCACCACTCCAGCAACCCTCAGTTTGTTTCCTGAGATTAAGAATTCCTCATATCAGTGAAGTCATATGATACATGTCTTTCTCTGATTGACTTATTTTGCTCAACATAATACCCTCCAGTTCCATCCATGTCATTGCAAATGGCAAGATCTCATTCCTTTTGATGACTGCATAATATTCCATTGTATATATATATATATATATATATATATATACCACTTCTTCTTTATCCATTCATCTGTCGATGGACATCTTGGCTCTTTCCACAGTTTGGCTATTGTGGACATTGCTACTATAAACATCGGGGAGCACGTACCCCTTTGGATCCCTACATTTGTATCTGTTGGGTAAATACCCAGTAGTGCAATTGCTGGAATCTACAGTAGCTCTATTTTCAACTTTTTGAGGGAACTCCATACTGTTTTCCAGAGTGGCTGCACCACCTTGTATTCCCACCAACAGTGTAGGAGGGTTCCCCTTTCTCCGCATCCCCGCCAACATCTGTCGTTTCCTGACTTGTTAATTTTAGCCATTCTGACTGGTGTGAGGTAATATCTCATTGAGGTTTTGATATAGATTTCCCTGATGCTGAGTGCTGTTGAGCAATTTTTCATGTGTCTGTTGGCCATTTGGATGTCTTCTTTGGAAAAATGTTTGTTCATATCTTCTGCCCATTTCTTGATTGGATCATTTGTTCTTTAGGTGAGTTTGATAAGTTCTTTATAGATTTTGGATACTAGCTCTTTATCTGATATGTCATTTGCAAATATCTTCTCCAGTTCCTTCAGTTGTCTTTTGATTTTGTTGAGTGTTTCTTTTGCTGTGCAAAAAAATTTTATCTTTTATCTTTATCTTCCAAAACGAGTTTGGAAGTTCACTTTTGCCCTTGCTTCCCCTGTCTTCTGCGATTTTCTAGAAAGAAGTTGCTGCAGATGAGGTCGAAGAGGATTCTACCTGTGTTCTCCTTTAGGATTTCGATGGACTCCTGTCTCACATTGAGGTCTTTCAACCATTTGGAGTCTATTTTTGTGTGTGGTATAAGGAAATGGTCCAGTTTCATTTTTGCATGTGGCTGTCCAATTTTCCCAACACCATTTGTTGAAGAAACTGTCTTTTTTCCACTGGACATTCTTTCCTGCTTTGTCAAAGATTAGTTGACCATAGAGTTGAGGGTCCATTTCTGGGCTCTGTTCCATTGATCTATGTGTCTGTTTTTGTGCCAGTATCATACTGTCTTGATAATGACAGCTTTGTAATAGATCTGGAAGTCCGGAATTGTGACGCCACCAGCCTTGCTTTTCTTTTTCAATATTCCTCTGGCAATTTGGGGTCTTTTCTGGTTCCATACAAATTTTAGGATTATTTGTTCCATTTCTTTGAAAAAAGTTGACAGCATATTGATAGGGATTGCATTGAATGTGTAGATTGCTCTAGGTAGCATTGACATCTTCACAATATTTGTTCCTCCAATCCATGATCATGGAACGTTCTTCCATTTCTGTGTATCTTCCTCAATTTCTTTCATGAGTGTTTTATACTTTTCTGAGTACAGATCCTTTGCTTCTTTGGTTAGATTTATTCCTAGGTATCTTATGGTTTTGGGTGCAATTGTAAATGGGATCGACTCCTTAATTTCTCTTTCTTCTGTCTTGTTGTGGGTGTATAGGAATGCCACTGATTTCTGTGCATTGATTTTATATCCTGGCAGGATATAAATACTGAATTCCTGTATGAGTTCTAGCAGTTTTCGGGTGGAGTCTTTTAGGTTTTCCACATACAGTATCATATCATCTGCACAGAGTGAGAGTTTGACTTCTTTGCTGATTTAGATGCCTTTGATTTCTTTTTGTTGTCTGATTGCTGTGGCTAGGACTTCTAATGCTATGTTGAATAGCAGTGGTGATAGTGGACATCCCTGTTGTGTTCCTGACCATAGGGGGAAAGCTCTGTTTTTCCCCATTGAAAATGATATTCACTATGGGTTTTTCATAGATGGCTTTTATGATATTGAGGTATGTACCCTCTATGCCTATACTCTGAAGAGTTTTGATCAAGAAAGGATGCTGTATTTTGTCAAATGCTTTTTCTGCATCTATTGAGAGGATCATATGATTCTTGTTCTTTCTTTTGTTAATGTATTGCATCATGTTGATTGATTTGCGGATGTTGAACCACCCTTGCAGGGCAGGCATAAATCCCACTTGGTCGTGGTGAATAATCCTTTTAATGTACTGTTGGATCCTATTGGCTTGTATTTTGGTGAGAATTTTTGCACCCATGTTCATCAGGGATATTGGTCTGTAGTTCTTCTTTTTGATGGGGTCTTTGTCTGGTTTGGGGATCAAGGTAATGGTGGCCTCATAAAACGAGTTTGGACGTTTTCCTTCCATTTCTATTTTTTGGAACAGTTTCAGAAGAATAGGTATTAATTCTTCTTGAAATGTTTGGTAGAATTCCCCTAGGAAGCCATCTGGCCCTGGGCTTTTGTTTTTTGGGAGATTTTTGATGACTGCTTCAATTTCCTTAGTAGTTATAGGACTGTTCAGGTTTTCTATTTCTTCCTGGTTCAGTTTTGGGAGTTGATCCATCTCTAGGAATGCATCCATTTCTTCCAGGTTGTCTAATTTGCTGGCATAGAGTTGCTCATAATCCGTTCTTATATTGTTTGTATTTCTTTGGTGTTGGTTGTGATCTTTCCTCTTTCATTCATGATTTTGTTGATTCGGGTCATTTCTCTTCTCTTTTTGATAAGTCTGGCCAGGGGTTTATCAATCTTGTTAATTCTTTTGAAGAACCAGCTCCTAGTTTCGCTGATCTGTTCTACTGTTCTTTTGGTTTCTAGTTCATTGATTTCTGCTCTGATCTGTATTATTTCTCTTCTCCTGCTGAGCTTAGGCTTTACTTGATGTTCTTTTTCCAGTTCCTTTAGGTGTAGGGTTAGGTTGTGTACTTGAGACCTTTCTTGTTTCTTGAGAAAGGCTTGCATTGCTATATAAATTCCTCTTAGGACTACCTTTGCTGCATCCCAAAGATTTTGAACAGTTGTGTTTTCATTTTCATTGGTTTCCATGTATTTTTTTAATTCTTCTTTAATTTCCTGGTTGACCCATTCATTCTTTAATAGGATGCGCTTTAGCCTCCATGTATTTGAGTTCTTTCCGACTTTCCTAATGTGATTGAGTTCTAGTTTCAAAGCATTGTGGTCTGAAAATATGCAGGGAATGATCCCAATCTTTTGGTACCAGTTGAGACCTGATTTATGACCTAGGATGTGATCTATTCTGGAGAATGTTCCATGGGCAGTAGAGAAGAATGTGTATTTTGTTGCTTTGGGATGGAATGTTCTGAATATGTTTGTGAAGTCTAATTGATCCAGTGTGTCATTTAAAGTCTTTATTTCCTGTTGATCTTTTGCTCAGATGATCTGTCCATTTCAGTGAAGGGGGTGATAAAGTCCCCCACTATTATTGTATTATTGTCAATATCTTTCTTTGCTTTTGTTATTCATTGGCTTATATAATTGGCTGCTCCCTTGTTAGGGGCATAGATATTTACAATTCTTAGATCTTCTTGTTGGATAGGCACTTTAAGTAAGATATAGTGTCCTTCCTCATCTCTTATTATAGTCTTTGGTTTAAAATCTAATTTGTCTGATATAAGGATTGTCACCCCAGCTTTCTTTTGGTGTCCATTAGCATGGTAAATGGTTTTTCATCCCCTCACTTTCAATCTGGGGGTATCCATGGGTCTAAAATGAGTCTCTTACAGACAGCATATCGATGGGTCTTGTTTTTTTATCCAATCTGATAGCCTGTGTCTTTTAATTGGGGCATTTAGCCCATTTACATTTAGAGTAACTATTGAAAGATAAATTTAGTGACATTGTATTGCCTGTAAGGGGACTGTTACTGTATATGGTCTGTGTTCCCTTCTGGTCTATGTTGCTTTTAGGCTCTCTCTTTACGTAGAAGACCCCTTTCAATATTTTTTGTAGGGATGGTTGTATGTTTGCAAATTCCTTTAGTTTGTGTTTGTCCTGGAAGCTTTTTTTGTCTCCTTCAATTTTCAATGACAGCCTAGCTGGATATAGTATTCTTGGCTGCATATTTTTCTCGTTTAGTGTTCTGAATGTATCCTGCCAGTCCTTTCTGGCCTGCCAGGTCTCTGTGGATAGGTCTGTTGCCAATCTAATGTTTCTGCTATTGAGGGTTACAGATCTCTTCTCCCGAGCTGCTTTCAGGATTTTCTCTATGAGACTCATAAGTTTTACTATTAGATGTCGGGGTGTTGACCTATTTTTATTGAATTTGAGAGGGGTTCTCTGTGCCTCCTGGATTTTGATGCCTGTTTCCTTCCCCAAATTAGGCAAGTTCTCTGTTATAATTTGCTCCAAAATACCTTCCGACTCTTTGTGTCTTTCTTCTTCCTCTGGGATATCAATTATTCTAATATTATTTCATCTTATGGTATCACTTATCTCTCAAATTCTGCCCTCGTGATCCAGTAGTTCTTTATCTCTCTTTTTCTCAGCTTCTTTATTTTCCATCATTTGGTCTTCTATATCACTAATTCTCTCTTCTGCCTCATTTATCCTAGCAGTAGAGGCTCCATTTTTTATTGCACCTGATTAATAGCCTTTTTTATTTCGACTTGGTTAGATTTTAGTTCTTTTCTTTCTCCAGAAAGGGTTTTTCTAATATCATCCATGCTTTTTTCAAGCACAGCTTGTATCTTTCAAGTTATTATTCTGAACTCTAGTTCTGACATCTTACTAATGTCCTTATTGATTAGGTTGCTGGCAGTTGATATTGCCTATTGTTCTTTTTTTGAGGTGATTTTTTCCATCTTGCCATTTTGTCCAGAGGAAAATAGATGAATGAGAGAACAAAATGCTAACAGGGTAACAATGACCCCAGAAAAATATACACTAAACAAATCAGAAGAGACCTGAAACTGGGGGAAAAGAAAGGGAAAGAAAGAAGCAGAAAAAAAAAAAAAAAGACAAAGAATAAGAAAAACAAACAGAAACAACAACAATTACAACAGTAAAGAAAAAAACAGAATATGATCAAATATGATCAGGCTGGTGCATAGATCAGGGCCACACACTAGATTTGGGGTGTATTTTGGTCTTTTAGTAGAAAGTGCCACCCAAAATTTTAAAGAAAGATAAACTTATATATGTACAAAAATAAGGGTTAATACAATGAAAGGGTGGAATATGACTGTAAAGATGAAAATTATAAAAGATTTTAAAGAAGGAATTGATAATATAAGAAGTTGGTTGATAAAAGAAAGAACAGGATTTAAAAAAAAAAAGAGAGAGAGAGAGAATGTGATCAGGCAGGAGACTAGAACAAAGCCATACACTAGAGATTTGGGGTATATTTTGGTCTGTTAGAAGAAACTGTATCCCAAAATTTTAAAGAGAGAACAACTTATATATATATGCCAAAAATAAGGTTAACTACTATGAAGGGGCAGAATATGACTCTAAAACTGAAAAATAAAAAAGATTTTTTAAAAAAAGGGATTGATAAGATTTTGGTTGGAAAAGGGAAAAAGAAAAATTAAAAAAAAAAAGAAAGTTAAAAGAAAAAAATTATCTTTGAAGGTCTAAAGAATCATGGGGAAAAAAGGCATGAATTCTATGTGCAGTATTCCCCTAGCACTGGAGTGCTACCATTCTCATTGATCCGTATCAATGGTCTTGGCTGGCTGTTCTTGCCGATCTTCTGGGGGAGAGGCCTGTTGCCATGGTTCTCAAATGTCTTTGCCGGAGGCAGAATTGCCCCACCCTTGCTGGGTCCAGGCTAAGTAATCTGCTCAGGTTTGCTCTCAGGAGCTTGTTCCCTGCAAGCTTTCCGTACAGCTTTGGAGGACGAGAGTGAAATGGCAGCCTCCCTATCTCCACCCCAGAGGAGCCGAGAACTCAGGGCGCCACTCCTCAGGGAGCCCCCGGAGAAAAGCAATCAATCACTCCTGTCTCCCTGGTCTCCAGACGCACTCTGTGCTCACCTGACCTGTGACTGAGCATTTCTATCTCTGGCACACAACCCCATTTGGAGTCTCCAAACACAGCAGGTTCCTGCTGTGCACTCCCGGGCCGCTCCTCCTGGGGTAGGAAGTGGAGTCTCCCTGGATCTGCAGCTTGTTGGGTCCCTGTTGGAAGAGCAGTGGCTCAACTGTGCTGTGGATCACAGTTTATGGCCACCCCAACCTAAGAGCCCACTCCTTGGCTCCGCCTTTATAGCCAGCGTCCCTTTCCTGAAACCTGGGAACTCTGCTGCACTCAGGCACCCCTGGTCTTTCTGTGACCCTGAGGGTCCCGACACCACACTGTTCCAGAGAGGGTTCCACCCCCGCTTAGCCACTGGAGCAAAGTCCCTCAGCAGAGTCGACTTCTAAAAGTTCCGATTTTGTGCTCGGCTGCTCTATCACTTGCCAGTAGCGGCTGATGGAGGCCCCCTCCCCCCCCGTCTATCTTCCCGAATATCACCTCGGATTCACTCTTCCACACGTCCTATCTTCCAGAAAGTGGTTGCTTTCTGTTCAGAGAGTTGCTGCTATTCTTTTCTTTGATCTCCTGTTGAGTTCGTAGGTGTTCAGAATGGTTTGATCCCTATGTAGCTGAATTCCTGAGACCAGATGAAATTTAGGTCTCCTACTCCTCTGCCATCTTGCTCCTCCCCCCTTAAAATGTCCATACTACCCAAATTTAATTCAATCCCTATCAAAATACCACCGTCATTTTTCACAGAGCTAGAACAAACAATCCTAAAATTTATATGGAACCACAAAACACCCCAAATAGCCAAAGCATCCTCAAAAAAAAAAAAAAAAAAAAAAAGCTGGAGGTATCACAGTTCCAAATTTCAAGTTATATTACAAAGCCGTAGTAACAAAAATAGTATGGCACTCAATGGAACATAGTAGAAAGCCCAGAAACTAACCTAAGATTATCCGGTCAATTACTCTTCAATGAAGGAAGCAAGAATATGGAATGGGAAAAAGATAAGTCTCTTCAACAATTGGTGTTGGGAAAACTGGACATCTACATGCAAAAGCATAAAACTGAACCACTTTTCTTACACCATCACAAAAATAAACTCAAAATGTGTTAAAGTCCTAAATGTGAGAACGGACACCATAAAAATCCTAGGAGAAAACACAGGCAGTAATTTCTCTGACGTCAGCCATAACAACTTTTTCTACATATGTCTCCTAAGGCAAGGGAAGAAAAGGCAAAAATAAACTACTGGGGCTACATCAAAATAAAAAGTCTCTACACAGCAAAATCAACAAAATCAACAAAACTAGAAGACAACCTACTGAATGAAAAATGACATATCGGATAAAGCATTAGTATCCAAAATATAAAAAGAAATTATAAAACCCAACACCCAAAAACCAAACAATCCAATTAAAAATGGGCAGAAGACACGAACAGACATTTTTCCAAAGAAGACATACAGATGGCCAACAGACATGAAAAGATGCTCAACATCACTCATCATCAGGGAAATGCAAATCAAAACCACAATGAGATATCACCTCACACCTACCAGAATGGCAAGAAACAAGAAACAAATGTTGATGAGGATGTAGAGAAAAAGGAACACTCATGTATTTTTGGTGAGAATGCAAAGTGGTGCAGCTTCTGTGGAAGACAGTATGGAGGTTCCTCAAAAAATTAATACAACAACCTTATGATCCAGTAATCATACTCCTGAATATTTACCCAAAAAATGTAAGAACACTAAGTCAAAAGGATATATGCACCTCTTTGTTTATTGCAGCATTATTTACAATAGCCATATATTGAAGTGGCATAAGTGCCCATTAATGATGGATGGATAAAAAAGATGTGGTATATATTCAGCCATAAAAAAAGAATGAAATCTTGTTATTTGCAATGATATGAATGGATCTAGGGAGTATAATGCTTAGTGAAATAAGTTAGTCAGAGAAAGACAAATACCATATGATTTCACTCTTATGTGGAATAAGAAACAAAACAAATTAACATAGGGAAAAAAAGAGACAAACCAAGAAACTACAGAGAATAAACTGATGGTTACTGGAGGGGAGGTGAGTGGGGGTTATGAGTGAAATAGGTGTTTGGGATTAAAGAGTACACTTATCATGATGAGCATTGAGTAATGCATAAAATTTTAAAATCACTATATTGTACACCTGAAACTAATACCACAGTATGTTAACTGTAATGGAATTAAAATGAAAAACTTAATCTAAAAAATTCACTTAACCCACAATTGTATGTTAGGAAATTTATCACTGATGAGCAAGAATAAAACAATGTTTTATCTGTGCAGGTATTCAAAACAGAATTGATTATGATAACAAAGAATAGGAAGCAACATACATGTCCAAAAAAGGTAAAATAGTGATATATCTACATGTTGTAGGTATAAATATATTCTATTTTGAAAGAATAACTAGTGGCCTGGTAAAATGTTCACAACATATTATGAAAAATGAAAGGTAAGACACAATGAGATTAAAATTTTTGTTAACAAGTATATATGTATCATGAGAGGAAGGGAAAATGTAAGAAAACACACCAAATTTTGATCAGTGGTTATTTCTGGGTAGCAAACTTATGAGTTACTTTTATATTTTATTCTTTTACTTTTATATTTCCCTTTGAATATATATTTATATAGTCAGAAAAATATTAATTTTTAAAAAATAAAATGGGAAGTAAACATTTTGCACTGTGTATCACAGGAAGCCACCTTCTGTGAAAGAAATTTTGAAATGAGGTAGATTAAAGTCAGTTTAGTATATTTGCAACTGCAAACTAAGAATTTTATGCAAATAAGGGCTAAAGATGTAATGACCATTTTTTATTATGTTATGTTAATCACTGTACATTACATCATTAGTTTTTGATGTAGTGTTCCATGTTTCATTGTTTGCATATAACACCCAGTGCTCCATTCAGTACATGCCCTCTTTAATACCCATCACCAGGCTAACCCATACCCCACCCCTCCCCTCTAGAACCCTCAGTTTGTTTCTCAGAGTCCATAGTCTCTCATGGTTCGTCTCCCCCTCCAATTTTCCCCCCTTCATTTTTCCCTTCCTACTATCTTCTTCTTCTTCTTTTAAGATATAATGTATTATTTGTTTCAGAGGTACAGTAGATGACCATTTTTTTAAAGATTTTATTTATTTGACAGAGAGAGAGAGCAAGCACAAGCAAGGGGAACAGCAGGGAGAGAGAGAAGCAGACTCCCCACTGAGCAGAGAGCCTGACATGGGGCTCAATCCCAGGACCCTTAACCGACTGAGCCACCCAGGTGCCCCTTGATGAACATTTGATGACCAAACTGCTCTGATTTCTGACAGCAAGGACCTGACAAGAAGAATGATCAGAGGTGGAACCAGACAGAAATAAGATATGGCTCTTGAACACTACGAACCAGAGAGACATTTTTCCTTCATCTAAGAAGGTGGATGCAATTCTTAAGGCCACTAGCTAAAGAGGTTTTAGAAGAGATAACTGGCAGTCTTGCCCCAGTCTTTTTGAGGCCCCAAACTTACTGAATATTATCCTATCTTTCCCCACTGTAACTCTGCACACAAGGTGCACATATCAAATAGAAATACAAGGCCTACTTAATAAGCTCAGTGTGCACAATACATCACCCACTGGAGCTGAACCCTGAGCTCTGTGCATAATCTGAGTGGCTGCACACCAACCCTTTCAGTCAGGCAGATGTCCTGATGATGATGATTAGTTTCAGAGGTAGAATTTAGTGATTCATCAGTATCACCCAGTGCTCATCACATCACATGCCCTCCTTAATGCCCATCACCCAATTACCCCATCCCCCCACTCCTCTCCCCTCCAGCAAGCCTCAGTTTGTTTCCTAGAGTTAATAGTCTCTTATGTTTTGCCTCCCTCTCTATTTTCTTTTTTTTTTTATTTTTAAAGATTTTATTTATTTATTTGACAGAGAGAGACACAGCGAGAGAGGGAACACAAGCAGGGGGAGTGGGAGAGGGAGAAGCAGGCTCCCCGCAGAGCAGGGAGCCTGATGCGGGACTCGATCCCAGGACCCCGGGACCATGACCTGAGCCGAAGGCAGTCGCTCAACCAACTGAGCCACCCAGGCGCCCCAGCCTCCCTCTCTATTTTCATCTAATTTTATTTTTCCTTCCCTTCCCCTATGTTCATCTGTTTTGTTTCTTAAATTCCACATATAAGTGAATTCATATGGTATTTGTTTTTCTCTGACTGACTTATTTCACTTAGTATAATGCCCTCTAGTTCCATCCACATCATTGCAAATGGCAAGATTTCATTCTTTTGGATGGCTGAGTAATACTCCATTGTGTATATGTGTATATATATATATACCACATCTTCTTTATCCATTCATCTGTTGAGGGACATCTGGGCTTTTTCCATATTCCTGATTACTGTGTCAAAGTTACACTGGAGAAAACATCCAACCAGCATGTATTGTTGCCCTAAAAACCTTCTAATCTTTTATGATATTAATATCAGGCCTCTCAAGCCTACTTGTGAGACCAACCAGTGCTGTTAAATGGCCATGAGAGCCCCTGCTGTTGAGTCCAGCTAGGGCTGTCAACAGGTAGAGGGCCAGTGTATCATATGCTTGGTTAACCAAAGGAGGAGACCAGGGACAAGTGAATAACAGCCCTCCAGCTCTACAGCAATTGGGAATCCAGTCCAAATGAGGAAGCCCTGGAATTTGGGGGTGCAAGTCTATATCTCTTGTTGTTGCCCCTCTTAGGGCACTTGCCTCTGAACCCCCTTTCTTAGCTGTACTCCAGGTATGAACCCTCACTGACTCTGCAGCAAAGATGAGATGATGAGGTGGGTTATACTGCTAAGGCCACCACTGAATTTACTATAGTGAATGCTGTTCTCGTTAAGAAAACTCTTGTTTAAATGATAGGATTATTCCTTTTATGTTTAGCAGAGGCTGATGATGTCTATCTAAACAGGCAGATAGTGGTCAATTGCTAAGTTTCAGATCCCGTCTCTTAGCTGTGGGGGAAGCAATGTGCCAGAGTCCTGCTGAGAGATGCACGTTCAGTGTCCCCACGGCTCACTGTCCAGTCTCATCCCTCCATCCCATGCCCAAGTCTTCCAGGAGTATTTATTAATAAATGTTAGTGTCCCCCCAAAATTGTCAAGAATTATTAGCCACTCATGAACAACAGTAATGGTCAGCATAAGTCTTCCAAAATTCAGTGTTATATGTAGAGACTGATGTTGATTCTTACCTGGGTAAGACAGCTGGGGTTTTCTCCCCAAGCCCAGCCCAGCCAAGTAGTACCCTGCAGAAGCCCGATGTCACAGCCTCCATAGGCTGAAGGTCACTCTGCCTCTCAGGCAGAGCTGCTATTCCAAATCTTAAGCAGGGCTGGTTCTGAGAATCATCACTGTGCATACACATGCTGTGAGTTTATAGTCCAAAAACTTCGACAGAAATCTTGCTCAACACCAAATGAATGTCAGTTCATTTTAGCAGCAACATTTTATGAGGACCACCAATGTCCATTATGCCCATTCGTCTGCTTCCAAAGTGCAGTGGTACCATATGAAAACAGGCAAGCTGGGAGTCAGGACCCCAGCAAGGGCCCTGCTCCCTTGAAGCAGGTTCTCCTTTGCAAGAGGAAGCACTGGCAGCTCTTCCCCATGCTAGGCCTCATCTCTGTACTGCCCTCCTGATAGGTGCCCACACATGAATGCCTGTTCCCTATCAGCAATATTCCTGGGTCCTTTCCAGTGCAGGCTTTTTCACTGGGCAGCCTAGTATGGGGTGTTCAGACTCTCATTAAGCACCCCAGTCATAGATAGCCAAGGCACAAATCACTGTTAGAATTTTCAAGAGAACAACATAAAACACCCAGCAAGCCCACAACAATTTCTTGACCCCTAGACTCAATCGGAATTATTCAGAATATCTGAATCATGCTCTGTGTTATGAAGCTAATCCCAGCAATAAATTTTTAATGTGTTTTTTTTTTTAGCTAAGCTCACCGACACTAACGTCTAATTGCTAAAAACATGCTTATCCTGGTGCTTAACAGTTTGCATTGCTATTTTTTTTTTAAATTAAGTGAGTTAAGGGATTAAACAAACAGAAATTTAAAATGAGTTTTAAAGTACCTGAAAAATTCCATGAAAGAGAATCCATATCCATGCTGCTCTGCAATTCCTGCACAAACAACATTTGCTGATGCTCCAATCAGTGTCCCATTGCCTGGAATCAAAATTTTAAAAGTAAAATAAAATCTCAGTTTATCTTGGTGGTAGGCTTCTGTTCTCTTTTCTTCTGTAATATTCGGATCATCTCACAGCCTTTTGATTTGATGATTACTTTACAGGTACTATCAAAGTGATTGCTTTGCAAATATCTGCAGAAAACAAAACACTGACAACCAGAAAATAAATTTTCTGCTTGTAAGTACTGTAATTCACTTACAGATAAGACTATGACTGCTCTATGTGATAGAAAAGAGGAAATGCTAAGGAGAATTGGCAAATCACTGTGGCACATGATGGCATCTATCTTTTAGAGGAAAATGTAAGCCAGACAAACAACCATAGGACAGAACAGGTGTTTTCAGAACAGTGGACTTGGGATCTCAGATAAGAACCACCTTCCTCAGGACTCCAGGCCTGTACACCCACCAGAAAACACTGTCTGTGGATGGAAGGATGGATGCAAACAAAGAGGATAATAAAATGCCTCTCTGTGTGAGCCTTTTTAAAAGTGTATATGATCTGTGGGGAATCATAACCTGCACATGCATACATACTGCTGAGGCCTCATGGTAAGGGATGTGGCCCAAGGCCAGCCCCCAACATGGTGACTAATTCAGGGAAGGGTGAATTTGCTTGATAAAACCAATCAGCATCTGTTAACCCCCAACCACAGAGGTCAGGGTTCAGGAATAGGCACATGACCCAGGCTCAGCCAATTTTACTCAGTTCTGACATGTGTGCATAAACCACTAAGGAAAAGACTCTGTTTCCTAAGGACTGGTGAACTGTAAGACACAAATCTGGAGCTTCCTACTGCATGTTGACACAAGGGAGCAGCCTCCCTGAAAGTGGACAATAAAAGTAACAGAGCAGGAGGAGGAGGACCGAGGGTGAAGTCCTGGGTGCATAAGCTGAGCCCCTAAGTGCTGCCTTTTCTGAGAACCCAGCACCATTTTATCTCTGGGTCTTCTGGAGCACTGAGCATGGAGAGAAGTACAGAATAAATAATCTCAGAGCAACGTGGACTTCTGGATTTCTCCACGAGAGGAGGCACACAGCCTGGTCTATTCCTCAGGAGAGGCCCTTGCAGAGGAGATGTCAGTGCAAATAACACTCCACTGAACACAGGCTCCTGCTCCCCTCCTTCTTCGTGGTCCTTACCTTCTCCTTGAAACATGGCAGGAAACACAACCTCCTGTCAGGTATGCAGCCCAGACTGCCTGTGCAAAGGCTCATGAAAGCAAGCTCAAGCCTCATCTTATTCTCTCTGCTTTTCATCCATAGAAGACTTAGAGTTTTTTTCAGTGAAAACCTCTGAAATAGCATGCTGCATCTATTTATAAGCTTGCTCGAAGGATGAAATATAGTTGAGGAATCAAAATTATAAGACGTTGGATCTTAAGAACTCAGTAAAAACCTCAGGATCTCCCCAGCACCCTGCAGCCACTAAGCCCAAGCTTTGTGATGGCAATGCCTCCCTGAGGTTGGCCCACTCTGTTTGTGGTCACTGTGTTTCTGATGTCCCATTTTTTTGACAGTCCCACTGTTCCTCAGTGCACTTCAGAGTATATGGCCCTACCCAGAGAATCAGGAAGGGCAGTAGAGGATTTGCCCATTACCAAGGGGAAAGAAGAGCATGACAGGCTGACACCAGGCTGCTGTGTGAAGGACAGACTTTAGGGTGGTGATAGAGGAAGCAAGGAGCCTGGCTGGGGGACACTTCAGGCTACAGGTGATACTAGCTTGCTCCAGGTGGTGTAGGAGGCAGATCAATGCTCCCTACACCAACTGCAAAGAAGTCCACGCCTTAATCCTTAAAACCTGTGGTTATGTCATTATGTTATTCTGTATGGCAAAGGAGACTTTGCAGAAGTAATTCAGGTTATGGACCCTTAGAGAGGGAGATGACCCTGGATTATCTGGGTGGACCACTGGATCACATGAACCCTTAAAAGCAGAAAACTTTCTCCAGCTGGAAGCAGAAGAGCAACCTTAAGGAGAGAGTCAGAGAGATACCAGGGGGGTCAAAGAGAACCAGTGGGGGTGAGGATAGTAGAAGAAGTGGAGTGGGGAGAGTCAGAGAGATCGCAGAGGGTCAGAGAGATGCTAGGAAATGAAATCTTGCCATTTGCAACAACAAAGATGGAACTGAAGGGTATTATGCTGAGCGAAATAAGTCAATCAGAGAAAGACATATATCATATGACCTCACTGATATGAGGAATTCTTAATCTCAGGAAACAAACTGAGGGTTGCTAGAGTGGTGGGGGGTGAGAGGGATGGGGTGACTGGGTGATAGACATTGGGGAGGGTATGTACTATGGTGAGCACTGTAAATTGTGTAAGACTGTTGAATCACAGACCTGTACCTCTGAAACAAATAATACATTATATGTTAAAAAAAAAAAAAAAAGAAGAAGAAGAAGAAGAAGAGAGCAGGAAGGGAATAATGAAGGGGAAAAATCAGAGGGGGAGAGGAACCATGAGAGACTATGGACTCTGAGAAACAAACTGAGGGTTCTAGAGGGCAGGGGGGCGGGAGGATGGGTTAGCCTGGTGATGGATATTAAACAGGGCATGAACTGCATGGAGCACTGGGTATTACATGGAAACAATGAATCATGGAACACGACATCAAAAACTAATGATGTGGGGAGGTGCAAGATGGCGGAGGAGTAGGAGACCTAAATTTCATCTGGTCCCAAGAATTCAGCTGGATAGGGATCAAACCATTCTGAACACCTACGAACTCAACAGGAGATCAAAGAAAAGAAAGCAACAACTCTCTGAACAGAAAAGCGACCACTTTCTGGAAGGTAGGATGTGCGGAGAAGTGAATCTGAGGTGATATTCGGGAAGATAGGCGGCGGGGGAGAAGGCCTCTGTCAGCCGCTACTGGCAAGTGATAGAGCAGCCGAGCACAAAATCGGAAATTTTAGAAGTCGGCTCTGCTGAGGGACTTCGCTCCAGTGGCTAAGCAGGGGGTGGAGCCCTCTCTGGGACAGTGTGGTCTCAGGACCCTCAGGGTCACAGAAAGACCAGGGGTGCCTGAGTGCAGCAGAGATCCCAGGTATCGGAGTGGGTAAGCCGGCTGCAGAGACAGAGCTAAGGAGTGGGCTTTCAGCTCGGGGTTGCCATAAACCATGATCCGCGGCACAGTCGGGCCACTGCTCCTCCAGCAGGGTCCCAACAAGTGGCAGATCCGGGGAGACTCACCTTCCTGCCCTGGGAGGAGCAGCGTGGGAACGCACCGCAGGGATCTGCTGGGTTCAGAGACTCCACACGGGTCATGTGCCAGAGATAGTCACAGACCAGGTGAGCATGGAGTGTGGCGGGAGACTGGAGAGACAGGAGTGACTGACTGCTTTTCTCTGGGGGCTCACTGAGGAGTGGGGCCCGGAGTTCTCAGCTCCTCTGGGGTGGAGATTGGGAGGCCGCCATTTTCACTCTTGTCCTCCACAGCTGTACAGAAAGCTTACAGGAAACAAAGGCTCCCAAGAGCAAAACTGAGCAAATTACTTAGACCCGGCAAGGGTGGGGCAATTCTACCTCCAGCAAAGACATTTGGGAACCATGACAACAGACCCCTCCCCCAGAAGATCAGGAAGAACAACCAGCCAAGACCAAGTTTACCGATCAATGAGAACAGTAGAATTTCAGCACTAGGGGAATACTGCACATAGAATTCATGGCTTTTTTACCATGATTCCTTAGTCATTCAAAGTTAATTTTTTTTCAACTTTCTTTTTCTTTTCTTTTTTTTTTTTTTGAATTTTTCTTTTTCCCTTTTTCAACCAAAATCTTATCAATCCCTTTTCTAAAAAAATCTTTTTTATTATTCATTTTTAGAGTCAACCTTATTTTTGGTATATATATATATATATATATATATACATATATATATATAATGTTCTCTTTTTAAAATTTTGAGATACAGTTTCTTCTAACAAACCAAAATATACCCTAAATCTCTAGTGTATGGCTTTGTTCTATTCTCCTGCCTGATCACATTCTCTCCATTTTTTTTTTAATCCTCTTCCTTCTTTTTTCAACCAAATTCTTATCTTATCAATTCCTTCTATAAAATCTTTTATACTTTTCATCTTTACAGTCAAATTCCATCCCTTCACTGTATTTACCCTTATTTTTGTACATATATAAGATTTTCTTTATTTGAAATTTTGGGAGGCACTTTTTTCTAACAGACCAAAATATGCACAAAATCTAGGGTGTGGCACGAATCTATGCACCAGCCTGATCATATATGATCATATTCTGTTTTTTGTTTGTTTGTTTGTTTGTTTGCATCTTTTTTTTTCTTTTTTCTTTTCTTTTCTCTTTTTTCTTTCTTTCCCTTTCTTTTCCCCCAGTTTCAGGTCTCTTCTGATTTGTTCACTGTATATTTTTCTGGGGTCATTGTTACCCTGTTAGCATTTTGTTCTCTCATTCATCTATTCTCCTCTGGACAAAATGACAAGATGGAAAATATCACCTCAACAAAAAGAATAGGAGGCAGTACTGACTGCCAGGGACCTACTCAATACGGACATTAGTATGATGTTGGAAATAGAGTTCAGAATGAAGATTTTAAAGATACTAGCTGGGCTTGAAAAAACCATGGAAGATATTAGAGAAACCCTTTCTGGAGAAATAAAAGAACTAAAAACTAACCAAGTTGAAATCAAAAAGGCTATTAATGAGGATAATCAAAAATGGAGCCTCTAACTGCTAGGATAAATGAGGCAGAAGAGAGAATTGGTGATTAGGAAGACCAAATGATGGAAAATAAAGAAGCTGAGAAAAAGAGAGATAAACAACTGCTGGATCACGAGGGCAGAATTCAAGAGATAAGTGATATCATAATACAAAACAATATTAGAATAATTGGGTCCTAAAAGAAGAAGAAAGAAAGAGGGGGGCAGAAGGTATATTGGAGCAAATTATAGCAGAGAACTTCCCTAATTTGGGGAAGGAAACAGGCATCAAAATCCAGGAGGCACAGAGAACCCCCCTCAAAATCAATAAAAATAGGTCAACACCCCGACATCTAATAGTAAAATTTAAAAGTCTCAGAGACAAAGAGAAAATCCTGAAAGAAGCTAAGGAGAAGAGATATGTAATCTACAGTGCTAGAAACATTAGACTGGGAACAGACCTATCCACAGAGACCTGGCAGGTCAGAAAGGACTGGCATGGTATATTCAGAGCACTAAATGAGAAAAGTATGCAGCCAAGAATACTATATCCAGCTAGGCTGTCATTGAAAATAGAAGGAGAGATAAAAACCTTCCAGGACAAACAAAAACTAAAGGAATTTGCAAACACGAAACCAGCCCTACAAGAAATATTGAAAGGGGTCCTCTAAGCAAAGAGAGAGCCTAAAAGCAACATAGACCAGAAAGAAACACAGACAATATACAATAACAGTCACCTTACAGGCATTAAATGGCACTAAATTCATATCTTTCAACAGTTACCCTGAATGTAATGGGCTAAGCCCCAATCAAAAGACACAGGCTATTAGATTGGATAAAAAAACAAGACCCATCGATATGCTGTCTGCAAGAGACTCATTTTAGACCCAAAGATACCCCCAGATTGAAAGTGAGGGGGTGGAAAACCATTTACCATGCTAATGGACACCAAAAGAAAGCTCGGTGACAATCTTTATATCAGACAAATTAGATTTTAAAGCAAAGACTATAGTAAGAGATGAGGAAGGATACCATATTATACTAAAGGGTCTATCCACAAGAAGATCTAACCACCGTAAATATCTATGCCCCTAACAAGGGAGCAGCCACTTATATAAGCCAATTAATAACAAAAGCAAAGAAACACATCGACAACAACACAGTAATAGTGGGGGACTTTAACACCCCCCTCACTGTAATGGACAGATCATCTAAGCAAAAGATCAGCAAGGAAATAAAGACTTTAAATGACACACTGGACCAAATGGAATTCACAGATACATTCAGAACTTTGCATCCCAAAGCAACAGAATACACATTCTTCTCTACGGCCCATGGAACATTCTCCAGAATCGATCACATCCTAGGTCACAAATCAGGTCTCAACTGGTACCAAAGATTGGGATCATTCCCTGCCTATTTTCAGACCACAATGCTTTGAAACTAGAACTCAAACACAAGAGGAAATTCGGAAAGATCAAATACATGGAGGCTAAAGAGCATCCTATTAAAGAATGAATGGGTCAACCAGGAAATTAAAGAAGAATTTAAAAAATTCATGGAAACCAATGAAAATGAAAACACAAGTGTTCAAAATCTTTGGGATGCAGCAAAGGCAGTCCTAAGAGGAATGTTTTAGCAATGCAAGCCTTTCTCAAGAAACAAGAAAGGTCTCGAATACACAACCTAACCCTACACCTAAAGGAGCTGGAGAAAGAACAGCAAAGAAAAAGCCTAAACCCAGCAGGAGAAGAGAAATAATAAAGATCAGAGCAGAAATCAATGAAATAGAAACCAAAAGAACAGTAGAACAAATCAATGAAACAGGGAGCTGGTTCTTTGAAAGAATTAACAAGATTGATAAACCCCTGGCCAGACTTATAAAAAGAAAAGAGAAATGACCCAAATCAACAAAATCATGAATGAAAGAGGAGAGATCACAACCCACACGAAAAAAATACAGAATGTCCAATGGAAAAGACAGTCTCTTCAACAAATGGTGTTGGGAAAATTGGACACCACATGCAGAAGAATGAAACTGGACCATTTCCTTACACCACACACAATAGATTCAAAATGTTTGAAAGACCTCAAAATCCTAGAGGAGAACACAGGCAGCAACGTTTTCTACTTCAGCTACAGCAACTTCTTCCTAGAAACATCGCCAAAGGCAAGGGAAGCAAAGACAAAAATGAACTATTGGGACTTGATCAAGATAAAAAGCTTTTGCACAGCAAAAGAAACAGTCAACAAAACCAAAAGACAACCGACAGAATGGGAGAACAGTTTTGCAAATGACATATCAGATAAAGGGCTAGTATCCAAAATCTATAAAGAACTTATCAAACTCAACACCCAAAGAACAAATGATCCAATCAAGAAATGGGCAGAAGACATGAAAAGACATTTTTCCAAAGAAGACATCCAAATGGCCAACAGACACATGAAAAAGTGTTCAACATCACTCGGCATTAGGGAAATCCAAATCACAACCTCAATGAGATACCACCTCAAACCAGTCAGAATGGCTAAAATTAACATGTCAGGAAATGACAGATGTTGATGGGGATGTGGAGAAAGGGGACCCCTCCTACACTGTTGGTGGGAATGCAAGCTGGTGCAGGCACTCAGAAAACAGTATGGAGGTCCCTCATAAAGTTGAAAATAGAGCTACCGTATGATCCAACAATTGCACTTCTGAGTATTTACCCCAAAGATACAAATGGAGGGATCCGAAGGGGTATGTGCCCCCCGATATTTATAGCAGCAATGTCCACAGTAGCCAAACTGTGGAAAGAGCCAAGATGTCCATCGACAGATGAATGGATAAAGAAGAAGTGGTATATATATACAATGGAATATTATGCAGCCATCAAAAGGAATGAAATCTTGCCATTTGCAACGATGTGGATGGAACTGGAGCTATTCTGCTAAGTGAAATAAGTCAATCAGAGAAAGACATGTATCATATGACCTCACTGATACGAGGAATTCTTAATCTCAGTAAACAAACTGAGGGTTGCTGGAGTGGTGGGGGGTAGGAGGGATGGGGTGGCTGGTGATAGACATTGGGGAGCATATGTGCTATGGTGATTGCTGTGAATTGTGTAAGACTGTTGAATCACAGACCTGTACCTCTGAAACAAATAATACATTATATGTTAAAAAAGAAGAAGATAGCAGGAAGGGAAAATTGAATCGGGCGAAGTCGGAGGGGGAGACGAACCTTAGAGACTATGGACTCTGAGAAACAAACCGTGGGTTCTGGAGTGGATGGGGGTGGGGGTATGGATTAGCCTGGTGATGGGTATTAAAGAGGGCATGTACTGCATGGAGCACTGGGTGTAGTATGCAAACAATGAATCATGGAACACTACATTAAAAACTAATGATGTAATGTATGGTGATTAACATAATAAAAAGAAATAGCCAAGAAGAAAAAAAGAGAGAGAGATCCTAGGAGAGAACCCAAAGGGGAGTGGCGGTATCCCCACCATGAGCAGGATCCCACACTGTGTTGCTATCTCTGAGATTTGGGCCCAAGTGCCAGGACCAGAGAGTCCTTCAGAGCTAAAGGCAGCCCAGTTAACAGGCAGCAATGGATGGGGACCCACTCTTAGAGGGGCAAGGACCTGGATCCTAACAATAATCTGAGTGAGCTCAGAAGCAGACCCATCCCAGAGCTACCAGAAAGGAGCACAGCCTGGGGACACCTTGATCTTGGCCTCATGAGACTTTAAGTAGAGATGCAGCTGAGCCACCCTTACCTGGAAGACAAGAAACATGAGATAATAGATAAAGTTTGTCTATGTGTTATGGTAGTGATAGAAAGCTCATGCAGGTGTTCCCAGGATTCCAGGACCATTCTGAGACCTCTTGTCTCAGACACCCGCTAGAACTGAGTCTATATTTTCATCTCAATTCTGACATCTGTCTCTACCTCCCTCCCTGATATCCATTAGCTTCTTGCTAACTTCCCAACCCTAGGCAGCTCTCCTTTCCACCCCAGCAGGCTGCTCTCTGTGGACATATCAGCTCATATCCTCTGGGGACTCATGGGGAATCTATTCTTGGAGAGACAGGAGATGCATAGCAGACATGAGGTCAGAGAGGCCAAGAGAAATGCTCAGAGGGCTGGGGTCACCAGGCCATGACCAGGTAGTAGGGTTTCCCCAAGGAAGAGGAGATTTAGGAGGCACCATGAGAATGAGAAGAAACAACCAGTTTCAACAAGGCCTGGGGGCATATGCAGGCTGAGTGTGGGGTGAGTTCTGCTGAAGGATTTGAGAAGGACAAGACCAGATGTCTGCTCAGTGTCTCCTCGGGGTCAGAGCACTGTGAATTGTGCAAGACTGTTGAATCACAGATCTGTACCTCTGAAACAAATAATACATTATATGTTTAAAAAAAGAAGAAGAATAAGGGGTCAGAAGCATTCTAAAGTCTTGGCATCTCATCTTCACCATGACCCCTGAGATCCCCAGTGTCTCCACGAAGAAACTAAGGCACAGAAAGGCAACACACTGAAATGTCAGGGCTAGGAAGTGACAAGCCCAGGACTAGAATCAGCTGTTTTGACTCCAGAGGAGGATCAGAGAGGGCAAGATTCAATCTTCCTGATATAGGCCCAAGGTCTTTCTGTAGACAGTCATACAGAGCATCTAAAGGTCTTGAGCAGGTGGTGATGTACAAACTCCACAGCAATGATGGCCCCAGACAGCCTCCTCTTGGTGCTGTCATACCAACATATCCATCCCTTGACCCTGCCAGCCAGCTGGCTCCTGCTCTGGGTGAGACCTGCCAGTGAGGTTCTACACCTTGGTGAGCCATCATGCCCTGCAATTGTTTCCCAAAGTCTGCCAAGGCCCATGATCCTCAGATGGCCCTACCCTGCCAGCCTCCATTGCAGAGCACGTCCCTCAGTGTCTGGGTGGTATCTGCCATGCCACCACAAACAACGCTACTTCAGGACTTGACATGGAGAGCTCTGCTCCTGGACAGCACGGAGCTTAACACGTGGCCCAGGGTCACATTCAGCAACCTGTGTGAGCTTTAAACTAAAAAGCAACACTTTACTTCTCTCCTGTTAGGGATTAATGATTGAAAAATACCCCTTCCTTTCCAGTTGGTATGAATTCCTCAAGTGCAATAGGCCACTGAACAGAAAATGAAAGGCCCTTTCCATTTCCTGCCTCATGTTGCCAGGGTGCACTGTGCTCATAGGTAAATTTGTTCCAGAGCACTTCTGGATTCAGGGAATGGAATGGGGAGATTTTCAAGGATCCAAGGGAAGGGGTAGCAGCTTGGTCTCTTGGCTTCATGACAACTCAGGCATTATGAGGAGGGTCTGGGTGGGGAAAGAGGGGTAAAGTGAGGAGCCCCATTGCTCAAACTCTTTCCTTAGAGAGAAGACAAGGCAGAGAAATGAGCAAGGACTGGGCTGACTGCTCTCATGTAAGGCAGTTGTTCGGCTTTTGTACATCTGACTCCTAGCCACATTTTCAGGAATATAGCACAGATGGCATAATTGCTATTCCCCAAAAGCCTTTTCTACCCTGGGATATGTCCTCACAGCCTGACCTCCTTCCCCAAGACTTGCCTTTCAGTCACCGTTTGCATGATGTCATTTGGCCTCCTGAATACTTCATAACCTGGGAAGTGGTGCATTAACTTATTAAGTTTCACTGAACACTGTTTCTTTTTTTTTAATTCTTTATTTAAATTCAATTTAGGTAACATATAGTGTATTATTAATTTCAGGGGTAGAATTTAGTGATTCATCAGTTGCATATAACACCCAGTGCTCATTACATTAAATGCCCTCCTTAATGCCCATCATCCAATTACCCCATCTCCCCAGTCACCTCCACTCCAGCAACCCTGTTTGTTTCCTAGAGTTCAGCATCTCCTGTGGTTTGCCCCCCTCTCTATTTTCATCTTATTTTATTTTCCCTTCCTTTCCCCTATGTTCATCTGTTTTGTTTCTTAAATTCCACATATGAGTGAAATCATATGGTATGTGTCTTTCTCTGACTGATTTAGCTTAGTATAATACCCTCTAGTTCCATCCACATCATTGCAAATGGCAAGATTTCATTCTTTTGGATGGCTGATTCTTTTAAAAATGTTTTTAGCTACAGGTAACAGAAAATCTGAATAACAGTGGTTTACACACAAAGGAAAATAATCCTCCCATGTAACAAGAAGTCTGGGGGTGGAGGGCTGCCAAGCATCAGGTCAGTGTCTTGTAAGTAATATCAGAGGTGGATCTTCACAATTCTCTTGGCCTCTCCATCCCATCATAGATGGTTTCATGGTCACATCTAAGGTAGGAAGCATGGAAAAGAACTGGTACCAATACATTTTCATCAGAAGGGCAAAATCTATGTCAAGAGGCTCCCAAACAGGTTTCCCTCATGTCTTATTGGTCAGCAAAATGAGACAAACAGTGTAGACCAGCCACCAGAGCAACTATTTTAGTAGAGGGACACGAAAGAGAAGAGAGTGTTGGGTGTTGGGTTAGCCAGACAGCGGATCCTGCACAAACACATTGGAAATAGAGTATATCAGCAGGTATAATGGGAAGAATGCTAGATTTGGATTCTGAAGATCTCCAAATAAAATAGAAAAGCTTGTCAAGGAAATTAACAACCATAGTATGTTTTATAAGTAGCTAAGACTTCCTGGGTTAGATATATGTTTGTTCCAACTGGGAAAACCAGTCAGCAACATTTACATCAACCAGACTATGTAAATGCCATCCCTGTAGGGCCAAGACATCCACCAGGACCAAGGTCCGATCAAGTCTCATTTCTTGTGTTCTATCATTTGCTTAAGATCATATCTCATTTTAATTTGCTTCAAATTTGAACACTAATATTTTTGTACCATTTTTTGCTGAACCTGGTATTTCTAATTACCTGTTTTCAACATAAAGAGAGCTTAGGAAAACAAACTCTGGAGCTGAACTGCTAGATACCCAGTTTTGAGATTTACTATTGTATGACAATTGGGCAAATTTCTAAGCCTCCATAGAGTTCTAAAATTTCACAAACATGGCATTAGGTATTAGGTATGTTGCTTCTATTCTGGAAAATTTGCTTCTATTGTTTTTTTGGATAAATTCTTTCCTTCACTTCATTCTGTCCTTCCTGAGATTTTTCTTAGAAGTCAAATATTGGATTTCCCATAATGAACTTTTATGTATATTATTTTTCTTCTGTAATTTATTCTTTGACTTTTGCCTCTAGATTCTGGAGTATTTCCTTGACTTTATTTTTCAGTGACGCAATCTATCCATATTTACTTAGTTTAGTAATTATGGATTTAATCAATAAGAACATTCTTCCCTCTGGCTTTTTGTTTTTCTATTATTGTAACTGAAGTTTTACTTTGAGGTAACTATACATTCACATGAAGTTGTAAGGAATAATATGAAGAGATTCCATGTACCATTTACCAGTTTCCCTCAAAGGTAATATAATTCAAAACCATAGTACTATGTCACAATCAGAATACTGACATTGATACAGTCAATATACAGAACATTTTCATCACCAAAATGATCCCTTCTATTGTCCTTTTACAGCCAGATACACTTCCTTCCACCTTGCCCTGTACTTAACCCCCCACTAACCACTAATCTATTCTGCATTTCTACAACTGCATCACTTCAAAAGTATCATATAAATGGAATCATACAGTCTGTAATCTTTTGAGACTGACTTTTTTCACTCTACATAATTCCCTGGAGATTCATTAAGGTTGCCTTGTGTGTCAATACTTAATTTCTTTTTACTGTCAAGTAGCATTCCATGGTAGGGATGTACCACAGTTTGTTTAACTGTTTACTACTGAAGGACATCTGGTTTATTTCTACTTTTTGGCTATCACAAATAAAGCTTCCATCAACATTTGTATGTAGGTTTTGGGTGAACATAAGTTTTCATTTCTGTACAATAAATGCCCAGTTGTGCAATTGCTGGGTTTTATGGTAGTTGCAGGTTAAGTTTCTAAAGACAATGCCAAACTGTTTTCCAGAGTGATGGTACTCTTCTACAGCCCCAGTGATAATGTATAAGTGATCCAGTTTCCCCACATCCTTGTGAATATTTGGTGTTGTTACTATTTTTATTTTAGCCATTCTTATAGGTATGTGATGATATCTTACTGTGCTTTTAATTTACATTTCTCTAATGGCTGCTAATGTTGTATAGCCTTAAAAGTGGTTAAAATTGTAAATTGTATGCCATGTACATTTTGCCACAATTTTTAAAAAAATTTTATTATGTTTTGTTAATCACCATACCTTACATCATTAGTTTTTGATGCAGTGTTCCATGATTCATTGTTTGTGCATAACACCCAGTGCTCCATGCAGTGCGTGCCCTCTTTAATACCCATCACCAGGCTAACCCATCCCCCCACCCTCCCCTCTAGAACCCTCAGTTTCTTTCTCAGAGTCCATAGTCTCTCATGGTTCGTCTCCCCCTCTGATTTCCCCCCCTTCATTTTTCCCTTCCTACTATTTTCTTTTTTTAAAACATATAATGTATTATTTGTTTCAGGGGTACAGGTCTGTGATTCAACAGCCTTGCCACAATTTTTAAAAAAGTAATTCCAAACTGAGTCAATGAAAGACGGTTCCTGACAGAATAAGTGTAGAGTTAACACTCCACACAACTGGGCATCTGCAATCCAGGAACAAGTGTCATTCAATGACCAGAGCTACTATTAAAAAGACCCCAAGGCTTAATACATTTATTATTCATTACAGCTGTATCCCCGCTTTCAAAAGGGCCTCAGTCAACAGGTGTTGATTTATATTTTAGGTTAGTAGCCATATATATGGTCCATATTAACTTCTGTCTTTGATAATCCCATCCGCATTCATTCTACATGTTCTGGGGAATCAGCACTAGCCCAAGAGGCTTCTCACCCTCTGAGACCCAGCTCAAAAGTTTCCTCTCTGGAGGACCTTCTCTGACTTTTCCTCTAGTCTCTCTCTGGTGCTCCTTAAGCACTCTGTGCATTCCACCATGAGAGGACATATCTATTTAAGGTGTAACCTTAGCTTAGGTGACTGTCTCCCCACTCAAAAGCACAATGTCAGGTTATAGCAGATGCTCAGTGAGGTTTAATGAACAAAGTCCCACACAAAGGACACATTTCCAGATGCTCCTGGATTCTGTTTCTATCACTGATGTTAAATGTAGCTGTGGACACAGTTACTGCTTTTCTGGGGACTAATGCTTAAATGGGGGCCATTTTAACAGATCTATAGTCGTATAAGAACTTGAGGTCTCAATTGCTGAATGAGGTGAATTAGCTGCCTCCAGAAATCATAGCAACTTCACTGAATAGCATTAATCCCCTTTATAAACAAAGAGATAAACTAAACAGAAAGTTATTGATTTAACAGAGATCAATCAAAGAACAAAGCAAGCTGATTATCTAAGCATGCCTGGATTTAAGAATAAAAACTTAAAATGTATCTGGTATGTTTATCTAAGATTCTCCAAAATCCTCTTGTGTTCCCAAAGGTGATTAGGCCCCCTAAATATGAGGACTCTAACTCTAACACACCTCCCTCAAAAGATTACCAAAGCCCTCTGTTTGCTCACCAGAGGTTAGTCTCTCCTGACACTTTCACTAATTCACTTCTCAAATTCTCTAAAGGACAATACCCCTCTCCAAAAAAGAAAAAAATTTAATCTTTCTTCTTACTCTTAGGTTAGGGTCTCTAGTTCTTTGTTTACCCATTCATCACTTCCCAACCCCTTATGGAGGATATAAAAACTATAGCTGAGGATGGCTTCTGATTCAAAATCTGTTTCCAAACATAAGCTACATCTGTGTGGGTACAGTGTGGGTGCAGTGTGGGAGCACATTCACTTTGAGATGTCAGTAATGATCGTCCCCAGACTGTGGTCTTGGGATGTCAGGGGACGGTCTGCAGAGGGGGCAAGGGCCAGGCTTCACTTCTAGAATTGCTTCAGTCAAAGCTGAAGGTGGGTTTCTACTCAGGAAATCATCCAAACTCTCCTTAATTTACCTTCAATTAGGCATGTATAAACCATCACTTTGGGGTCACTACAGTGTCAGTGGCCCCTTCCTTGCATGCATCAGCACCCCCTTACCTCCCAGGCAGGCACCAAGGGCCAGGGCATACATGAGTGGTGGTGCAGGCAGGCTGACCTCGGGGTCTTGGCTGAGGTTCAGGAGCACAGGAATCTGTAGAGGAAAAGAGCACTAAAATCACATCCATGGAAACCCAGAGGAGCTTCCCATACTGTAACTGATTTGCAAGATCCAAAGCACTTTTTCAGTAAAATCCCGTAGAACCTCCTGCAGTGGCTGTGACCATAATCATAACCATCTAGCCAGCATTTCTTAGCCCTGCAGTGGACCAAGTCCTATTCTAACTTCATGCATATATCATTTTATCTAATCCTCAAACATCTCTCAGGTGTATTTGTTATTCCTTCAATCAATAGATGAGGAAATCAAGGCATGGAGAGACACTTATCTTATAAGTGACCAAACTGGAACCTGAACACAGTTCTCTGATTCCAAACTGCAAAATGGCAAACCTGTGCTAAACCACTTCTCACCACTGACCTCTGTGCAGTCTTCCCGACCCTGCTGATGTTCTTACGATAACAGGTATCGATTCAATAACTAGAAAGTAGTATTTTCTAGTAAGTCATGCTAGCATCCAGTGTATCTTTCTGACAGATGAATTTTACATTATTGTTATTAAAAAAAAGTAGCAGTTGTGAAGCTTCTGTAAGAAATTTGTGTTCCAAAAGCATATCCCCTTGTGGCTCATGTTGCTAATGGAGGAGAATGTAGCCAGAGGGAGGATATAGCCATGAGGCCTGCTTCCAGCTGGCCTGGGGGGAATGTTGGTCTATATTGTCACTGCTAGGCACCTCAGGGCAGCCCACAAGATGTTAAGGAGGGACCCTGGAATCTGCTGCCTCAGGGAAGTTGCCTTGTGTGAACATCTCTAAAGAGCAGGAGGAGGGGGGGCTCCAATGGTAATCCCTTCAGAAAGGATTTCCCAAAGTCACAAGAAGAAAGCTGAAACCAATGGGAAGATATGTGACATGTGATTTCATTTGCTGTAGAGAATCAGGGGACAGCAGAACCATGCTCTTCTGGAGAGCAGGTCACTTGATGTCATAAAAAGTAATGCCTCGTTGTTTATCTAGGAAGATTGGATTACTCCCTAGTTCTTTATCCCTGCAGTAGGACTCTACATGCATGCCTCTGTGGTGGCCCCCAGTGGGGCCGAAAGATCCATTCCCTCACCCCACTGACATTGGGCTTAGCCAGTGACTTGCTTTGACCAATGAAAGGTAGGTAGACTAGAAAGAAGCATTCCATGTTACTGCAAAACTCTCTGGAGCTTCAGGTTCAGCCATAAGAAGAGTATGCCCTAGGAAATACTGCAGCCCTATGGGGTCCCCAGAGGGAGGACATGCTGAGGGGGCCCCATCAGCCTCAGCAGAGACTGACCAGCAGGCTGCAGCCAACCTGCAGACCTATGCACCTACTGCACACACTCCTCTCTACCAGCCTACTGCACATGTTGCTCGGCCAGCCCTGCATACAGTCCTCCAGAGTTGCCTTGTAAGGTCTGAGAAAGAGCCCTTACTATTTGTTGGGTCATAGGAGCATTTTAAAAAGCTCACTTTTTCATTTTTGGCAGCCCCAAATGTGATGGTGTAGGCTTGTAAGCCCCTTGCAGGCCAGGGTCATTTGAGGACTGCACTGAGGTTAAGGTCGGCCAGGCAGGCCTAGGCCAGGAGGAGAAAATGTTCTCTTCCCCTTACCTCATGTTGCAAGGCCTAAATGCCTGGATCAGCAGGAAGTGGCTCTTGCCTAGCTTAAAGTGTATCTCTCTAAACAGAAGTGTTCTTTCTAAAGACCAAGAACATGTTGTCTCCAAAGGAAGGATGGCTAAGAGAATTCTTTATTCTGCAAGCATAAGCAGGATGTATTTTGTTCTTATTGCATTTCGTGTATATTTCACTTCACAGATGTTGGCTTGATACATTGTTATGTTTATCTGATCTCTACGAGTATATAGCTATGTGAGAAATAAACGGCAGTATGCAGTTGCAAGTGCTGCCTTTGCTCTGCATCCCCTGTGTCCTGGTGATTTCGTAGACCCTTACCCAGGGACCCCAACGCACTAGACGTTGACACCCAAATATTAACTGGAAGAAACAGAAACACCTGGCACAGGAGCCCCTGAGCAGCCCACATGGCTTATTTCAATCTTGGCTTTTGTTGTCTCATAATGAACCCAAATGTTGTCACAAAGGCAGTTTCAAACTTGAAGTTTTGGCTCTTTGGAGGAGCAAGAAAAGTGCAGCTTCACACAGCATTGGGCATTTGTCCTCTGGAAACTTCCCTGACTTTCCCAAAGTGGCTAATGTTTTATATCACATTATGCCCAGAACTTACTTCCATTGTTACATTTATTTTTTAAATTTTATTATGTTAATCACCATACATTATCACAATTCCGGACTTCCAGCTCTCTTACAAAGCTGCCATCATCAACACAGTATGGTACTGGCACAGAAAAAACCCACACAGGTCAATGAAACAGAATAGAGAGCCCAGAAATGGACCCTCAACTCTATGGTCAACTAATCTTTGACAAAGCAGGAAAGAATGTCCAATGGAAGACAGTCTCTTCAACAAATGGTGTTGGGAACATTGGACAGCCACATGCAGAAGAATGAAACTGGACCATTTCTTTACACCACACACAAAAATAGACTCCAAATGGTTGAAAGACCTCAATGTGAGACAGGAGTCCATCCAAATCCTAAAGGAGAACACAGGCAGCAACCTCTTTGACCTCAACTGCAGCAACTTCTTCCTAGAAACATCGCCACTGTTACATTTAATACACACCTTACTCCTCTACCAGGGTGGGACCTTATTACCTTGTCCATGTTCCTTTCTGTCTTAAGGCATTCAATAATTATTCATAAATGATCTATTGCTGCAGTACTTGTCTGTTAATGCTATGTGCACATAGCAGTTCCTATAAGAGACAAAATTCCCTGCCCTCACAGAGCTTACATTAGAGTAAGTGGAGAGACAGAAAAAAAATTAAATAATAAATAAGGATGTCATAGAAGATAGCAGAATAGGAAGCTCCAGAAATCCACCCCTCCACCCAAACAATTATTAAAGACAACAACTATGAAGTAACTGTATAAATTTCCAAGGGCTGCCATAACAAAGTAGCTTGAAACAAGAGAAATACATTGTCTCACAGTTATAAAACTTGAAATCCTGTTAGTAGGGCCATGCTTTCCCTGACAACTCTAGGGGAAGATCCTCCCTGCCTCTCCTAGCTTCTGGTGGTTGCCAACAATCCTTCCTTTCAGGTGCCTTACTCCAGTGACATGGCCAACTTCTCTTTATGTGTCTTCATATGTTCTTCCTTCTTTGCATGCCTGCTTCTGCATCCAAACTCCCCCTTTTTATAAGAATACCAGTCATATTGGATTAGGGCCCATCCCAATGAACTAGTTTTAATTTCAAGATCCCAATGAACTAGTTTTAATTTCAAGATCTTATTTCCAAATAAGGTCACAATTTCAGGAACCTGGGATTAGGAATTTAACCTATCTTTTGGGGAGATACAATTCAATCCATAACAATACAGGTATACTTTCTTTATTGCACTTTCCTTTATGGTGCTTCACAAATACTGCATTGTTTACAAGTTGAAGGTCTGTGCAACCCTTCATGGAGCAAGTCAATTGGCATGCCATTTCTCCAACAGCATTTGCTCACTTTGGATCTCTGTGTCACATTTTGGTAATTTTCACAATATTTCAAGCTTTTTCATTATGATGATTTTTGTTATAGTGATGGTTTTTGAAAGAAATTAAAAGTGCTACTCCAGTGAACACATAAATGATAAGAACGTAAAACAGCTTTATTGCTGATATGGAGAAAGTTTTAGTGATCTGGATAGAAGATCAAACCAGCCACAACATTCCTTTAAGCTAAAGTCTAATCCAGAGCAAGGCCCTGACTCTCTTCAATTCTATGAGAGCTGAGAGGTGAGGTAGCTGTAGAAGAAAAGTTTGAAGCTAGTAGAGGTTGGTTCATGAGATTTAAGGAAAGAAGCTATCTCCATAACATAAAAGTGCAAGGTGAAGCAGCAAGTGCTGATGTAGAAGCTGCAGCAAGATATCCAGATCTGACTCAGATACTTAATGAAGGTGACTACACTAAATAATAGATTTTTATGTAGACAAAACAGCCTTCTATTGGAAGAGGATGCCATCTAGGATTTTTATAGGTAAAGAGGAAAACTCAGTGCCTGGCTTCAAAGCTGCAAAAGATAGGCTGATTCTCTTCCTAGACGGTAATGCAGCTGATGACTTTAAGTTGAAGCCAATGTTCATTTACTATTCTAAAAATCTGAGGGCCCTTAAGAATTATGTTAAATCTACTCTACCTGTGCTCTAAAAATGGAATAGCAAAGCCTAGGTGACAGCACATTTGTTTACAAAATGGTTTAGTGAATATTTTAAGCCCACTGTTAAGACTTACTGCTCAGAAAAAAAAAAAAGATTTATTTCAAAATATTACTGTTCATGAACAGTTCACCTGGTTATCCAAAAGCTCTGATGGAGATGTACAATGAGATTAATATTATATTCATGCCTGCTAACACAACATCCATTCTGTAGCCCATGGATCAAGAAATAATTTCAACTTGGGGGTGCCTGGGTGGCTCAGTCATTAAGTGTCTGCCTTCAACTCAGGTCATGATCCCGAGGTCCTGAGATCGAGCCCAGCGTCGGGCTCCCTGCTCAGTGGGAAGCCTGCTTCTCCCTCTCCAACTCCCCCTGCTTGTGTTCCCTCTCTTGCTATCTCTTTCTCTGTCAAATAAATAAAATCTTTAAAAATAAAAAAAATTAAAAATTAAAAAAAATAATTTCAACTTTCAAGTCTTATTGTTTAGGAAAAAGTTTTTTTAATATTATAACTGCCATAGTGATTACTCTGATGGTTCCAGGCAAAGTCAATTGGAAACCTTCTGGAAAGGATTCACCATTCTAGATGCCATTAAGAACATTCATGATTCGGGGGGCAGAGCAAGATGGCGGAGGAGTAGGAGACCTGGATTTCGTCTCCTCTCAGGAATTCAGCTGGATAGGGATCAAACCATTCTGAACACCTACAAACCCAACAGGAGATCGAAGAAAGGAATAGCAACAACTCTCTAAACAGAAAAGCGACCACTTTCTGGAAGGTAGGACGTGCAGAGAAGTGAATCTGAGGCAATATTCGGAAGGATAGATGGGGGGAGGGGCCTCCGTCGGCCACTTCTGGCAAGTGATAGAGCCGCGGAGCACAAAATCGGAACTTTTAAAAGTCTGCTCCGCCGAGGGACATCACTCTGGTGGCTAAGGGGGGGATGGAACCCTCCGGGACAGTGTGGTCTCAGGACCCTCGGGGTCACAGAAAGACCGGGGGTGCCTGAGTGCGGCAGAGCTCCCAGGTGTTGGAGCGGAGAAGCTGGCTGCAGAGACGGAGCTGAGGCGCAGGCTCTCAATTCAGGGTTGTCATAAACCGTGATCCGTGGCACAGTCCGGCCACTGCTCCTCCAGCAGGGACCCAACAAGCGGCAGATCCGGGGAGACTCCCCTTCCTCCCCCCGGTGGAGCCGCGCGGGAGTGCACCACAGGGATCTGCTGGGTTTGGAGACTCCACCTGGGGTCGGGTGCCAGAGATAGAAACGCGCAGTCACAGGCCGGGTGAGCACGGAGTGCAGCCGGAGACCGGGGAGACGGGAGTGACTGACGGCTTTTCTCTGGGGGCTCACTGAGGAGGGGGGCCCCGAGTTCTCGGCTCCTCCGGGGCGGAGATTGGGAGGCCGCCATTTTCACTCTCCGCCTCCAAAGCTGTATGGAAAGCTCAAAGGGAACAAAGCCCCGGAGAGCGAACCCAAGCAGATTACTTAGCCGGGAGGGGGCAAGGGCAGGCAGTTCCGCCTCCGGCAGAGACATTTGGAAACCACGGCAACAGGCCCCTCCCCAGAAGATCAGTGAGAACAGCCAGCCAAGACCAAGTTTACCAATCAATGAGAACGGCAGAACTCCAGTGCTAGGGGAATACTGCACATAGAATTCATGGCTTTTTTACCATGATTCTTTAGTCTTTCAAAGTTAATTTTTTTTTAACTGTCTTTTTGTCTTTTTATCTCTTTTTGAATTTTTCTTTTTCCCTTTTTCAACCAACACCTTATCAATCCCTTTTTTGAAAAAAAACATTTTTATTTTTCATTTTTAGAGTCATATTCTATCCCTTCATAGTAGTTACCCGTATTTTTGGCTTATATATATAAGTTGTTCTCTCTTTAAAATTTTGAGATAGTTTCTTCTAACAGATTAAAATATACCCTAAATCTCTAGTATATGGTGTTTTCTATTCCCCTGCCTGATCACATCCTCTCCCTTTTTTTTTCTTTTTAAATCCTCTTCTTTCTTTTTTTAAACAACTTCTTACCAATTCCTTTTATAAAATTTTTTATAATTTCCATTTTTCCAGTCATATTCCATCCCTTCATCATATCAACCCTTATTTTTGTACATATATAAGTTTTTCTTTCTTTAAAATTTTGGGAGGCACTTTCTTCTAAAAGACCAAAATACACCCCAAATCTAGTGTGTGGCACTGATCTATATACCAGCCTGATCATATTTGATCACATTCTGGTTTTGTTGTTGTTGTTGTTGTTTTGTATTGTTTGTTTTGTTTTTATCTTTATCTTTTTCTTTTTTTTCTTTTTCTTTTTCTCTCTTTCCCTTTCTTTTCCCACTGCTTCAGGTCTTTTCTGATTTGTTTAGAGTATATTTTCTGGGGACGTTGTTACTCTGCTAGCATTTTGTTCTCTCATTAATCTATTCTCCTCTGCACAAAATGACAAGACAAAAAAATCACCTCAACAAAAAGAACAAGAGGTAATACTGACTGCCAGGGACCTACTCAATACGGACATTAGTACGATGTCAGATCTAGAGTTCAGAATCATCACTTTAAAGATACTAGCTGTGCTTGAAAAAAATATGGAAGTTATTAGAGAAACCCTTTCTGGAGAAGTAAAAGAACTAAAATCCAACCAAGTAGAAATCAAAAAGGCTATTAATGAGGTGCAAACAAAAATGGGGGCGCTAACTGCTAGAATAAATGAGGCAAAAGAGAGAATCAGTAATATAGAAGATGAAATGATGGAAAATAAAGAAGCTGAGAAAAAGAGAGATAAACAACTACTGGATCACGAGGGCAGAATTCGAGAGATAAGCGATACCATAAGAGGAAACAACATAGAAAAATTGGGATCCCAGAAGAAGAAGAAAGAGAGAGAGAGGTAGAACGTATAATGGAGCAAATTATAGCAGAGAACTTCCTTAATTTGGGGAAGGAAACAGGCATGAAAATCCAGGAAGCACAGAGAACCCCATTCAAAATCAATAAAAATAGGTCAACACCCCGACATCTAATACTAAAACTTAGGAATCTCATAGACAAAGAGAAAACCATGAAAGCAGCTCAGGAGAAGAGATATGTAACCTACAATGGTAGAAACATTAGACTGGCAACACACCTATCCACAGAGACCTGCCAGGCCAGAAAGGACTGGCAGGATATATTCAGAGCACTAAATGAGAAAAGTATGCAGCCAAGAATACTCTATCCAGCTAGGCTGTCATTGAAAATTGAAGGAGAGATAAAAAGCTTCCAGGACAAACAAAAACTAAAGGAATTTGCAAACACAAAACCAGCCCTACAGGAAATATTGAAAGGGGTCCTCTAAGCAAAGAGAGAGCCTAAAAGGAACATAGACCAGAAAGGAACACAGACAATATACGGTAACAGTCACCTGACAGGCAATACAATGGCACTAAATTCCTATTTTTCAATAGTTACCCTGAATGTAAATGGGCTAAATGCCCCAATCAAAAGACATAGGCTATCAGACTGGATTAAAAAACAAGACCCATCGATATGCTGTCTGCAAGAGACTCATTTTAGAACCACAGACACCCCCAGATTGAAAGTGAGGGGGTGGAAAACCATTTACCATGCTAATGGACACCAAAAGAAAGCTGGGTGGAAATCCTTATATCAGACAAATTAGATTTTAAACCTAAGACTGTAACAGGAGATGAGGAAGGACATTATATCCTACTTAAAGGATCTATCCAACAAGAAGATCTAACAATTGTAAATATCTATGCCCCTAACAAGGGAGCAGCCAATTATATAAGCCAATTAAACACAAAAGCAAAGAAACACATCGACAACAATACAATAATAGTGGGGGACTTTAACACCCCCCTCACTGAAATGGACTGATCATCTAAGCAAAAGATCAACAAGGAAATAAAGACTTTAAATGACACACTGGACCAAATGGAATTCACAGACCTATTCAGAACATTCCACCCCAAAGCAACGGAATACACATTCTTCTCTAGTGCCCATGGAACATTCTCCAGAATAGATCACATCCTAGGTCATAAATCAGGTCTCAACTGGTACCAAAAGATTGGGATCATCCCCTGCCTATTTTCAGACCACAATGCTTTGAAACTAGAACTCAATCACAAGAGGAAAGTCGGAAAGAACTCAAATACATGGAGGCTAAAGAGCATCCTACTGAAGAATGAATGGGTCAACCAGGAAATTAAAGAAGAATTAAAAAAATACATGGACACCAATGAAAATGAAAACACAACTATTCAAAATCTTTGGGATGCAGCAAAGGCAGTCCGAAGAGGAAAGTATATAGCAATACAAGCCTTTCTCAAGAAACACGAAAGGTCTCAAGTACACAGCCTAACCCTACACCTAAAGGAGCTGGAGAAAGAACAGCAAATAAAGCCTAAACCCAGCAGGAGAAGAGAAATAATAAAGATCAGAGCAGAAATCAATGAACTAGAAACTAAAAGAACAGTAGAACAGATCAACGAAACTAGGAGCTGGTTCTTTGAAAGAATTAACAAGATTGATAAACCCCTGGCCAGACTTATCAAAAAGAGAAGAGAAATGACCCAAATCAACAAAATCATGAATGAAAGAGGAGAGATCACAACCAACACCAAAGAAATACAAACAATTATAAGAACATATTATGAGCAACTCTATGACAGCAAATTAGATAACCTGGAAGAAATGGAGGCATTCCTAGAGATGTATCAACTACCAAAACTGAACCAGGATGAAATAGAAAACCTGAACAGACCTATAACCACTAAGGAAATTGAAGCAGTCATCAAAAATCTCCCAAAGAACAAAAGCCCAGGGCCAGATGGCTTTCCAGGGGAATTCTACCAAACATTTCAAGAAGAATTAATACCTATTCTTCTGAAACTGTTCCAAAAAATAGAAATGGAAGGAAAACTTCCAAACTCATTTTATGAGGCCACCATTACCTTGATCCCAAAACCAGACAAAGACCCCATCAAAAAGGAGAATTACAGACCAATATCCCTGAAGAACATGGATGCAAAAATTCTCACCAAAATACTAGCCAATAGGATCCAACAGTACATTAAAAGGATTATTCACCATGACCAAGTGGGATTTATCCCTGGCTGCAAGGTTGGTTCAACATCTGCAAATCAATCAACGTGATACAATACATTAACAAAAGAAAGAACAAGAATCATATGATCCTCTCAATAGATGCAGAAAAAGCTTTTGACAAAGTACAGCATCCTTTCTTGATCAAAACTCTTCAGAGTACAGGGATCAAGGGTACATACCTCAATATCATAAAAGCCATCTATGAAAAACTTACAGGGAATATCATTCTCAATGGGGAAAAACTGAGAGCTTTCCCCCTAAGGTCAGGAACGCGGCAGGGATGTCCACTATCACCACTGCTATTCAGCATAGTATTGGAAGTCCTAGCCACAGCAATCAGACAACAAAAAGAAATCAAAGGCATCCAAATTGGCAAAGAAGAAGTCAAACTCTCACTCTTTGCAGATGATATGATACTTTATGTGGAAAACCCCAAAGACACCACCCCAAAACTGCTAGAACTCATACAGGAATTCAGTCAGGTGGCAAGATATAAAATCAACGCACAGAAGTCAGTGGCATTCCTATACACCAACAAGACAGAAGAAAGAAATTAAGGAGTCGATCCCATTTACAATTGCACCCAAAACCATAAGATACCTAGGAAGAAATCTAACCAAAGAGGCAAAGAATCTCTACTCAGAAAACTATAAAATACTCATGAAAGAAATTGAGGAAGACACAAAGAAATGGAAAAACGTTCCATGCTCATGGATTGGAAGAACAAATATTGTGAAGATGTCAATGCTACCTAGAGCAATCTACACATTCAATGCAATCCCCATCTAAATACCATCCACTTTTTTCAAAGAAATGGAACAAATCATCCTAAAACTTGTATGGAACCAGAAAAGACCCCGCATAGCCAGAGGAATGTTGAAAAAGAAAAGCAAAGCCGGCGGCATCACAATTCCAGACTTCCAGCTCTATTACAAAGCTGTCAGAATCAAGACGGTATGGTACTGGCACAAAAACAGACACATAGATCAATGGTCCAGAAATGGACCCTCAACTCTATGGTCAACTCATCTTTGACAAAGCAGGAAAGAATGTCCAATGGAACAAAGACAGTCTCTTCAACAAATGGTGTTGGGAAAATTGGATAGCCACATGCAGAAGAATGAAACTGGACCATTTCCTTACACCACATACAAAAATAGACTCCAAATGGTTGAAAGACCTCAATGTGAGACAGGAGTCCATCCAAATCCTAAAGGAGAACACAGGCAGCAACCTCTTTGACCTCAGCCGAAGCAACTTCTTCCTAGAAACATTGCCAAAGGCAAGGGAAGCAAGGGCAAAAATGAACTATTGGGACTTCATCAAGATAAAAAGCTTTTGCAAAGCAAAGGAAACAGTCAACAAAACCAAAAGACAACCAACAGAATGGGAGAAGGTATTTGCAAATGACATATCAGATAAAGGGCTAGTATCCAAAATCTATAAAGAACTCATCAAACTCAACACCCAAAGAACAAAGAATCCAATCAAGAAATGGGCAGAAGACATGAACAGACATTTTTCCAAAGAAGACATCGAAATGGCCAACAGACACATGAAAAAGTGCTCAATATCGCTTGGCATCAGGGAAATCCAAATCAAAACCTCAATGAGATACCAACTCACACCAGTCAGAATGGCTAAAATTAACAAGTCAGGAAACGACAGATGTTGGCGGGGATGCGGAGAAAGGGGAACCCTCCTCCACTGTTGGTGGGAATGCAAGCTGGTGCAGCCACTCTGGAAAACTGTATGGAGGTTTCTCAAAAAGTTGAAAATAGAGCTACCATATGATCCAGCAATTGCACTAGTGGGTATTTACCCCAAAGATACAAAAGTAGGGATCCGAAGGGGTACGTGCACCCCGATGTTTATAGCAGCAATGTCCACAATAGCCAAACTGTGGAAAGAGCCAAGATGCCCATCGACAGATGAATGGATAAAGAAGAAGTGGTATATATATACAATGGAATATTATGCAGCCATCAAAAGGAATGAGATCTTGCCATTTGCAACGACGTGGATGGAACTGGAGGGTATTATGTTGAGTGAAATAAGTCAAACAGAGAAAGACATGTATCATATGATCTCACTGATATGAGGAATTCTTAACTGTAGGAAACAAACTGAGGATTCCTGGAGTGGTGGGGGGTGGGAGGGATGGGGTGACTGGGTGATAGACACTGGGGAGGGTATGTGCTCTGGTAAGCGCTGTGAATTGTGCAAGAGTGTTGAATCTCAGATCTGTACCTCTGAAACAAATAATGCAATATATGTTAAGAAAAAAAAAAAAAGAAGAAGAAGAAGGTAGTGGGAGGGGAAGAATGAAGCAGGGGAAATCGGAGGGGTAGACGAACCATGAGAGACGATGGACTCTGAAAAACAAACAGGGTTCTAGAGGGGAGGGGCATGGGAGGATGGGTTAGCCTGGTGGTGGGTATTGAGGAGGGCACATTCTGCATGGAGCACTGGGTGTTATGCACAAACAATGAATCATGGAACACTTCATCTAAAACTAATGATGCAATGTATGGGGGTTAACATAAGAATAAAAAAAAAAAGAAATTAAAATCCAAACAGTATCCAGGAAAAAAAAAAAAGAACATTTTGATTCATGGGAATATGTCCAAATATCAACATGAACAGGAGTTTGGAAGTAGCTGATTCCAACCCTCATGGAGGACTTTGAGGGGTTCAAGATTTCACTGAGGAAGCAACTGTAGATGGGGTGGAAATAGCAAGAGAACAAGAATCAGAAGTGGAGCCTGAAGATGTGACTGAATTGCTGTCATCTCATGATGAAACTTTAACAGATGAGGAGTTGCTTCTTATGGATGAGCAAAGCAAGTGGTTTCCTGAGATGCAATCTACTCATGGTGAAAAGGTTGTGAAGAGTGTTGAAATGACAACAAAGGACTTAGACTATTACATAAATTTAGCTGATAAAAGAGCAGCAGATTTTGAGAGGACTGACTCCAATTTTGAAAGAAGTTCCACTGTGGGTAAAATGCTATCAAAGGGCATCACATGTTACAGGGAAATTGTTCATGAAAGGAAGAGTCCATAGATATGGAAAACTTCATTGTTTTCTTGTTCTAAGAAATTGCCACAGCCACCCCCACCTTCAGCAACTACCACCCTGATGAGTCAGCATCCATCAACATGAAGATAATTCCCTCCACCAGCAAAAAGATTATGGCTCGCTGAAAGCTCAGATGCTGGTTAGCATTTTTAGCAATAAAGTATTTTTAAATTATTTAATGTACATTGTTTTTAGACATAATGCTATTACACACTTAATAGGCTACAATATAGTATAAACATAACTTTATATGCACTAAAAAACAAAAAAAAATGCCTTTGACTCACTGAATTGCAATATTTGCTTTATTGTGTGGTCTAGAATCAAACCCACAATGTCTCAGAGGTATGCCTTTAACTATTCTGGAAACCTGGAGTGTGGACAAACACGTGCAGGAGCCAGGGAAGAGATTTAAAAAGAAGCTATTTAATTTTGGCCTTTCTTATACTGGTTACCATTCTCCATACTCCCAGCCCTGTGGCAGATAGCCACCTTTATGTGCAACTTCTAGCTAGCAAGGTGGACAAAAAGGATCTTGTCCTCCAAAAATGGGTATGTGTGTTGATTACTGACCACTGCTTTTGATCCCTGAGGGTCAGCCCAGATGCTGGTCATTGTTTTAATCCCTGAGGGATGAAACAGATCCCAGGAGACTTCATGAAACTATTTGTATCCCCCTCAAGAAAAATTTTTTCAAAATGCTGCTTTACTATAGAAAGAATAGAAGAGAAACACCAATGGCTGCACACAACAAAAAAATGCACACTTTGCAAAAAAAAAAAAAAGTTTGGAAAAATCAGAAATGAATGGTTCTAGCCTTTCAGCAAGCAAGATTTAGCACTCCCTGAGGAATAGGGGAATTAAATCTCCAGGGTTATTACAACATAATACTGAAAATGCCCAGTTTTCAACAACAACAACAAAATTACAAAACATATGGAGATAGGAATGTATGGCTCCTTTGCAGGTGAAAAAATTAAAAATAATTTGACATAAACCATCCCTGAAACCCAGACATTAGAATTATAAGTCAAATATGTTAAATCAACTGTCTTAAATGTGTCTAATGAGCAAAAGGAAACCAGAGACAAACCTTAGCTAGACTAAGAAAAAAGGAAGACTCAAATAAATAGAAATGGAAAAGGAAACATCACAACTGATACCACAGAATTGCATAGGATCATAAGAGACTACTATAAACAGTTATATGACAAGTTAGACAACCAAGAAGGAATGGATGAATTCCTTGAAACACACAACCTGCCAAAACTGAATCACAAAAAAAAAGACAATCTGAATAGACCCATTACTAGTAAGGAGATTGAGTAAATAATGAAAAGTCTTAAAAAGAAAAAAAAAAAAAAGCCCAAGACCAGATAGTTTCACTGGTGAATTCTACTAAACATTTCAAGAATTAATGCGAATCCTTCTCAAAGTCTTCCAAAATATTTGTATTTCCCTGATGGCTAGTGATGCTGAACATTTTTTCATGTGTCTGTTAGCCATTTGTATGCACCAGTTAGAATGGTCAAAATTAACAATATAGGAAACAACAAATGTTGGCGAGGATGTGGAGAAAGGGGAACCCTCTTACACTGTTGGTGGGAATGCAAGCTGGTACAGCCACTCTGGAAAACAGTAAGGAGGTTCCTCAAGACGTTAAAAATAGAGCTACCCTATGACCCAGTGATTGCACTCCTAAGTATTTACCCCAAAGATACAGATGTAGTAAAAAGAAGGGGCACATGCACCACAATGTTCATAGCAGCAATGTCCACAATAGCCAAACTGTGGAAGGAGCTGAGATGCCCTTCAACAAATGAATGGATAAAGAAGATGTGGTCTATATATACAATGTAATATTACTCAGCCATCAGAAACGATGAATACCCACCATTTGCATTGACATGGATGGAACTGGAGGGGATTATGCTAAGTGAAATTAAGTCAAGCAAAGAAGGACAATTATTATATGGTTTTACTCATATGTTGAACATAAGGAATAGTGTGGAGGACCACAGGGGAAGGGAGGGAAAACTGAATGGGAAGAAATCAGAGAGGGAGACAAAGCATGAGAGACTCTGGACTCTGGAAACCAAACTGAGGGTTACAGAAGAGAGGGGGGTAGGGGGATAGGGTAACCAGGTGATGGGTATTAAGGAGGGCATGTGTGGTGATGAGCACTGAGTGTTATATGCAACTAATGAGTCAGTGAACACTAAACAAAAACTTATGATGTACTATATGCTGGCTAACTGAACATAATAAAAAAATATTGAAAAAATCTTCCAAAATATTGAAAAGGAGGGAACACTTCCAAACTGGTGAATTTTACAAAACATTTAAAACATTTAAGAAATGTTTTAACATTTTAAATTAAAAATATTTAAAGAAAAATTAACATCAATCCTTCTCAAAGTATCCCCAAACCTAAAGAGGATGCAATACTTCCTTACTCATTCTATGAAGTCAGCATTACCTTGATACCAAAGCCAGGCAAAGACACTACAAGAAAACTATATACCAATATCCCTTATGAAATCTGGCACCAAAAGCCTGAACTTAAGGAAGTCATTGCCTCTCCAAACATGAGACAAATGGAAAGATGCTAGGACGCAGGCAAAAGAGGACAAGGCCACAGAAGGAGTAGAAACACAGATAACATCATTCAAGAAACAAAAAATAAAATTAAAAAGCAGCAAATGATGACAAAGTTTTCCACAAGAAAATGAGATGAGATGAAGGTTATATAAAAGTGTTATTTTTTAATAAGAATTCTAGATTGATTTAGCACTTTATATGAATGTGTAATTTGATTTAAAGGTAAATATTAAGCAACTAAATAGATCAAAACAAGTAAAATACACAATGTTAGGTGGAATTATGTGCTATGGAGAAAAAATAAGCACAAAGGAGATAAGGGGGGCATCACTTTAGTACTGAGCAATATTTTAAGAAAACTTAATATAAGATGAGGAGGCAAGACCAAGCTCCTAATGATCTGTGCAAAGAGTCTCAGGTAGAAAGAATAGAAAGTACAAAGACCTTAAGGCAGGAGCTTGTTGACATGTCCAAGGAAAGCTAAGAAGGCCAGTGTAGCTGGAGCTAAATGGACAAAGAGAAGAGTGATAGGAAGTGAAATCAGAGGTGATGGTTGCCAGATCGGTAAGGCATGTAGTCACTGCAAGACTCTGAGTTGTGCTGAGGGAAGTGGGATTCCTCAGTGGAGAATGGATGCTTGGGGGTGGAGCAAGAGTGGAAACAGAACAATTTGGAGGTGACTGCAATACACAGGTGGGGAATGTTGGCTAGGATTTGGGGGCAGTGGTAAAGACTATGGAAATTGGCCATATTTAAAAGTTTCAAAAGGCAGCTGGCTGTATGTTATAAGAAAGAGCAAGGGCTTGGGCTGGTTCTAAGATTTGGGGCCCTGAGAAACTGAGAAAATGAAATTTTTATGGAAGTGGGGAAGATTGGGGAAGGATGGAATCAGGATTTGGTTTGGGACATGTTAAGTTTGAGATGCCTCAATGGAGGCATCTCAGTGGAGAGGTGAGGGGGCAACTGGGATACCTGAGCCCCAAAGAAGCCCAGGAGTAGGTGGAATTTAGAGCATGAGCTTGGATGAGACCACTTGCAATGAGTCTAGGGAATGAAGTGGCCAGAACTGAGTCCAGTGTTTGGGAGCTGGAAGGTGAAGAGGCCTATGGAAGGAGACCAAGGAGGAGTGGCTGCACAGATAGGAGAAGAATCTTGAGGAGCCAGACATGTAAAGGATCCCAAGGAGCAGAGAGGTTGCCTCCACCACGTGCTGCTGACAGGCCAGGTTAGAAGAGAACCAGGAGCATCACTGGATTTATCACAAGGGTGAATACCATGAAGTCTTGCAGTGGGGTCAAGAGGAAAATGAAGAGGGATTACAGCAAGACGAGGATGGCAAGGATAGATAGTGCTTTCAAAGAGTTTGGTTGTTAAAGGAAGTAGAGGAAAGGGAAGGGAGTCACAGAGATGCGTGTCTCACTGAGGGTCTTCATGAGAGAGAGATGGCAGCGTGTTTAGATCTTGATAAGAATGATGTAGTGGAGAGTGAAAAATAAATTATGCAGGAAAGAACTGTGGCTTTGGTGCCAGGTGGAGGGGCTGGCCTCCACTGAGAATAGGAATCCCCGCCATATAACTGGAAGGAAGGTAGGATGCCCCAGGCAGCCACAATAGTCACTGCTTGTGTAACCTCCCACATGACTGCTTTTATCTCGTCACAAAGGGAAGCAAGGTTATCAACTGCTAGGAAGGAAGGGAAGGGCACTGGAGGCTCAAAGAGATAAGAGGTGTGCAGAAGTCGTCAAGAGTCTTGGGAGGATGAGGCCCAGGGAGAAGTTGTGTGGCAGGCAACCATGACGGAAGTGCTATGGCTGGGAGCAAGATGGCAAAAACACAGGTGCTTGCTGCTCGGCTCCTCTGTGCATGTGGGGTGGGGAGGCAGGGGACAGGCTCAACCTGGCAACAGGTGGTACTTAGCCAAAGGAAGACTGTGAAGCCAAACAGAGGCAAGGGAGTTGAGGATTAATACACAGAGATAATCTTTTTTTTTTTTAAGATTTTATTTATTTATTTGAGACAGAGAATGAGAGACAGAGAGCATGAGAGGGAGGAGGGTCAGAGGGAGAAGCAGACTCCGTGCCGAGCAGGGAGCCCGATATGGGACTCGATCCCGGGACTCCAGGATCATGACCTGAGCCGAAGGCAGTCGCTTAACCAACTGAGCCACCCAGGCGCCCTACACAGAGATAATCTTAATAATAGTCATGACAGATAGGTGTTTAAGGAGGAAAGAGAGTGTAAAGGAGGGCTGGTCAGCCGGAAGGGCTGTTGACTTGGGTCACAAAGTTATCAGCAACAACAACCTCTAGAGCAGGGTCCAGAACTGGGTTACATTTCTCTTTGGGGGTACACAAAGACTTTAAGGGAGCTAAAGCACGTGGGTGGTATAAAGGAAATCAATTTCCAGATCTTCCATACATCATCAAAGTGAACTGCTTTCAGTCCTAGACAATGGATGTCCTAGACAATGGAGGACCCATGGAAAGAGACTAAGAGACTCCTGGATCATGGCCCAGTGGATGTTGAAAATCACACAGGTGTTGGGAAAGGCTCTGCTTGGACTGATCCCAGCTGAACCCCAAGTGATCCCCAACACAGGGAGGAACACAGGTGAGGTTGGACTGCTGCCTACATCAAGGCCCATTGGGATGCCTGCCAGGGCTACACACACTGCCTGGTGTGCTGAACCCAGACACTCTGTGTTCCCCTGAGATTGCTGGTTTGGCTTTGGGTCTGCACAAAACAACTTCTTTTCTTGATATTGCTGCAGGGTCATCCTAGGACAGCCATCACCTTACCCCATGAAACGTTACTTGCATCAGCCCAGCACACAGCACTGTACAAGAAGACCAGCTGAGTGCCCACCTCTGGGCTAGTCACTTCAGCTGTCCCCAAGGAATTCTGAAAAAAAAAATGTGGCTAGCTCATACATTTTAAGTTGATAGGTAAAATTTGTCATCCTAATTTAAAATAGTTGCCAAGAATGTAATTGCTAGCATATATTGACATTATTAAACAAAAGCATTTCATCATTCTTTTAAATCTATACACTTATATTTAAATACTGTAGTATTAATTCATCTAAAATACATATAAAGCTCTTTTTCAGATATCTGAGCAGGAGGACACATGTCTTGCTGCCTGACCTCTAACCCCTACAATGGGCATCTGATCCGGGACCCTGGGAGGGATGGCTCCTGACTGAGTGCAGGAGAATTAAAAATTAAAGGGAGGCTGGCTAGGCTGTCTCTTATAGGAATGAAAGAGACACGAGGCAGGAGATGCCCAGAGAGGGGCTGAGGTGGCCCAGGTAGGCAACAACAGGAAGCAGCAGTGGTTCTCAGGGCAAGGGGCTGTTCTGGGGCACAGGGCAATGCCAAAGGGGCAGGCACAGCACTTTTCAGGTGGACAGCTGTCCTAGGACAACCCAGTGTAACCTCACAGTGAGTACCAAGAGGAGAGGCTGTTCTGTGAAAGAGAATGTAAAGTGCAGAAGCCAGCAGGGTCAGTTTTGAAATTTGAATTTATTATCAACATTTGAGAGTTGAGAATTTTTCATAGAAAAATAGTGATACCTGTTTTGTTTTTTTTTTGGAAAAATCAAATAAGTTCATACACCAAGCCTACTTCCCTGCAGGGAGAAGACGCATTGCAGCCAGACAGGTATTGCCCTCCCTCTGACCCAGTGCACCCTGCCCTCTCTCTATGCCCACAACCTGCCCTTCCTGCACCCCCACACCTGCTCTCCCTGGGCCCAGCACACCTGCTCTTCCTCTAATCCACCACACCTACCCTCTCTACCACCTGCCTTCCTTAAACCCACCACCACTGGGGTCAGTGTTCACTTATCCCCAACTAGCACTCTTGATGGTTGTCATTTTGCTGCTGATGCCTGCGAACTGCCCCAGGTGAGACTTTAAATTTGGACACTCAACCTAGAGACTTGTCCCAGCCATCTCTGATAGATGGGAAAGTGCTTGGGCCTGTGAGGAATTACCCACTCCTGGTCAGATTCTTTTTATGTGAGATTTAATATGTGCCCCAGGCAAATACTAAGGACAGCTTGCATCTTCACAGGGGATCCTGAGAGTAGAGAGGGTGGGATTGTAGGTCTGCAGTGGCAGGCATATTGATAATGGTAGGGGAACACCTCTCGATGAAGACTTGGCCCAGCCCAGCACATGTGCAGGTGGTCACCCAGCATCTTGTCCAGGTGCAGGTTCTGACTTGGCAGGTCTGGGTAGCCAAGGCATGCATTTGTACATGCCACCCAGACTCCACTCGAGATGGAGGGGCTGCTCATTGTCAATGCAACGCATTCCTTTTCTTCTTCCTGGAACTCCTATCATTGCTCCTATCATTCCATGCCTGGTCTCCTGGGTCTCACCAAATCTCTTATCTTTTTTCATGATTCTGTTCCTTTGTACTTTTGCTCTGTACTTTTAGTTAGCTCTTTCACTTGGCTTCAAACCCACTAACTCAGGCCTAACATTGACTTTTCTTCAATTCATTATTCAACATTTTTTAAAAGTTATGGGTTTTAGTTCCAGAAAGTATTTTTTGCTCAATGATTAAAACCTCCCTGACTGTTCTTACAATTTATTGTTTGTTTTCCTATGTCTCTGGGATATGCTGTGATCAACCTTCTCTGAGGCTATTGGTGCCCCAATGTGTGACTTGTTTTTCTAAGGAGTGCCATGGAGCTAGGATCTGGCAGTGTAGAGGTCAGTCCTTGGGTCATGGAAGGTGAAGGACCCTCAGCCTAGGCACTGCAGGGCCCCTCAGAGGCCATTCTCTTTGGGAAGGGGGAAGCCCCTCCCAAGGAAGTCGTGCACTGCCCCAAGGGGCTGACTTCCTACCTGACAGCCTGCCAGTACCACAGTGATCCAACTGCAGGAGCTCCGCCAATCTAATGGGGAAAACAGCATCTCTCTGCTGCTATCATTTCTGTTTCTCTAACCCAGTGCATTCTCAGCTTGCACCAAGTCCAGACCCACCTTCTCCAGAACCTGAACTGTTAATTGCTACAAATGCTCATGTTATTAAACCCAACTGCAATCTGCTGGACCAGGTTCGACCCTCCACATTATTTTGATCCTGGATGTTTTAAGAAAAGATGAATGAAAACAAAATGAGATTATGTAAATAACAAAAGCAAATGTGAAATGCTTCTGACTTTTAATACCCTGCAAGAGCATTTTTCTTTGTCAGGGGTTACAGCAGTCTGCCCTCTGCCCTAGCACCTCCTGCAGGGCAGCTAGCAGGGAGGATACTACAAAGACCTAAAGGAAAAAGGTACATGAGAACATGCCATGAAAAACTGACTTTCATCAAGGCTGAATGATAATACAGATAATGATGAGGAGCCAAGAAGTCAGAGAAAACCCACAAAACTATGTGCATAAATTACCATCCTTTGAATTCAACATCCAGGACAAGAATAATCACATTCTAACTTGAAAATAGCCTGAGAATTCCTGTTCAAGCAAAAGAGGCTGAAAAGATAAGGTTTAAAGGGAGAAAGGTTGTCAGGGAATTCTCAGTCATTAACGATGTATTGCAGGTTTCCAAAAATTCTCTAGTATAATGTACTGGGGAGACCTAAGAAGGTGCCTACAAAAGCAGGTCTGAGTTCATGTGTGGCTCCCACAGCTCCTTATCAACTGTAGACAGGAAGGGGAAGGACGGTGAGGCACAGATGTTAATGGAATTACCGTGTATTGAAATATTTGTTAAGGCCGAGAAAGACAAATACCATATGATTTCACTCATAAATGGAATCTAAAACAACAACAACAAATGAATAAACAAACAAAAAGCAGAATCAGACTATAGGTCTGTATTTATAAAATTTATATAATACATTTATAAAATGTGTTTATAAAATACAGAGAACAAACTGATGGTTGCCAGAGGGGAGGAGGGTAGGGGGTTGGGCAGAATGGGTGAAAGGGAGTGGGAGATACTGGCTTTCAGTTATGGAATGAATAAATCAAGGAAATAAAAGGCACAGCATAAAGGATATAATTATGATATAATAATAGGAATGTATTGGGACAGATGGCAGTTACACTTGTGGTGAACACAGCATAATGTGTAAACTTGTCAAATCTCTATGTTTTACACCCGAAACTAATGTAACATTGTGTGTCAACTATACTAAAAAAAAAAAAAAAAAAGAATACACTCAAAGCTATGAACATTGAGTTATGTATAGAATTGTTGAATCATTATATTGTATAAACATAACACTGTATGTTAACTATACTTCAATTAAAAAAATAAAAATTAAAGGGGCTCCTGAGTGGCTCAGTCAGTTAAGTGTATGACTCTTAATCTAGGCTCAGGTCTTGCCTCTCATGGTCGTAAGTTCGAGCCCCACACCGGGCTCCATGCTGGGTGTGGAGCCTACTTAAAAATTAATTAATTAATTAATTAAAAATTAAAGACAAAACAAAAAGGAAATATTTCCAAACCAATTGATAGAGAACCACCATCCAAAACCCCCAGTGCCTCCCACGGCCTCAGCCCTTTGGGCCCCGCTCTGCCCCAAGCAAGTGAGGAATTAACAATGACACAGAGAGTTAGGAGAGAGAGGGCTTCAAGCTTCCTGATTCAGAGGCTCCATGTCTGTTCTGATTGCCCTAAACAATGATGGAATATCAATATTAAGTTGACCTAATAATGTTTATAATTGTTTAATAGTATTATATATTATATATATTATTATATATTATATATATAACAATTATATATATATAATTGTTTAATAGTATTACCATTAAAGATTAGCAAAAGTCAAAGTGAAGGGGAGAGCCCAAGGAATAAGGAAAATTTAAAGGAGCAAATCTAATCCCAAAAACCCCTGGGGTGCTCTTCCAAAGCTTGGCTGTGCTCATGTTGTAATTTTCACTGAAGACCCATCCAGCCAAATTAGAGAGATAAGCCCATCTATGATCTAGTTCTTTTGACTCTGGATACTGTGAAATAAGCAAAAATTCAATAGCATGATCCTGCCAGTTAGAATTTAAGTCTTTTGCATTTCCTAAATTATTTGGTGTTCTTCTCTGACCATTGGAAGAAGAGAAATGCCATGAATAAATGTGAATAGTGCTTCCTACCTGCCGCTCTCAGCCCACAGTTAACAATATGCCTACTGGAGGAATGCCCCCCCAACCTAAAGACACACTCCAGAGAGAAGACACCACCCAGGAAGAGATGGGCTTTGTTTTGTCTCTCCAACTCACTGCCTTGGAATAATGGAATCATGCTCATAATTTTCTAAAGAAACTTTGAGTAGATGCCTCACAACCTTGTCAGGCACAGCCTTGGTCTCCCTGCCAGCATGTCTGCCAGCATTCCTAGTCATTGGAAATGCTGAATGCATCATCAGCTTTCTGACCCTTTTTAATGAAGTTTCCACACATGTTAAAATCTCCACAGACATGTGTCATGTTGACATGGAGGATGACTTTGGCCAGAGCATGTTCTCACCGCAGAATGAGGTTGGGCTGAAACAGGGTATCCTCTGCACACTGGGCAGCAGGGACCTGGGTTGCAGCTCCAGTGTGTTCACTGCATATCTGATGGCCACAGGCAGGCAAACCTATCTCTACCCCTGTATTGACCTGACAGTATTTCCACAAAATTTTCTTGGGTCTTCTTGTTCAGCCCCCAGGAAAACAGCAAAGCTGAGAACATGGGAATGTCACCAACATAAAATTCCACCCACCAGCCAGACCTCTTAGGGTTCTCCAGACTAAGGTGGCTTCAGATCTGTTTGGGCCCTCCAGACTAAGGTGAAGACCTGGGTGGCTCTCCATGTTCTCCTCTGATGCAGCCACTGTGGACACCACCTGCCAACCTGCTGAGTCACAGAACGGATTTGGCAGTTTTAGAAAGCTGCCTGCCAATTTATGCAATAGCTGTATCCTTGGTCTCTCAGCATTTGGTGTCTGTCCATGTTGACTCACAAAGCCAAGATCTTTCCCTTGGTCCCTTCCATAGTGGACCATCAAAGGAATGGATATGCCCCAGATTCATGGGGGTAGTCCTCTCAGTACAGGGAAGGATGGACATGATCCTGGAGGTTAAGGGATGGAACAGAGGGTGTCACGTTGATCTATGTTTTATTTCTTAAAAATAAAACAAACAAGAAAACCCGAGGCAAAAAGAATGAATGTTTGAATTTCCTCATTTCGGGTGGTTAGCATACAGATATTGGTTATACTATCCTCCGTGATTCTCTTGATTTTTTTAATTTCAATTTTAGGTAACAAAATTAATTGTTAAAATGAAAACATCAGAAGTGTCATATATTTAGAAAATGGAGGAGCTTAAATTTCTAACAATAGGTACCCTCTCATCCACTCCCAGAGAGGATCTGGGTCCTGAAACCTAGAAGCTTCCCCAGGAGGCAGGGTGTAGCAGCTTCATAACATGCAGAGCCCCAAGGGCAGATCAGGGTTTGGCTGTGGCCGCACTGTGTGGCCTCATGGGTTCACACACGCTGGGTCTTCTGGAGACTACCTCATCTGAGAATGGAAGGCACACACAAGCTGACCTGGCATTTCAGAAGCCCAGGGCCCAGCTGCCTTAGTCCGCTCGAGAAATGCCGCTGCCCTTGGCCTTCTGTGGGGCCACAGCATCACAGCCACAGTTATGACAGTGCCTGTTGAGCCCAAACCAGGACATTCTACAACATCTGTGCAACTTCTCTAACTCAGGACTTCATGATAAAGTAATAACAGCCACAAAATCAGCTCAGAATTACCAAACCCAGACTATGGAAGAATAATAGCTAGGTAACTAGAGAGCCAACCTGCAGACAATCTCAGGCAATGAGTGAGTAACATCGAGTGCCAGGTCAGCCTAAGGTCCTGTGGGAGAGAGAAGCACTGCCCTACTTCTCACTGCCAGGTTCTCTGCTCTACTCCCAAGGGTCCCACGTGATTCTCAATGTGATACCAGGGGATGAATGTCATGGGAGCCCCCTTGCACAGGCTGTTGTGCAGGAGTATAGTTGGGCCCTCAACATCACAAGAACAGAGAAAATTCCCCTGTCCAGAATCCAGTCATGAGGAGTGTTCACATATGCTTAGCACACCTGGGACCTCAGGTGTTCATGACAGGACCCCAGGTTCCTATATGCAAGCTCCCATTCCTGCCTTTACATTGTCACACCAGGGATTCACAATTCTGCCGTACACCTATCAGTGATGTCAGAAGACACAGCAGAAATGGGGCTCATCATCCTTGTATAAGTAAGGCTTTTAATGTGTATCCCAATCTCAGCTGCAGTCAGGACCACACAGAGAACTCAAAATCCTGCCCAAGCCAAGCACTCGAAGCCACACAGGCCAGTTAGAACAGCTTCTGTATTCACGGGGAATAAAGGATGAATGTCTTCAACCAGCCTGTCTTTGGTATCTTACAATTTTCTTTAAGAAAGAAAAAAATAAACAGATTGTCTTTTCCATGAGGTGTGGCAGCTCTCAGTTGGGCTAACCCTGAAACAACTAATTACTGATGCACTGCCCCTTGCAGCTGCAGGCCCATGGATTCCAGCCTGCAATGTGGACTCAGCACCCCTGGCCCAGCTGGCCCCATGCTTTGCCATATCTCTCCTCTATAGCTATGAGCGCAGCAAAGGGACAAGTTTCATTCTCTGCTTCCTCTGATGGGCCCAGATCATGTCCAGGCTGAAAGTCGGGTCCTTATCACATGGAGGAATGGTGCAACTCACCATTGTTGCGGTGAATGGGATGTTGTCAATCAAGGATGATGCAATGGCTGAAACCCAGACCACCAGGATGATGGCAGTTGTGAGGCGCTGATCCTCTGGGACCATCTGGAAAGGAGCAGATAATAGCAGTGCTATGTATCATAGCGGCACTGATAAATCACACACACTGAGGATGGTAGGACATGTGGGACTCACAGGGCTGTCAGTCCTTCCTTTCACATAGGAAAAGACCAAGGCAAACCCTGGTGTGCAAACAGAACCAGCCTGGGCTTTCCTGGCTAATACTGGGAGCCTCAGGTGGGTCTACAAGAAACTGAGGAGAGTGATTCCCAGCCACCCCCAAGCCAACCAGCCCCTGGGGAGGGGAGAATGGTAGCCCCATTCTTGGTGGCAGCACACACTGGTTACTTATCTCCCTGCAGAGCCTTGGGGCTGTGCATTCACTTACTAACACTGGTGTCTCTATTGCTCTCCTTAGATGGTTTTAACTGAAAGCTAATAGCAAAATTGCAGGCATCTGTAATTATTTATTCTTTGGAAAAAGTCTCTCTTCATCTCTAGGCTACACAGGATAAAAAATGTTCCCTGCTGTAATTTTTACATAATTTGTGACCTATTCTTACCAGATTTTTTTTTTTTACAAAATCAAAGTAACAGTGGCTGAAGCACATTCTATTGCAGTATTTAATGTACCTTTATTAGCAAAGCAGTCTGCTCTCCAACATATTCTATTAAGTGGAGATGTGCCAGTGCCTAGAAGAAATGGATATATGATGAGAATTTTTTTCAAAGAAACATGTCTTTAAAATGAAAACAAGTGAACATAAGGCTGGTTCAGGCTCTCATGTCTTATAAAGGATCAGACTCAAATACACAATCTATAAATAATTTACTATCAGATAGGCACAGATTCACTGAAAAGAAAGCACAATACCACAGGCAGGAATTTCTCATTGATTTGTGTTACTGTCCACATTAAATTTACATTCAAATGGAATACCATCTCTTTAGGATTGCTGTATAGGAGCACTGTTCAACTGTACATAATGAAATGTCACTCCATATAGAAGGTCTTTCAAGTAAATTGCATTTCAAATTTCTTTTTGAAGTTCAACATCACAGAGTTTTAGAAGAATCAAAGAAAATGCATGGTTTTTAAAACTGTCAAAGAAAGAAAGAAAAGATCTCTTTAACTGCAGCATGTAACTATTTTCTCAGTACTACTCAGATTGAGAAAATTGTGTCCAAGGAAACGTAGGAAAGAAGATTAGATGAAGGAGATGTAAGTGCAAGAGCTATCCTGCTCAGGTGCTGCCTTCGTCCCAGCCAGGGAAGGGATGTTCTGCTGCCCACGATGGATCCTGAAAGTAAGCACCAATACAGAACCAAACGTGGGCATGACACGGCTGCCTTGCACCTCTCAAATATGGCCTTTGTACTGTGATGTCACCATGCTGAATGACTATAAATATTGAAAACATCAGCTTGGCCATGTTTAAATACAAGTTTACAACTTCCCTATCCACATGTAGAGCTGTCGGTTAGCCTTCATTTAAAAGCTGTGGAACCCAAATGTTGGGTTGTTTTTTTTTTTTAATCACAATTCTCAATCAAGTTTGCTATTATATCAAGAAAATCATTAGGATAAATCTATTTAGATAACTCTGTTCATAAATCTAGTCAGCAGTGTTGGCATTAGAAATTAAATCATTCTTTATTGTAGGGGCTGTCCTATACATTGTGGGATGTTTACCATCCCTGGCTTCCAGTCCCCAATGTGACAACCAAAAATGTCTCCAAAAAGTTCCAATGGTGCCACAAAATCAGCCCTGACCACCTGACAAGAATCACTGATTTATAATAATCCATAAATAAATAAAATTTTTAATTTGCAAAACACAATTAAATGTAGTCACATCTTTTATTTCATTCTATACTATTGATTGAAAGACATGTATCATATGATCTCACTGATACGAGGAATTTTTTTTTCTCCCCCTTTCTTTTCCTTCTTTTTTTTATTGTTATGTTAATCACCATACTTTACATCATTAGTTTTTGATGTAGTGTTCCATGATTCATTGTTTGTGCATAACACCCAGTGCTCCACACAGAACGTGCCCTCTTTAATACCCATCACCAGGCTAACCCATCCTCCCATCCCTTTCCCCTCTAGAACCCTCAGTTTGTTTTTCAGAGTCCATCGTCTCTCATGGTTCGTCTCCCCCTCCGATTTCACCCCCCTTCATTTTTCCCCTCCTACTATCTTCTTCTTTTTTTTTTTTCTTAACATATAATGCATTATTTGTTTCAGAGGTACAGGTCTGTGATTCACCAGTCTTACACAATTCACAGCGCTCACCATAGCACATACCTTCCCCAATGTCTATCACCCAGCCACCCCATCCCTCCCACCCCACCCCCCACTCCAGCAACACTCAGGGAGGGATGGGGTGGCTGGGTGATAGACATTGGGGAAGGTATGTGCTATGGTGAGCGCTGTGAATTGTGTAAGACTGGTGAATCACAGACCTGTACCTCTGAAACAAATAATGCATTATATGTTAAGAAAAAAAAAAAGAAGAAGATAGTAGGAGGGGAAAAATGAAGGGGGGTGAAATCGGAGGGGGAGACGAACCATGAGAGACGATGGACTCTGAAAAACAAACTGAGGGTTCTAGAGGGGAAAGGGATGGGAGGATGGGTTAGCCTGGTGATGGGTATTAAAGAGGGCACGTTCTGTGTGGAGCACTGGGTGTTATGCACAAACAATGAATCATGGAACACTACATCAAAAACTAATGATGTAAAGTATGGTGATTAACATAACATAATAAAAAAAAGCCAGAGGTCTAAACCAGATTAAAACTTCCTGCTAGATATCAAATAGAGATGATTATATATGAGTATATACATACACATACATATATATACATACACAGTATTATGTCCACACCTTGATGTGAACCTATAAACAACTATCTATTTATATATTAATATCATATAATTAACCCACATATCAACATTCATGGTATGCAGTGTAAGACAACATAAAGGAAAAGCTTCAAAATACTTGAACATTGTAGGGGCGCCTGGGTGGCTCAGTTGGTTAAGCGACTGCCTTCGGCTCAGGTCATGATCCTGGAGTCCCGGGATCGAGTCCCACATCGGGCTCCCTGCTCAGCAAGGAGTCTGCTTCTCCCTCTGACCCTCCTTTCTCTCATGTTCTCTGTCTCTCATTCTCTCTCTCTCAAATAAATAAAATCTTAAAAAAAAAAATTAAAAAAAAATACTTGAACATTGTATCTACTAACTCGGTTCAAAGTAACTGGTTTCTTAATTTAAAAAAGTCAAATCAAATCAAAATAGAACTATCTAATAAGAACTCTTTTATAAAATGGCAAATGAAATAAATATGTGACACTTAACCAACCCCTTCAGACTGGATGACATATATTGTTCTATTTTCAATTCACTGACCTTTCCTTCCTTTCCAATTCATTCTGTTATTGAACCCATAAAGTTTTTTTAATGAAAGTGTTATATTTTTTAAGCTCTGAGCTTTGCATTTGCTTCTATTTTATAATTTCTGTTTCGTTGACTGTTTCTTTTGCTGTGCAAAAGCTTTTTACCTTAGACGAACCATGAGAGACGATAGACTCTGAAAAACAAACTGAGGGTTCTGCGGGGGGGGGAGGATGGGTTAGCCTGGTGGTGGGTATTGAGGAGGGCACATTCTGCATGGAGCACTGGGTGTTGTGCACAAACAATGAATCATGGAACACTTCATCTAAAACTAATGATGTAATGTATGGGGATTAACATAAGAATAAAATTTTTAAAAAATGAAAAAAAAAAAAAGCTTTTTACCTTGATGAAGTCCCAATAGTTCATTTTTGCCCTTGCTTCCCTTGCCTTTGGCGATGTTTCTAGGAAGAAATTGCTGCGGCTGAGGTCAAAGAGGTTGCTGCCTGTGTTCTCCTTTAGGATTTGGATGGACTCCTGTTTCACATTTAGGTCTTTCAACCATTTGGAGTCTATTTTTGTGTGTGGTGTAAGGAAATGGTCCGGTTTCATTCTTCTGCATGTGGCTATCCAATTTTCCCAACACCATTTGTTGAAGAGACTGTCTTTTTTCCATTGGACATTCTATAATTTCTGTTTCTCTCCTAAAGATTCCTATCTTTTCATTCATTTCAAATTCATTTTTCTTTACCTCATTGAGCATGTTATAATAGATAGTTAAAATTCTTTGGTCATTTCAACATCTGGATCATGTTGGGGTTAAGATCTATTTATTGTTTTTTTTTCCTTTTAGAATTAATTACATATTCCTCATTCTTTGTATGTTGAGTTCTTTGGCATCGTCTCATGGATATTGTCAATGTTAAGATATGTAGACTCCGGGTCCTGTTATAATCTTCTGGAGATTATTTTCTTTTTCAGTTAGAAGTTAAGTTCAGACCACAATCTCTGTCTCACTTTCCATGGATAATGGTTCAAATTCATATTTCCCATGATAGTTTCAGTCTGTCTCACATATGCTGAGTTCAGCACTTGGAAACTTGTGCAGATGGGTCAAGTTTCTGTTGAGTTCTTTAAACCTACCTATGTTGATTTGTGCCTGTCCAGCATACAGGAGTTAGAGACTTGTGTGAATGGTTCTAATCTCAAATAGTTCTCTAGGCCTTCACTAGGCTGGTTTGGGTCTGTACCACACATGCATTGTTCAGAATTGTACATTTTCATGCATGGAATTGGGGGTGTAGAACTCTCCTCTGAGATTCCCTCATTCTCTAGCCCACAGATGCTACTTTCTCTGGCTTCTCTGGGTGGAAAGGTGAGGATACTGTGGGAGTGCCAGGCATTTATGCCACCATGCTGTGCTATGACTGAAGCCTGCCTGTCCTGGAGGGAAATCCAGGAGAGAGAAAAAAAATCACCCCAAGAGGGTCACTTCTCCAAGTATGAATTCCCTTCCACAATCCACCTGGTTTTGTTTATTTTTCAGAGTCCATGGGTACTTGGTTTTTGTATTTTGTCCACAGTTTCAGTTGCAATCAGAGAGAGGAATAAACTTTAATAGGTTTATACCCCAAAGAACAGCTAGAATTCAATATTCTTTCTTATTATGTAACTCAGTTAAAACACTCTTCCTTCAGCTAACTTCTAGATTTAAAAAATAGATTAAATGTGCTATTTCTCCTCTGCCAGATCCTCTGCAATTGATCTGTGCACCCATAATCACCACCCAGGGATCCGGACAGGGGCATAGCTAGACCTAGTGTCCATCCTAGAGCCCTCTGCGGGGTAACGGACGGAGGTCAGCATGAGTCACACAGCAACTCTGGATAAAGAGAGAAGGATGCTAGTCAACCTGAATCCTGTCAGAATTTGAAAGGAAATGCCTAAAAGTCCCATGACCATTAATTGAACCAAGGTGGAAGCCCAAGTATGTCAGTATTCAAGAGGTCAAATAGAAAGTCATGTGCTCTTTGGGGTCCTTTTAACAGATAATCTCTGATCTACCTTTCCCTCCTGTCTTTTTCCCCCCCTTTTTCATGATATCTCATCTTATTTTAAAATCATCTCCATCAAAATCTGACCTGATCAAAACACACACACCTACCCCCCCCACACACACACACTCTGATTTTTAAAACCTCTAAAATATATTGAAAGTTCTGACATTTTTTTTAAGATTTTATTTATTTATTTGACAGAGAGAGAGAGATCACAAGTAGGCAGACAGGCAGGCAGAGGGAGAGGGAGAAGCAGGCTCCCTGCTGAGTACAGAGCCCGATGTGGGGCTCGATCCCAGGACCCTGGGATCATGACCTGAGCCAAAGGCAGATGCTTAACCATCTGAGCCACCCAGGCGTCCCAAAAGTTCTGACATTTTAACAGCTGATACATTCAGCTATTTTCACAAACATTTGGAATACATTATAATTGAAATTATTCTAACAACTTAAATTACAGCACTATTTTTAGAGAATATCACAGTTAGGTTAAAAACAGATTATTGAAATTGATAAAGAGCTCATTATAAATCCTTTTTGCTGTAAACATCCAAAAACGAAAATACCTATGTATCCATTTTTCCCCAGAATTATGCATGTTTCTTCCCAGTGAACTCACTAGCAATCTTGTTTGTAAATGACCCTCATGTTCAGGTGCCTGGCAGAAAAGCTAGATGACCACTCTCATTCTCTAAAAATAAACTTCTTATGTTGTTCCCTTACACTCAATCAGAGATCCATTCAAGGCATTTATAATTTAAAAACTAATTCCATCTATTTTTATATTCCATGTAAGAGATACATTAGAAGAGACTTGAATACTTATTGAAAAACACTAAAGCAATAAAATTAAATAAAAATTTTTATTAACTGTTTTTGGTAGTCATAGTGCTGTGTTTTCCTCTGTTTTAATTTGCTATTTTTATTTTTTAAGGGGGTGGTTTCTATATTTGTTATTTTCCCCCCAAAGGCAAGAAGAATGAGCCATTGGTATTTTTGAACTTGTAATCTGAATATATATTGGTGGTCAATCTCTGCCCCTCAGATGTAGGCAACTGTGCTCTCTGCCAGAACTCCTCAAAATTAATTTTTCCAGTGAATGAACACTCTTTCAGTCATTCACATTATGTTACTTCTCATTTGATCTTAATTTTTCTTAACACAGTTGAGAATATAAGAAACGTATGACCTTTATGTTATAAACTTCAGGGCTTATGAATAAATGTAACTTATGCCAAAAAGTAACTTATATACAAGAAAATGATGGGTAGCCAAGGAGAACTCGGAATGTTGCAGTGAAGTTTAGTTTGGCATTTGGCATGAGTTATTAACCATTAACATGAAATCATTAAATGAAACCTACAAATTAGAGACTTTATCCCTCTTATTATTAGCACTATTACTATTTTCAGTGACAGACTCTTGGCATAGCTAAAGATGTCCCACTGACAAAGACACAAATAAATCTAGATGCACAGGAAGACTTTCCAAACATCCTGGACACCCAAAGAAGGAAATGGATACAAAGCATGAACATGCCTAAAAGGGTAACTCATTGCTTAGGAACCAAGAAATCACCAAAGCTTCCTAATATTGCCTAAAGATTACAATTCTTTTCTCTTTCTTCTCGGTTTAAGACTCTGATAAAAATATCCTCACAAGAAGCCTTCTTAGATGAATCCATCCAAGAACGACTCTCCACACAACACCTGTGATAATTATTGTGACTGACTATTGTATCTCTGGACACACAGTTCCATTTATAAACATAAATATTTTATAAATGTAAAATCCTCATAAACCAATATTCCAGATTGCTCAGTCCCATTCATTCCTTTATTCATTTGACAAATGTTTATTGAGTGCATATTATGTGCCAGGCACTGTTGGGCAGCCGGCAGCATGCTTAGGAGGAGCACCCAGGTAGAACTGACAAGTACAAATACACATTCACCTAGTAAGAAGGCCATTGGGTCTGGATTCAGTGAACAAGTGAACATATGATGGAAAATAATGTGAGTGGTAGCTGCAGCCAGATCATTCATGTTTAATAAGCTTTGGTTGAGGTTTTGGATTTCATTTCAAGTGCAACGAGGACAACACACTGCTGTGAAAACACCAAATGTTATTGTTCTTGCCAAACATTCTAAGAAAATGAATGGCATTTGCAGCAGTACAGAAGGATGTCTGCCGCTCAAACGTTTTTCCAGAAAGATCCAAGAAGTACTTGAAGGCTAACTTTTCAATATCACAGGGCAAAAGTGGAAACAGTGTCTCCTTCAAGATTTTCAAACCAAAGCCTACCACCTGAGAAGTCAATAAATCTACTTAATGTCTCTCAACTCCCTAAAACAGCCAATTCTTGTTTCATTCTTATGATTATGAAGATAGGTTTAGTTATTTTTTTTAATGTTTAAGGTAATAATTAAGAAAATACAAATATTATCTATAGCTCAAAACACATGGGAAAATAGATATAAAAGCATTTTAACAATATACTTCATCAGTAGATGGGAAAAGGAAATACCAAGGAAATGCAACAATATATCAAATATAGGACATAACAGTAAATAGTTTAAAATTAGATCCAAATGTATGTTCTTTACTGGAAACCAACTAAAAACAAAATGACAGAGATTCAAAATAAGTGAATGAGCAATTTCAGGAGACTTCCAGTCCAAACAGAATGGTATAGACCCCCTTCTACCTGCTCATCTCTGCTAAGCACAACTATAAACCCTGGAAATAAATCAAGAGACAACTAAAGGAGAACTCTTAAAGGTGGTAATAGGAAAGTAAACTGGTTTGGTACTTCAGGATAGGAAGAATTATCAACAGCAGGACATCATCTGTCTCCCAGAACCAACATTTTCTGACCCCCCCAACATAGCAAGAGAAGGCAGTCACATGGGCTTGTTCCTCCCCTGGGTGGAACAGGATCCTTCTGACAATACCAGGTGATTATGGCTCCCCTAACAAGGAATATCAGTAGAAGTCCTGCCAACAAAGGTGGCCAGGAAAGCTGTCCTCCCCTGCTGAGAAATACCTGGCAGGGACTCAGATCCTACAGAGAGATGCCACCGTAACACAAACCTGGGATCTCAGTCCTTTGGACACCAGGCCTGAAACCCCCTTCTCTGCCAAGAGATACCTAGGGCAGCTGTGGGACACTGATTGGGGTATCCTATCAGAGTGCATGGCCCAAAAAATGTTCTGAGGCCCCCACGGAAAGGGGATCCCACTATAACAACACCCACTCAGGAGGCCTCTTCATTCCTGCAGGCCTGAGACTCCTCTTCTCCAACATAGAAAAACCCAGGCAGCCCAACCTGGGGAAAACCCTTCTACCTCCTCTTTGAAAATTAAACTGTCATTAATACCATAGACCACAGGCCAGAACCTGAGGGCTAAACTTAAAACAGGATGACTGCCTGCTGATATAAAAGATTTCTGTATGATTCAAAGTCCCCTAAAATAATGGATAAAATATTCAGGATGCAACCAAAAGTCACCTACTATATCAGAAACCAAAAAACAAAACAAAACAACAACAAAGAAAAACAGCTTGAATGACAAAGGACAATCAAATTGACATCAACACTGAGATAAATCAGATGTTGGATTATCTAAACAGGATTTTAAAGCAGCCATCATAAAAATGTCCCAGTAATTATAAATTCTCTTGAAAAAAATTTTTTAAAAAAATATAAAATCAGATGAAGAAATAGAGCTTATTTTTTTAAGGACCACATGGAAATTATAGAGCTAAAAAATAAAGTAACAAATCTTAAAAAAAAATTCTTAGTATGGGCTCATGGTAAGAGTGGATATAACAGAGGAAATAATCAGTGAATTTGAAGACAGATTAATAGAATTCACCCAATCTGAACAACAGAGAGAAACATGTGTGTATACAACAAACTATTCTTTTCCTCATGGGTTTTATATATTTTATAATTAAAACAAAAATTATAATATCTGATACTCAAGATAATGATATTTAAACATAGAGTAGATTAAAGAAATCGCAACAGAAATGAGGTTTTCACACTTCACTCAAAGCAGTAAATGATAATACCAGTAAACTCTAATAAGTCACAAATGTATATTGAACTCTCAGTGCAACCACTACAAAAACTATACAAAGAGATATACTCAAATATACTATAAATAAATCAAGATATAACCCAAAAAAGCTCAAGGAAGTCAAGGAAAGAGAAACATAAAAACTAGAAACCAAAGAAAGAAACAGAATATAAATAAGCGGCAGATTTAAATCCTAATTTAAGTAAATTTTAAAAATAACCTAACTACATGCTATTTGCAAAAAATTCATTTCTAAGTCGACAATATGGGAAGATTGAAAGTAGAATGGCAGGAAAAGATATATCACACACACAAAAACTAAGTGATTATATTAATATCAGCTAGATTTAAGAACAAAGAAAATTAGTAGAGACAAAGAAGATCATTAAATAATGATAAATGTATCACTTCAATGGGAAGACATAACAATCCTAAATGTGTACACAGGGAATAATAAAACAGCAAAAAACTGGTAGAGCTAAAAGAAAAAATAGACAAATCCATGCTTGTAGTAGGGGGCTTCGACAACCCCCTTTCAGCATCTAATAGAACTACTAGATATAAAAATTGTTGAAGATATAGAAAAATTAAACAACATTGGACCAAAAAGATTTTATTCACATATATGGAACATTCCAGCCAACAACAGAATACACTTCTTTTTCAAGTTCTCATGGAAGATTTGCCAAGAGACCATATTCTGGGTCATAAAACAAATCTCAACAAGTGTTAAAGAATGGAAATCATACATTCTATGTTCTCCAACCATAATGATGGAATAAAAATAGAAATCAGTAACAGGAAGACAATAGAAAAACCTCTAAAACATATGAAAACTAAACAACATACTTCTAATTATTCCATGGGTCAATGAAGAAGGCTCAAAGTAAAATTTAAAATACAGATAACTGAATGGTAATAAAAATACAACATATCAAAATGCATAGGATGCAGTTGAAGCAGAACTGAAAGGAAATTTTATAGCACTAAATGTTAACATTAGAAAAGAGGAGAACTTTCAAATCAGTAATCTAAATTCCTACTTCACCCTGCAAGGCTTCAACCAGCCCCATCATTTATTGATTTACAGATTTCACTTTCCAATCCTTGGTTTCCTCCCCAGTTCCTTTGACAGGAATTCCTTCTGTTATTCCTGATGAAGGAAGTACATCATAACAGAATCCACTGGTCTTAACATGTGCTCCACTACCCAGAAGCACTGGACTTGATAGAATTATGGCCTGCTGAAAGTTCAGCTGCGCTACCTGCTGCTGCAAGCCCAAACTCTGAAAAGTTGCGGTGTCTTCCTACATTATGCAGTGTATGCTTTAAACAAATGAACAATATATGTATGTCACTATCTCCTGCATACCTACTGGAAAGCATGAGTGCAGGAACCAAAGGGTAGAGATGGGAGGGTTCCTCCTTGCTATTATACCCAGTAACCCAGTTAATGAATTTTTGCTCCCTGTCTCTACAGTCTTGAGCTCAGGGAATGCAGCTAACAGAGAACACAATGAAAGTGCTGCTATGTTGGAAGCTGAGAGCACTCTGTGGCCTTTTGGGATCCTCATATGCTGTAACCATCAAGCAGACAAGAGGAGTCCATCTGCTATCCAGGATGACCAGTCCCAATTATCAGAGGGAGCTGGGCTGCTGTTCCCTCAGAGAGGCAAGGAGCACTGTCCAGTGCATTCACATAGGTGCATTCACGTAGGTGCTTCCTTGCATTCTGTCAGTCCTAATCCATGGACACCTGGGCACTCCAGTGAAGACATGACCACCAAGGACTCAGAACCTATAGAAATGAAGGTTTGGGTCACCTCCAACAGTGAATAAAATCCATGTAGCTGAGGTGGTGGCAGGGTAAGGCAAAGATGGTATTAGAGAAGGAAGTTGATTAACAATCCAGGCTTCATGTCAGCTATAGAAGCTGGGACCAAAGCAGATATGTGTTATGGTATTTCACTGCTTCTTCCCCCACCCCTGCCCGTTATTATCCATTGCCATGTATGAAGAGCACTAGAGTAGCTAACACTTTAAGTTTCCGGTATAACTGAATCAACATCACCCCACACCGCACAGTAGCTGATGGGATATTATGCAACTCTTGTATTGGGGACAGGTGGTTTTCTCCTGGACTAGGATAAAAATAGATCCTAACAGTCACAAGTGCAGGACTGAACTGGAACAGCCCACATTTGCCCCCAGCCCACTCTCTGCCTTCTCCTTGGCTCTGTGCACCTAGAAGCTGTGCTTCCTGCCTTACCTCAGTCAAGCTCTCCTATCTTCTGGTCTTGTCTGGATCTGGCCAATGGAACACACTGGCAAAACTCAAGAGTTGGGAGAAAGAGGGTCAGGGTATTTAATCTTGTGGCTCCTTCCTGGCCAGGCTGCAGACTATTAGGCAGCATTCTGCTACAAACCAGGGCTGGGCAGCCCTCTCCAGAGCTGCAAATCCCAGCTCTCCCCTTACCCCTTTGGGCCATGCAGTCATGACTTCTATTCCTATCCGGTGCAGAACTTCAACACACCATTCTTTCCCCAAACACTTGACCTTCAAGCACATAATCTCTTTCTTGCTGAGACCCTATGCAGCAAAAAGAGTCAGAAAGAGTCACCCAATTTCAAACATGCTCTTTACAGAGCTGTTTCAGGTGGAAAATAAGTAGAAAATATCCAAAATGCCAGCTGAGCATGGCACAGCCATATGATTATTTAGATGACATAGCAATACATTTACATGAAAAAAAAGACTTTACCAGCAGGTTATTAAAGAATATGTATATTTATGATGTGGAAAAATTTTAATTATATTTTTAATTATAAATTTATGCATGTGCATAAATGATCCTAATTTTTTAAAAAAATTATTCTAATTTTGTTTTAATAAATATACATATAGAAAATAAAATAAAATATTGATTCTCAATGGTGCATAATGTATAAGTATTTTCTTCTTTTTATCTAAATTTTCTAACTTTTATTTTTTATTTTTTTTATTTTATTATGTTATGTTAGTCACCATACAATACATCATTAGTTTTTTGGGTTTTTTTTTAGATTTTATTTATTTGACAGAGAGAGACACAGCGAGAGAGGGAACACAAGCAGGGGGAGCGGGAGAGGGAGAAGCAGGCTTCCCGCCGAGCAGGGAGCCCGATGTGGGGCTTGATCCCAGGACCCTGGGATCATGACCTGAGCCGAAGGCAGGCGCTTAACGACTGAGCCACCCAGGTGCCCCACATCATTAGTTTTTGATGTAGTGATCCATGATCCATTGTTTTCATATAACACCCAGTGCTCCATGCAACATGTGCCCCCCTTAATACCCATCACTGGGATAACCCATCCCCCCACCACCCTCCCCTCTAAAACCCTGTTTCTCAGAGTCCATAGTCTCTCATGGTTCATCTCTCCCTCCGATTTCCCTCCCTTCATTTTTCCCTTCCTTCTCCTAATGTCCTCCATGCTATTCCTTATGTTCCACAAACAAGTGAAATCATATGATAATTGACTTTCTCTGCTTGACTTATTTCACTTAGCATAATCTCCTCCAGTCCCATCCATGTGGATGTAAAAGTTGGGTATTCATCTTTTCTGATGGCTGAGTAATATTCCATTGTATATATGGACCACATCTTCTTTATCCACTCATCTGTTGAAGGGCATCTCGGCTCTTTCCACAGTTTGGCTATTGCAGACATTGCTGCTATGAACATTGGGGTGCATATGGCTCTTCTTTTCATTACATCTGTGTCTTTGGGGTAAATACCCAGGAGTGCAATTGCTGGGTCACAGGGTAGATCTATTTTTTAATTTTTTGAGGAACCTCCACACTGTTTTCCAAAGTGGCTGTACCAACTTGCATTCCCACCAACAGCGGGTTCCCCTTTCTCCACAACCTCTCCAACATTTGTTGTTTCTTTCCCTGTCCATTTTTGCCATTCTAACTGGTGTAAGGTGTTATCTCAATGTGGTTTTGATTTGGATTTCCCTGATGGCTAATGATGATGAACATTTTTTTCATGTCTGTTAGCCATTTGTATGTCTTCTTCAGAGAAGTGTCTTTTCATCTCTTCTGCCCACTTTTTGACTTGATTATTTGTTTTTTGGGTGTTGAGTTTGAGAAGTTCTTTATAGATCTTGGATACCAGCCCTTTATCTGTAGTGTCATTTGCAAATGTCTTCTCCCATTCTGTGGGTTACCTCTTTGTTTTGTTGACTATTTCCTTTGCTGTGCAGAGCTTTTTATCTTGATGAAGTCCCAAAAGTTCATGTTTGCTTTTGTTTCACTAGCTTTTGGAGATGTATCTTGAAAGAAGTTGCTGTGGCCGATGTCAAAGAGGTTACTGCCTATGTTCTCCTCTAGGATTTTGATAGATTCCTCTCTCACATTGAGGTCTTTCATCCATTTTGAGTTTATCTTTGTGTATGGTGTTAGAGAATGGTCGAGTTTCATTCTTCTGCAGGGGGTTGTCCAATTTTCCCAGCACCATTTATTGAAGAGACTGTCTTTTTTCCATTGCATGTTTTTTCCTGCTTTGTCAAAGATTATTTGACCATAGAGTTGAGGGTCCATATCTGGGTTCTCTATTCTGTTCCATTGGTCTATAAGACTGTTTTTGTGCCAGTACCATGCTGTCTTGGTGATCACAGCTTTGTAATATAGCTTGAAATCGGGCAACGTGATGCCCCCAGCTTTGTTTTTCTTTTTCAACATTTCCTTGGTGATTCGGGGTCTTTTCTGATTCCATACAAATTTTAGGATTGTTTGTTCCAGCACTTTGGAAAATGTCAAAGTTTGATCGGGATGGCGTTGAAGGTATAGATTGCTCTGGGTAGCATAGACATTTTAACAATGTTTATTCTTCCGATCCATGAGCATGGAGTATTTTTCCATCTTTTTGTGTCTTCTTCAATTTCTTTCATGAGTGTTCTGAGGTTCCTAGAGTATAGATCCTTTACCTCTTTGGTTAGATTTATTCTGAGGTATCTGATGGTTTTTGGTGCTATTGTAAATGGAATTGTTTCTCTAATTTCTCTTTCTACAGTTGCATTGTTAGTGTATAAGAAAGCCACTGATTTCTATGCATTGATTTTGTATCCTGCCACATTACTGAATTGCTGTATGAGTTCTAGTAATTTGGGGGTGGAGTCTTCTGGGTTTTCCACATAAGGTATCATGTCATCTGTGAAAAGAGAGAGTTTGACTTCTTCTTTGCCAATTTGAATACCTTTTACTCCTTTTTGTTGTCTGATTGCTGTTGCTAGGACTTCTAGTACTATGTTGCTGTTTCAAAAAATAGAAAGAGAAAGAAAACTTCCAAACTCATTCTATGAGGCCAGCATTACCTTAATCCCCAAACCAGGCAAAGACCTCATCAAAAAGGAGAATTTCAGACCGATATCCCTGATGAATATGGATTGCAAAATCCTCAACAAAATCCTAGCTAATAGGATCCAACAATACATTAAAAGGATCATCCACCATGACCAAGTGAGATTTATCCCCGGGATGTAAGCATGGTTCAACATTCACAAATCAATCAATGTGATAGAACACATTAATAAGAGGAGGGAGAAGAACCATATGGTCCTCTCAATTGATGCGGAAAAAGCATTTGACAAAATACAGCATCCTTTCCTGATTAAAACTCTTCAGAGTATAGGGATAGAGGGAAAATTCCTCAAGTTCATAAAATCCATCTATGAAAAACCCACAGCGAATATCATCCTCAGTGGGGAAAAGCTGAAAGCCTTTCCCTTAAGATCAGGAACATGACAAGGATGCCCACTCTCGCCACTAAATTTTCTAACTTTAATAAGTGTGAGTAGTACCCTTTTTGTTAAAGTTAAAATTCTGAAATTTCAATTTTTTTCAAAGAAGCCACTAAGTTTTAAACGCTTAAGGAAAACACTTCCACATTCATACTTTTTATTCTATATCTGGAAGATAAGGCCCTAGCAAAGATGATCTCAGAAAGAATCAAATGCAGCAGGTAGATGAGGCAATCAGGAAAGTTTTATCTTGCTTGGCTGGGATTTCAATATGCCACATGCATGCCACCGTGTGAACATGTACAACTGCATGTAAATAAATAATGAAACAAAAAATGAATAAGTAAACCTGGATATCCAATATCAGTAATCATCTCAGGAGGTTTAAAAAGTTGCATTTCTCATTTTGAAATCATTTTAATGGCAATAATCTTAAAATTATGTAAAAATAGTTCCCTGTCCATACAAGAATATGTATCTCATAATTTAACAAGATTTAAGAGAAAATCATAGTTAGAGCATAAATTCACAATCTATGTTACTTAACTGTCAACAATGTCTAATACCAAATTTTAGTTACACTTAATTGCATTTGCAAATCCATAGTTGATAATATATAGAAATTATTATAGAGGAAAGGAAATCAATTTAAGACTAAGTACTTAAATTTTAAAAATCCTATCACTTATTCGGTGGAGAAACTTGAATACAATGGATTAAATCTATGACACACATATCTTGCTAATGGCAAAAACTAATAACCACTGTCTTGTAGGATTTGGATCTTTCAAGATAAGGTCCTTTTGCAGAGTCACTGGAACTTAGCTCCAAGCTTTACATCCTAGGGTGATGGCAAATTCAAAAAAAAAAAAAATTCCTCTACTGGCTGCACCATCAGAGGGAGAAGGAGGTTGAGGAGGAACCAGTCTGGCCCCACTTGACGCTGCAAAGGAAGCCTGCTGCCTCAGCACCCTGTTTGTACAGAATATACAAGGCCGGCATTTGGCCAAGAGGAGGAATGAAGAGGAATGCCCACAGAAATTGGGGGGGTGGGTAGAAGAAACACTCACCTGGAGGTCAGCCAGGCATGGGGACAGCTTGGATGCTGCCTTCAGACCAAGGTCAGTGCCACAACTGCCAGACTAGACAGCACTTCAGAGTTGGTGGGGAGAGTGGAATAGAACACCAGGACATGTTTCCCTGCCCACAGGGGACAGAGGCCTTGCTAAAGTTGACTTGGCTTCAGGACCAAGAAAGTTGTGCTCTGTAAATAGTCCCCTAAGAGAAGCTGCAGATGGTGGTGCAGGTCCCTCCCAAATGAACACACAAATCCTGGATATAAAACCCAGTGCAAGCCTGGTGATGAGTTTTAAAGAGGGCACGTTCTGCATGGAGCACTGGGTGTTATACGCAAATAATGAAACATGGAACACTACATCAAAAACTAATGATATAATGTATGGTGATTAACATAACATAAAAAAAAAAACCCAGTGCAGTAGCAGAATGTGGCTGTTTAGTCCACTCAGCCCTGCCTACCAGGGGGTGGCACTCATGGGGTTGGGGGCACAAGATTTACAATGAGTTCTCCAATGACTAAGGGGTATAGGAGGGGCAGGGAGCTGTCCGGAGCTGCCCAATGAGAATCACTGTGCCCAGAAGTGTCCCAGGGAGTGCTATTTGATGTGTTTGATACCAGAGTTTTATTCATAAAATGAAAAGATTCAATCAAATAATCTCTAATATTTCCTGCAATGGAAATTCTATGATCTGTGAGATCCAGTGGACTCCTGGTGACACTGACTGCACACCTATGGAAAGCGTGAGAACCCTTCTGAGTTCTACAAGCTATATAATATTGGCAAACTTTGAAATCATGAAAGAAAAACTGTTTTACTATTCTTTTGACAAATAGGGACTTCCAAGAAAAATTAAAATAGATGAAATGCTTTCTTTTTATGAAGCTTAGATGATTTCATAACTTTAGGAATATTAAAATGTATCTATGATTTGATTTATTCAACAAATCATCACACTTGACACATTACACTTAAATGGAACTTATTGAGGCCATAATTACAAATTGACTAATTATATTTACTTTTTTAATGCTTTTTCCCCCAAATTGAAGTATAAACTGCTGAATTTTAAAAAATCTAGTTCTTAGTTTGCTTCAGTGACATTATAAAAAAACCCATGAAATATCTATAAGCAAAAGAAACTGTCAATCTTAAAGTAAATCTTTCACTCCTCAAATATTCCTAAGCATGTACTATGTCTGGGCTCCAAGAGCATATGGGCACACTCCCAACATTTACCATCCATCCCTGTGAAGTCAGACCTCACACAATAACTGGTTTAAAGACTCACCAATAAAATAGACTATGAATTTGGTGACTGAGGAAGGACCTTAATCTGGGAAAGTGACCTTAATCTGAAGGCCAGGAAGGGCATCCTGACTATGGGAAAGCCAGCATACTGCGGATAAAGCCTCAACAGGGCAGTGTGGTGGAACCCCTGAGCAGGCACTGAGGCATCAAATCAGAATGTTTCTAGGTTGAGCATTTTTGTCAGGTCAAGCTGACAAACACACACATACACATTCATTTTCCAAAAACATCAGTTCCTCCCTTTGGAAGTCAGCCCTCCTCATTCCCTGTAAACTGTATACCTGGGGATACTTCCTCCCACCATTGTGGGCTCCTTCCTGGTGGATGGAGCATCAGAGCCCCTGGGAGGTAGATAAGATACTGGGAGAGGGTCTCTCTGAGATACCAGACTGTGGGCTGGGCTTCTCCACACCATCCCGGGAAGAGCCAGCTTGGAAATAAAGCTGAGCAGAGCCCAGATATTGGGGGTCAAGTGTCACAGTCCTGACAATATCCTTTGACCTCTTGATCCAATTGTACCTGGACTTAGCATCCATCCATTAGAATTCTCAAGAGTTTCTGCCATTTATTACCAACTGAGTCTACTCAACAGGTGCAATGATCACCTAGCCCTGAGACACTGCTGCTTCTTCATAAGTTTATTTAATTTAAATAACTTTTTCTAAGGACTTTATCAGTACTTCCTACCACCTTACTATTTTATCCCAATATCCTTTATTCTTGTTTCTTGAAGGAGGAAGAAGTTATATGAGTGTCCATGGGCAAATATATATAGTTTGTCTCTTCTTCTACCCATAACAAAGACTATAGCCTAGACAAGGGTTTATGTCCTGAGGATGACATGAGGCCAAGATTACACCACCCCTAGTGCCAAGCACTTCAAATGCACTCAACCAGTATAGGTGAGACAGATGCCCTGAGCCCAGGAGGAGCTCTAGAGTGGAGCGTGACCATGTTGGATGGCCAAAGAAAGAGAGCCTCTACCTCAGGACTGGCTGCCACCCTATGCACAATAAACTACTGATTACTACTTTGGTGATTACTGGTTTTATTTCTGCTATTTTTTGAACTGTTGATAATTTTCCTCAGACTCTGAATCTTTGTGAAGATACACTTCCTCCGGGAACCATAGCCAGTGACACCAGCTGGCAAGGGCATTGTACAAGTTCCCATGTTCATTCTTTCAATATCTTCCCACTTGAGCCCCAGGATGACCAAGCACAGGGCCCACTTCTAGGGAACAGGCAGGTGAGGTAGAAGCCCTGCCCTCCAGGCAGGGATGGCCTTTCAGGGAGACACTAAGAAGTCAGAGATGAAAGCACTGCTTAGGATCAGAAAGGAGGGATTACTTGCCATCTTGGAACATAAAAGCTTGGGAAGTCTTCCCAAAAGAGATGCTTCAGATGTCCTTGAGAGATGGAGGAACTGCACAATGCAGAGTCTGTGATTCATCCAAGACCCAGAAACAGGGCAATTTCAGAGGACTCGGCTGGGGGTCAGTGGGAGTAAGGGCAAGCCAAGACTGGGGGTGCTAAGGTTGCCACAACCTCAACTCCCAGAGATGAGAAAGTGGAGCTCAGTCCTACAGGCAGATTGGGTGTGTGAGCTCAAGGTGGGGCATAGACAAGGGCATTAGGCATATGAAGCATGAAGGAAAGTGCCTCCCTGATCATCAGAACTCAGTAGGTGTGAGTTTCAAGTCCTTTCAACTGCCAAGGACCCATCTCCCTATTCATGGGAACATCAAGTTGCTAAGTAAGAAGGACAAGTTCAGGAGTCAAAACACTGACTCCTCATCCTCCCAGCCATTCCCCCAATACACACTCCACCGTTCTGTGTAGCCTGTTGGGGGAGGAACACTATGTAAAATCTCTGTACACCTGACCTGTGGATGCCCCAGCATGGTGTTCATTGATTTACTTACAGTGGTTTCTTTTAGAAGTTGGATATATGATCTATAGTCAACTAACCTTCAACAAAGCAGGAAAGAATATCCAATGGAGAAAAGACAGTCGCTTCAACAAATGGTGTTGGGAAAATTGGACAGCCACATGTAGAATGAAAGTGGACCATTTCCTTACACCATACACAATGATAAACTCAAAATGGATGAAAGACCTAAATGTGAGACAGGAATCCATCAAAATCCTAGAGGTGAACACAAGCAACAACCCCTTCAACCTCAGCTGCAGCAACTTCTTGCTAGACACATCTCCAAAGACAAGGGAAATAAAAGCAAAAATGAATTATTGGGACTTCATCAAGATAAAAAGCTTTTGCACAGCAAAGGAAACAGTCAACAAAACCAAAAGACAACGTACAGAATGGGAAAAGATAATTGCAAATGTCTTATCAGATAAAGGGTTAGTATCCAAAATCTATAAAGAACTTATCAAACTCAACATCCCCCTAAAAAAAAAAATCCAGTCAAGAAATGGGCAGTAGACATGAACAGACATTTCTCCAAAGAATACATCCAAATGGCCAATAGACACATGAAAAAAAAAAAAAGCTCTATATCACTCAGGATCAGGGAAAAACAAATCAAGACCACAATGAGATACCACCTCACACCAGTCAGAATGGCTAAAATTAACAAGTCAGGAAACGACAGATGTTGGTGAGGATGTGGAGAAAGGAGAATCTTCTTAACACTGTTGGTGGGAATGCAAGGTGGTACAGCCAGCCTGGAAAACAGTATGGAGGTTCATCAAGAAGTTAAAAATAGAGCTACCCCACCGCCCACCAATTGCACTACTAGGTATTTACCCTAAAGATACAAATGTAATGTTCCGAAGGGGCACGTGCACCCCAATGTTTATAGCAGCAATGTCCACAGTAGTCAAACTATGCAAAGAGCCCAGATGTCTATCGACAGAGGAATGGATAAAGAAGATGTGGTATATATATACAATGGAATACTCCTCAGCCATCAAAAAGAATGAAATCTTGACATTTGCAATGACGTGGATGGAACTGGGGGGTATTATGCTGAGCAAAATAAGTCAATCAGAGAAAGACAATTATCATATGGTTTCACTCATAGGTGGAATATAAGAAACAGTGCGAGGATCATAGGGGAAGTGAGGGAAAACTGAATGGGAAGTAATCAGAGAGGGGGACAAACCAAGAAAGACTCTAAACTATAGGAAACAAACTGAGGGTTGCTGGAAGGAAGGTGGGTGGGGGAATGGGGTAATTGGGTGCTGGACATTAAGTAGGGCATGAGATGTGATGAGCACTGGGTGTTACATGCAACTTATGAATTACTGAATTCTCCATCTGAAACTAATAATGTTGGCTAATTGAATTTAAATTTTTTTTAAAAGTTGGCAATGTGAATAGCTAAGGACAAAAGGAGTGGTATAACTGCCGGTCTCACAAAATTTTCTCCTCAAAAGGTAAGATAAACAAGAAGAGAGAAGTAAAACTACAAAACCAGGACTTCCACATAACTTGAAGATAGAGAACACCAAATGTGCAAATTATCTATAAATAAAAAGAGAAAACAGCATCACTTTTACTATTGTCTTCCCTCCCTCTTGAGGCTTTACAAAGACAAACCAAAGGGGAGAAAGGGAGTTAGTTAGCAAAGGACTAGGGTGATGGTGCAGGGCCATGGGAAGCTACTATGAAGAAAGGGTTCCAGTGAGGCTCTGTGTAATGGGGCAGGAGCACTGATGGGGCCCTCCTGGGAATGCCTAACTTCTGGGGGAGAAAAGAGCACAGAGGACAGGAGAAGTTTCTTTTGGTAACTGAGTAGTCAAGGGAAAAAGAAGAAAACAAGGCAAAAATGGGGTCCCACAAATCACAAGTGCCCAAACTTTGCTCTGCCGACAGAAGAGGGCACCATTAAATAGGAATCACTAAAACAAAACAAAACAACCAAACAAAAAGCACTGGGTATTACACGCAATGAATCATGGAACACTCAAAAACTAATGATGTAATGTATGGTGATTAACATAACATAATAAAATAAAATTTAAAAAAACAAAGAAACAAGCAAATCCAATAGCATTAAATTTATAGGAGAAAAGTAAAGTCATACACAGAGCTAGCAAAAAAAAAAAATCAAGAATTAAAATTTTACACATATCATTGGGGAAAATTCCTCTTTGAAAACATCTATGAAACAAAAGAAAACTGCATTAAACTCATTAAATATGCTCCAGCAGGTATTTAAAAATACAAACATCGGGGTGTCTGGGTGGTGCAGTTGGTTGAGTGACTGACTGACTCTTGGTTTCAGCTCATGTCTTGACCTCAGAGTTGTGAGATCAAGCCCCACATCAGGCTCCTTGCTGAATGCAGAATTTGCTTAAGACTCTCTCCCTCTCCTTTGTCCCCCCACTCCCTCTCTCTCTCTCTAAAATAATAAATAAGTCTGTTTTAAAAAATAAATAAATAAAAATACAAGCATCCATATTAAAATCCAGAAATTCAAAAACAGAACACATAAATGGACAAATAATGGGGAGAAACAGAGTTGAATGAACAAAGGAACAAAATAAAATACAAAGATTTCTCAGAAATTAGTAAAAATTACAAGATACCTAAGGCAGTAGACATAAATAAAAATGTAATATAGGGAAATGAAGAAAGACATCAAAACAACCAAGAGAATTAAAATTAAATAAATTAAATAAATAAATAAATAAATAAATAAATAAATAAATAAATAAAAATAAATAAAAAGGGTCACAGAGACAGTGATGGAAACAGAAAAAGGGAAACAAAGGAATATTTGTTTATTGGAGTCTCTAAAGAAGAAAAACAAAATAGTGAAATGGAACTGATATTTAAAACTAAAATCTCTGTGCCTTTTCATCAGCAGATCTTCAGAATTTCTACTAGTGACTGGGAGTTTAAAAGTGATATTGGGTTGTATAAAACAGAAAAAAAGAATAAGCTTGAAGGTGGAAAGTAGGAAATTTTATCAAATTACCTTTAAAAATTGGTGTGGAGGGAGGACTTTAATGCCTGAAAGCTTTCTAATGGTATTCAAACCAGGGTTAATATTCCCACAGCACTTTCAAGAGGTAGTTTGTAATGGCCTCTCTAATGGAAAAATATTTTGTAGGAAACGATGAAATAAAAGGAAATATGCAACTCCAAAAAGGAATTATGCAAATATTGCCCTGAGAAACTTGTAAAAAATGCAGAAAAGTAGAAACAAAGCTAAAAGATGTTGCATCTGACATTTTTGGATCTTAGATTCTCTGCAGTTTTGAAATTAATGCCAAATGATTTCCCCCTTCTAATTCTCTGTTCCACTCAATCGCAATTTAAAATTCTGATATATCCAAAAACAGATTTTTAAAAAACTGTTAACTGCAAATTATTTTAGGAAAATGCTGTGTGGAAAATACTACAGCAAGTAAAATACAAATTGGTCTTAAGTACAATGACACAAAATAAGTACTGGTTCCTTCCCAAATAAGAAATCAAGACTTCCAAGAAATGTTTTAAAGGATAGAAGAATTAAAAAGCATTAACAAAGGCATACAGACAAAATACAGAAAATTAAATGTCAATATAAGACTACTTTGATATGACTGATGCTTTAGTTCTCTTTTTTCATTTAAATGTAATGTTACTTTTGCCATATAATACATTGCTATAGTTTAAAACAAAACTGAATACAAACTGTATATTGAGAAATCTAACTTACACCTCTTCTGCATCTAACCCCCCTCATAAATAATCATTTTTCTTGTCTCTAGTATATCCTTATCATATTTCTGCTAACAAATTGTAATGATGCTTTTTAAAAAGAATCAAAAACCAGTATACCTCAGCTCATTCATCTTAGCTTTAAAAAAACTAAACTAAAAACTAAAAGCTGCAGTACATTCTAATAAAACTATTAGATTTCAAAGAATATAAAATCATCAAGGCCCATAGGTGAAAACAGAGTTTGGTTGACATTACACCTTTCAAAACCAACATAAAAAACAAGGCAATAATGGAACATCTTTTTAAAAATCAGTAAGAGAAAGGGTAAACAAATGATGTAAATCCAGCCAAACTGTCTTTAAAATATCAAGACTATAGAAAAAAAATTTCAACATGTAAGAATTTAGGAATTTTGGCACACTTTTAGCCCTTTGTGTGGAATCATCTAGAGCAGGCATACATTTTTTTGTAATAGGCCAGAAAGTAAATACTTTATGCTCTGTAGGCCAAAAGGTATCTATTGCAACTGTATAACTCTGCCAACATAGTACAAAAGTAGCCATAAAAAATAAGTGAGTGTGACTTTGTTCCAATAAAGTTTTATTTGAAAAAGCAAGCAGTATGCCAGATTTGGTCCACAGACCATAGTTTACTGACCTTTGTGTTAGAGAATGAGTTTCATTTGACTCACTATTACTGGGAAAACTTCAGCAAAAGGACAAGTGGTCAGCATTTAACAATATATACATGTACAACTAAGGTTAAAGCAAATATATGTATTGAATGAAAGATGAAAATAGAGGGGTGCCTGGGTGGCTCAGTCGTTAAGCATCTGCCTTTGGCTTGGGTCATGATCCCAGGGTCCTGGGATCAAGTCGTGCATTGGGCTCCCTGCTCAGCAGGAAGCCTGCTTGTCCCTCTCCCACTCCCCCTGCTTGTATTCCATCTCTTGCTGTCTCTCTCTGTCTGTCAAATAAATAAATAAAATCTTTAAAAAAAGAAAGATGAAAATAGAAAAAAAAATCTTACTACTGTATCAGCAATAGGTAGGCAATAAAAGATATTGGAGAAAAGACTGAAAAGCCAGATAGTAAAGGTTAAAAAGCAAATTGGGTATTAACGATATTTTAAAAGATTTAAACACAAAGGTAACCATTAGAATAAAAATACAAACTTCTCAAGTACCAAAAAAAATTATCAATACAAGAACAAAGAACATACATCTTGAAGAGAAATGAACATAGCTAATACAACAAAATACACATACTTACAAATATGCCAGAATTAAGACTAAAATTGTCAGTCATATCAATAAATGTGAATGTACTTAACTATTAAAAGAAAGAGGCTTTCAATTTGGCAGAAAATGAGACCCCATTCCATGATGTATACAAGAGACATGCCTAAAACAAGATGATTCTGAAAGACTAAAAGTGAAAGAGTAGGTAAATGTACACCAGGCAATACAAACACACAAACAAAAACGGAGGGATAGCTGACAAAGTAAATATAACAAAGAAGGAAATTTTTCATGCTCTAAGCCACAAATCACAATGCAGAGATAACACTTATGAATACTTAATGTACTAAATAACAGAGAAACAGACTTTATGAAGCAAAGCTACAGTATATACAAAGATTCAAAATCCTAAACACAATAATTGAAGACATATACATCACATCTAGTATAGGCCAATCACATGGACAAAAAGTGAAGAGATAAAACATTTAAATAACATAATCTATAAAGAAAATATTATGAACTTATATTTAACTCTATACCCTGAAATACAGGATACAAATTCTTCATCCAGGGATTCCCCAGCCTGCACCCACTTCAGCTTAGGTGTTGTGCCAGGGCACCCACTGCATTAGAGCCCAGGGGCCACACCAACCTGCACCCATGTCAGCTATACTTGCCCCTCCAAGGTGCCCACTGACAGCCACAGCTCCAGTCATCCAATGAAAGTCATCAAGCCCAACAGAGGGGAAGACCATATACAAGACCATTCCTTCAAGTTTAGGAGAAGTAGATGTTCTGTCTAATCCATAGAAACAAACATAGAAGTCAAGCAAAATAAGGAGAAGCCAGAAGCCGCACAGCACAAAAACTGGCTGCCTAACTTGCTTACACTAAGCCTCACACCCTGTACTTTGGTGAGACTACCTTTCTCAGTCACTTTTGCCTCAGTCCCAGCATGATGAGTCCCTCCCCCAGAAGGTCAGCACAAACCCCTCCTGACACCATGTCTCCTGACCAGGGAGTTCTTCAGGGCCTCAGTTCTAATGGAGGTGGTGTCAGCTCTCATTTCATAAGCAGACCAGAGCACACCTAGTTCAAACTTGCCACATTAGGCCAGGGAACAAATACTGCCCACAGCAGGCAAGGAGATGACATACTACATATTGAAAACCTTAAATACACCACCAAAAAAATATTAGAAATAATAAGTGAATTCAGTAAAGTTCAGAATAAAAAAATAACACGCAGAAAGTGGTAATGTTTTTATACACTAATAACAAAGCAGCACATGAGAAAGTAATAAAATAATTCCATTTATAATTGCACTAAAAAGAATGAAATACCTAGGAATAAACATAACCAAGGAGGTAAAAGACCCATGTCCTGAAAACTATAAGACACTGATGAAAGAAATTGAAGATGAAAATATCTCTTACAGAATGCTGTCTTGAAGCTGTTAACCTGAATTGAAAGAGTCATCCCTGGACTACGGTTTGGTACCTAGACCCTACAATCCAGAAACTGCACTATTCGGTATTTACCCAAAGCATACCAAAATACAGATTTCAAGGGATACATGCACCTCAATGTTTAAAGCAGCATTATCAACAATAGCCATACTGTGGAAAGAGCCCAAATCCATCAACTAATGAATGGATAAGAAGATGTGGTGTATATATATGATGGAATATTACTCACCATCAAAAAACAATAAAATCTTGAGAGGAGGAGAAAGATGGCATAGGAGAAGGAAACCTAAATTTTGTTTGGTCCCAGGAATTCACCTAGATAGGGATCAAACCATTCTGAACACCTATGAACTCAACAGGAGATCAAAGAAAAGAATAGCAACAACTCTCTGAACAGAAAAGCGACCACTTTCTGGAAGGTAGGACATACGGAGAAGTGAATTCGAGGCTATATTCAGGAAGATAGACCACGGGGGGAGGAAGCCTCTGTCAGGCACTGCCAGCAAGTGATAGAGCAGCAGAGCACAAAATTAGAACTTTTAGAAGTCGCTCCGCTGAGGGACGTCACTCCAGTGGCTAAGCGGGGGGTGGAACCCTCGCTGGTACAGTGTGGTCTCAGGACCCTCAGGGTCAAAGAAAGACCAGGGGTGCCTGAGTGTGGCAGAGCTCCCAAGTATCGGATCCGGGAAGCCGGCTGCAGAGAGGGAGCTGAGGAGCGGGCTCTCAGTTCGGGCTTGCCATAAACTGTGATCTGTGGCACAGTCAGGCCACTGCTCTTCCAGCAGGGACCCAACAAGTGGCAGATCTAGGAAGACTCCCCTTCCTTCCCTGGGAGGAGAGGCACGGGAGCACACCACAGGAATCTGCTGGGTTTGGAGAGTCCACTAGGGGTCAGGTGCCAGAGATAGAAATGCTAGGTCACAGGGTGGGTGAGCACGGAGTGAGGACAGAGACAGGGGAGACAGGAGTGATTGACTGCTTTTCTCTGGGGGCACATTGAGGAGTGGGGCCTGAAGTTCTCAGCTACTCTGAGGCTGAGATTGGGAGGCTGCCATTTTCACTCTCCTCCTCCAAAGCTGTATGGAAAGTTTGCAGGGAACAAAAGCTACGGAGAGCAAAACTGAGCAGAATACTTAGCCCACCCCGGCAAGGGCGGGGCAATTCCACATCAGGCAAAGACATTTGAGAATCACTGCAACAGACCACTCCCCCAGAAGATCAGCAAGAACAGCTATTTACCAATCAATGAGAAAGGCAGAACATGAGCACGAGGGAAATACAGCACATAGAATTCATGGCTTTTTTCCCGCCTGATTCTTTAGTCATTCAAAGTTAATTTTTTTAATTTTCTTTTTTTTTGAATTTTTCTTTTTTCCCTTTTTCAAACAACATCTTATCAACCCCTTATCAAAAATCTTTTTTATTTTTCATTTTTAGAGAAATATTCTATCTGTTCATCTTATTTTTGGTATATATATAAGTTGTTCTCTCGTTAAAATTTTGGGATACAGTTTCTTCTAACAGACCAAATATATACACTAAATCTCTAGTGTATGGCTTTGTTCTACTCCCCTGCCTGATCACATTCTTTCTCCCCCTTTTTTTTTTAATTTCTCTCCTTTCTTTTTTCAGCCAACTTCTTATCAATACCTTTTATAAAATCTTTTATAATTTTCATCTTTACACTCATATTCCATCCCTTCATCGTATTTACCCTTATTTTTATACATATATAACCTTTCCATTCTTGAAAATTTTGGATGACAGTTTCTTCTAACAGACCAGAATAAGCCCAAAATCTAGTGTGTGGCACTGATATATTCACCAGCCTGATCAAATATGATCATATTTTTTTTTTTACCTTTTTCTTTTTTCTTTCATTCTCTTTCTTTTCCCCTGGTTTCAGGTCTCTTCTGATTTGTTTAGTGTACATTTTTCTGGGGTTGTTTTTACCCTGTTAGCATTTTGTTCTCTCATTCATCTATTCTCCTCTGGACAAAATGACAAGACGGAAAAAAATCACCTCAAAAAAAAGAATAAGAGGCAGTACAAACTACCAGGGATCTGATCAATACGGACATTAGTAAGATGTTGGTACTAGAGTTCAGAATAAAGATTATACAGATACAAGCTGGGCTTGAAAAAAACATGGAAGATACTAAAGAAACCCTTTCTGGAGAAATAGAAGAACTAAAATCTAAGCAAGTCGAAATCAAAAAGGCTATTAATGAGGTACAATCAAAAATGGAGGCTCTAATTGCTAGGGTAAATGAGACAGAAAACAAAATTAGTGATATAAAAGACTAAATGATAGAAAATAAAGAAGCTGAGAAAAAAAGAGACAACTACTGGATCATGCGGGCAGAACACCAGAGAAAAGTGATACCATAAGACAAAACAATATTAGAATAATTGGGATCCCAGAAGAAGAAGAAAGAGAGAGAGGGGCAGAAGGTATATTAGAGCAACTTATAGCAGAGAACTTCACTAATTTGGGGAAGGAAACAGGCGTCAAAATCCAGGAGGCACAGAGAACCCCCCTCAAAATCAATAAAAATAGGTCAACACCCTGACATCTAATAGCAAAACTTACGAGTCTCAGAGACAAAGAGAAAATCCTGAAACCAGTTCAGGAAAAGAGATATGTAACCTACAGTGGTAGATTAGATTGCAACAGACCTATCCACAGAGACCTGGCAGGCCAGAAAGGACTGGCATGATATATTCAGAGCACTAAATGAGAAAAATTTATATGCACCCAAGAATACTATATCCAGCTAGGCTGTCATTGAAAATAGAAGGAGAGATAAAAAGCTTCGAGGACAAACAAAAACTAAGGGAATTTGCAAACACAAAACCAGCCCTACAAGAAATATTGAAAGGGGTCTTAAGCAAAGAGAGAGCCTAAAATCAACATAGACCAGAAAGGAACACAGACAATATACAGTAACAGTCACCTTACAGGCAATACAGTGGCACTAAATTCCTATCTTTCAATAGTTACCCTGAATGTAATGGGCAAAATGCCCCAATCAAAAGACACAGGCTATCAGACTGGACAAAAAAACAAGACCCATCGATCTGCTGTCTGCAAGAGACTCATTTTACACCCGAAGAAACACCCAGATTGAAAGTGAGGGGGTGGAAAACCATTTATCATGCTAATGGACACCAAAAGAAAGCTGGGGTGACAATCCTTATATCAGACAAATCAGATTTTAAACCAAAGACTGTAATAAGGGATGAGGAAGGACACTATATCCTACTTAAAGGGTCTATCCAATGAGAAGATTTAACAATTGTAAATATCTATGCCCCTAACATGGGAGCAGCCAATTATATAAGCCAATTAAATACAAGAGCAAAGAAACACATCAACAACAATACAATAATAGTAGGGGACTTTCATACCCTCCTCACTGAAATGGACAGATCGTCTAAGCAAAAGATCAACAAGGAAATAAAGACTTTAAATGACACAGACATATTCAGAACATTCCATCCCAAAGCAACAGAATACACACTCTTCTCTAGTGCTCATGGAACGTTCTCCAGAATAGATCACATCCTAGATCACAAATCAGGTCTCAACTGGTACCAAAATATTGGGATCATTCCCTGCCTATTTTCAGACCACAATGCTTTGAAAATAGAACTCAATCACAAGAGGAAAGTCAGAAAGGACTCAAATACATGGAGGCTAAAGAGCATCCTACTAAAGAATGAATGGGTCAACCAGGAAATTAAAGAAGAATTAACAATATTCATGGAAACAAATGAAAATGAAAACACAACTGTTCAAAATCTTTGGGATGCAGCAAAGGCGGTCCTAAGAGGAAAGTATATAGCAATACAAGCCTTTCTCAAGAAACAAGAAAGGTCTAAAATACACAACCTAACCCTACACATAAAGGAGCTGGAGAAAGAACAGAAAATAAAGCCTAAACCCAGCAAGAGAAGAGAAATAATAAAGATCAGAGCAGAAATCAATGAAATAGAAACCAAAAGAACAGTAGAACAGATCAACGAAACTAGGAGCTGGTTCTTCGAAAGAATTAACAAGATTGATAAACCCCTGGCCAGACATATCAAAAAGAATAGAGAAATGACCCAAATAAATAAAATCATGAATGAAAGAGGAGAGATCACAACCAACACCAAAGAAATACAAACAATTATGAGAACATATTATGAGCAACTCTATGCCAGCAAATTAGATAACCTGGAAGAAATGGATGCATTCCTAGAGATGTATCAACTACCAAAACTGAACCAGGAAGAAATAGAAAACCTGAACAGACCTATAACCACTAAGGAATTGAAGGAGTCATCAAAAATCTCCCAACAAACAGGAGCCCAGGGCCAGATGGCTTCCCAGGGGAATTCTACCAAACATTTAAAGAAGAATTAATACCTATTCTTCTGAAACTGTTCCAAAAAATAGAAATGGAAGGTAAACTTCCAAACTTGTTTTATGAGGCCACCATTACCTTGATCCCAACACCAAAGACCCCATCAAAAAGGAGAATTACAGACCAAGATCCTTGATGAACACAGATGCAAAAATTCTCACCAAAGTACTAGCAAATAGGATCCAACAGTACATTAAAAGGATTATTCACCATGACCAAGTGGGATTTATCCCTGGGCTGCAAGTTTGGTTCAACATCCACAAATCAATCAATGTGATACAATACATTAATAAAAGAAAGAACAGGAACCATATGATCCTCTCAATATGCAGAAAAAAGCATTTGACAATGTATAGCATCCTATCTTGATGAAAACTCTTCAGAGTATAGGGATAGAGGGTACATACCTCATTATCATAAAAGCCATCTATGAAAAACCCACAGCGAATATCATTCTCAATGGGGAAAAACTAAGAGCTTTCCCCCTAAGGTCAGGAACACAGCAGGCATGTCCACTATCAGCACTGCTACTCAACATAGTGCAGGAATTCCTAGCCACAGCAATCAGACAACAAAAAGAAATCAAAGGCATCCGAATCGGCAAGGAAGAAGTCAAACTCTTACTCTTCACAGATGATATGATACTTTATGTGGAAAACCCAAGAGACTCCACCCCAAAACTGCTAGAACTCATACAGGAATTCAGTCAAGTGGCAGAATATAAAATCAATGCACAGAAATCAGTGGCATTCCTATACAGTAAAAATAAGACAGAAGAAAGAGAAATTAAGGAGTCAATCCCATTTACAATTGCACCCAAAGCCATAAGATACCTAGGAATAAATCTAACCAAAGAGGCAAAGGATCTCTACTCAGAAAATTATAAAATACTCATGAAAGAAATTGAGGAAGACACAAAGAAATGGAAAAACGTTCCATGCTCATGGATTGGAACAATAAATATTGTGAAGATGTCAATGCTACCTAGAGCAATCTACACATTTAAAGCAATCCCTATCAAAATACCATTCACTTTTTTCAAAGAAATGGAACAAATAATCCTAAAATTTGTATGGAACCAGAAAAGACCCCTAATAGCCAGAGGAATGTTGAAAAAGAAAAGCAAAGCTGGTGGCATCACAATTCCGGACTTCCAGCTGTATTACAAAGCTGTCATCATCAAGACAGTATGGTACTGGCACAAAAACAGACACATAGATCAATGGAACAGAGAGCCCAGAAATGGACCCTCAACTCTATGGTCAACTAATCTTTGACAAAGCAGGAAAGAATGTTAAATGGAAAAAAGACAGTCTCTTCAACAAATGGTGTTGGGAAAATTGGACAGCCACATGCAGAAGAATGAAACTGGATCATTTCCTTATATCACACACAAAAATAGACTCCAAATGGTTGAAAGACCTCAATGTGAGACAGGAGTCCATCCAAATCCTAAAGGAGAACACAGGCAGCAGCCTCTTTGACCTCAGCCACAGCAACTTCTTCCTAGAAACATCACCAAAGGCAAGGGAAGCAAGGGTAAAAATGAACTATTGGGACTTCATCAACATAAAAAGCTTTTGCACAGCAAAAGAAACGGTCAACAAAACCAAAAGACAAATGACAGAATGGGAGAAGATATTTGTAAATGACATATCAGATAAAGGGCTAGTATCCAAAATCTATAAAGAACTTCTTAAACTCAACACCCAAAGAACAAATGATCCAATCAAGAAATGGGCAGAAGACATGAACAGACATTTTTCCAAAGAAGACTTCCAAATGGCCAACAGACACAAGAAAAAGTGATCAACATCGCTCAGCATCAGGGAAATCCAAATCAAAACTTCAATGAGATACCACCTCACACCAGTCAGAATGGCTAAAATTAACAAATCAGGAAAAGACAGATGGCGGGGATGCGGAGAAAGGGGAACCCTCCTACACTGTTGGTGGGAATGCAAGCTGGTGCAACCACTCTGGAAAACAGTATGGAGGTTCCTCAAAAAGTTGAAAATAGAACTACCTTATGATCCAGCCATTGCACTTCTGGGTATTTATGCCAAAGATACAAATGTAGGGATCTGAAGGGCTACGTGCACCCTGATATTTATAGCGGCAATGTTCACAATAGCCAAAGTATGGAAAGAGCCAGTATGTCCATTGACAGATGAATGGATAAAGAAGATGTGGCATTTATATACAATGAAATATTATGCAGCCATCCAAAGGAATGAAATCTTGCCATTTGCAATGAGGTGGATGGAACTGGAGGGTATTATGCTGAGTGCAATAAGTCAATCAGAGAATTGTATGTATCATATGATCTCACTGATATGAGGAATTCTTAATCTCAGGAAACAAACAGGTTTGCTGGAGTGATGGGGAGTGGGAGGGATGGGGTGGCAGGGTCATAGACATTGGGGAGGCTATGTGCTACGTTGAGTGCTGTGAATTGTGTAAGACTGTTGAATCACAGACCTGTACCTCTGAAACAAATCATACATTATATGTTAAAAAAAAGGAGAAGATAGTAGGAAGGGAAAAATGAAGGGGGGGAAATTGGGAGGGGAGACGAACCATGAGAGAGTATGGACTCTGAGAAACAAACTGATGGTTCTAGAGGGGAGGGTTGTGGGGAGATCAGTTAGCCTGGTGATGGGTATTAACGAAGGCACCTACTGAATGGAACACTGGGTGTTATACACAAACAAAGAATCATGGAACACTACATCAAAAATTAATGATGTAATATAACATAATAAAATTTTTAAAAATTAAAAAAAAATGAAATCTTGACATTTACAATGACAAAGATGGAGCGAGAGTATATTATGCTAATGAATAAGTCAGTGAGAGAAAGACAAATACCATATGATCTTACTCATATTGGATTTAAAAAAGAAAACAGATGAACATATAGGAAAGGGGAAAAGAAAATAGGAGAGAAGGATACAAACCATAAGAGACTCTTAATGACAAAGAACAAACTGAGGGTTGATGAAGGGAAGTGGGTAGGGGAATGGGCTAGATAGGTAATGGGTATTAAGGAGGGCACTTGATAGATGAGCACTAGGTGTTGTATGTAAATGATGAATCACTGAATTCTACTCCAAAAAAACTGTTATGTTAACTACACAAAATTTACATTAAAAAAATAAATAAAATTTTAAAATAGAAAAAAGAAAGCAGCAACCTTGCTGAGCTGGTTTTATTGATATTAATTTCATGGACAAATGAAATCTCTATTTGCTTTTTCTAAGTGAAAACTTATTATATCTCCATTGTTGTCAGAAATTTTTAAAAACTTATTGGCAGTAAATTTTATAAAATTATATTCTCATTTTTTATTAGTTTCAGAGGTACAATTTAGTAATTCATCAATTGCATATCACACCCAGTCCTCATTACATCAAGTGCCCTCCTTAATCCCCATCACCCAGTTACCCCATCCCCCCTCCCCTCCCCTCTAGCAACCCTCAGTTTGTTTCCTATACTTAAGAGTCTCTTATGGTTTGTCTCCCTCTCTAATTTCTTCTTATTTTATTTTTCCTTCATTCCCCTATGGTCATCTGTTTTGTTTCTTAATTCCACATATGAGTGAAATCATATGATATTTACCTTTCTCTGACTGACTTATTTCGCTCAGCCTAACACCCTCCAGCTCTATCCATGTCATTGCAAATGTCAAGATTTCATTTTTTTGATGGCTGAAGAATATTCCATTGTATATATATACCACATCTTCTTTATCCATTCCTCTGTCAATGGACATCTGGGCTCTTTCCATAGTTTGACTATTGTGGACATTGCTGCTATAAACATTGGGGTGCATTGCCCCTTTGGAACATTACATTTGTACCTTTGGGGTAAATACCTAGTTGAGCAATTGCTGGGTGGTGGGGTAGCGCTATTTTTTTTTAAAGATTTTATTTATTTATTTATTTATTTATTTATTTATTTATTTATTTATTTGAGAGAGAGAGAGCAGGAGAGGGGGGAGGGTCTGAGGGAGAAGCAGACTCCCTGCTGAGCAGGGAGCCCGATGCAGGACTCAATCCCGGGACTCCAGGATCACGACCTGAGCCGAAGGCAGTCACTTAACCAACTGAGCCACCCAGGTGCCCCGGGATAGCTCTATTTTTAACTTCTTGATGAACCTCCATACTGTTTTCCAGACTGGCTGTACCACCTTGCATTCTCACCAACAGTTATAGAGGGTTCCCCTTTCTCCACATCCTTACCAACATCTGTCATTTCCTGACTTGTTAATTTCAGCCATTCTGACTGATGTGAGGTGGTATCTCATTGTGGTCTTGATTTGTATTTTCCTGAAGCTGAGTGATAGAAAGCATTTTTTTTCATGTGTCTATTGGCCATTTGGATGTCTTCTTTGGAAAAATGTCTGTTCATGTCTTCTGCCCATTTCTTGATTAGATTTTTTGGTTTTTTGGGTGTTGAGTTTGATAAGTTCTTTATAGATTTTGGATACTAGCCCTTCATCTGATAAGACATTTGCAATTATCTTTTCCCATTCTGTATGTTGTCTTTGGTTTTGTTGACTGTTTCCTTTGCTGTGCAAAAGCTTTTTATCTTGATGAAGTCCCAATAGTTTATTTTTGTCTTTTTTCCCTTGCCTTTGTAAACATGTCTAGCAAGAAGTTGTTGTGGCACAGAGGTTGCTGCCTGTGTTCTCCTCTAGGATTCTTATGGATTCCTGTCTCACACTTAAGTCTTCCATCCATTTTGAGTTTATCATTGTGTATGGTGTAAGGGAATGGTCCAGTTTCATCCTTCTGCATGTGGCTGTCCAATTTTCCCAGTACCATTTGTTGAAGAGACTGTGTTTTCTCCATTGGGTATTCTTTCCTTCTCTGTTGAAGATTAGTTGGTCATGGAGTTGAGGGTCCATTTCTGGGTTCTCTATTCTGTTCCACTGTCTATGTGTCTCTTTTGTGCCAGTACCATATTGTAATGATGATTACAGTTTTGTATTATATCTTGAAGTTCAGAATTGTGATGCCTCCAGCTTTGGTTTTCTTTTTCAACATTCCTTTGGCTATTCAGGGGTCTTTCATGGTTCCATACAAATTTTAGGATTATTTCTTCTAGCTCTGTGAAAAATTTTAATGGTATTTTTACTTATTAAGATGAATATAATCAGGGCACCTGTGTGGCTCAGTTGGTTAAGCATCTGCCTTTGGCTCAGGTCATGATCTCCAGGTCCTGGGATCAAGGCCCACATTAGGCTTCCTGCTCAGCAGGGAGTCTGCTTCTCTCTCTCTCTCTCACCATCTATCCCTCCCCACCACTTGTTCTCTCTCTCTCTCATATAAATAAAAAATAATCTTTTTTAAAAAAAGATGAATTTAATCAATGTTTCATGAATTTGAATGATTAGGATACAGATCTAAAAAACAACTAGACAAATTCTTCCAATTCAGTGCTCACATGCAGAAAATACTTGATTTTTATCACTCAGGTCCTGCTGCAGATTGAATATAATGAGACATAATTGCCTTTCCCAGTATCAAGGTAACTAAATCAGTTTTGTTCCCCTAACTGCCGAGAGAAAAATGAGAGGCAATTAGAGGGAATGAAGTAAGCTATAAAGAAAATACAAGGAAAAAATTAAAGGATTAAAGAGTCCAATATATCCAAAAAGATAAATATCATATAGTTCTTTTTGAAGAACCATTATTCCCTCATACCCACAATTACATGAGTAGGTGTAAGACCTCAGGTAGTAAAAAAAACACAAGCATGGTCCCAATTGATGCAGCATTTGATGTAGGCTGGGGAGTGGGGCGGTTGTTGTACAGTTCCCATCAGCTCCTAGAATGTATGCTGAAGACTCTACCAACTTAAGAGTGACTTAGGCATTATAATTATCATTCTGGCCTCAAAGAAGTAACAGGAAAATGAAATAAACACTAGGAAATATTACCCAGCTGAGCTACCTAAACACACAGACAGAAAAAATACTAGAAACCATATTTGTGAAACACTCCAGGTCAGTTTTAAAGACCATGCTAATTGGTTTTACTTTGCTGTGGACCATTGTGTTACATCAGAGTAAGATAAATAAACTATGAAATATTTCTCAAGGAAAACTCAGCAGCTAATGTATTCATGTCACTTCAGAATTTTTGCTAGCTTTGGAAATCACCAATCATTGACCTTAGAAGGACAAGAAAAATAAACAAAGAAACAAGTAACAAGAAATGTGGGAAAGCTTAACTTTGGAATGGCCAGATAAGTAGCTCTTCATGCCTACTTCCCAACAAAACAACTGGATGTGGTGAAAAAACAATATATATTTTTTATAAAATTCTCTGGAAATTGTCTTAAAGGCATTCAACCAGTGATGAGATATTTATTCAAGAAAATCTTCATAAGAACAACAATAACAATGGCACTTTAAATATAAACCATTCCCCACCCTGGACCCAGCATAATGGAGACTATGGATATGTTCAAAAAGACAGGGCTCCCTCTCCCTAACTCACAGTGAAAAAACTACCATATCATCCTGGGAGGAATAGGCTACCAGCATTCTTTCTCCCTAGTTCTATGTGGCAGAGCCTCTAGAAGAGTTTGGCCATGAAACTAGGACATCTCCTCCTCCACCCAGGCCCCACTCATAGTGTGGAAGTCCTATATAAGGTGTATCAGAAAAAGAATACTAGAACCATGGCTGTCCTCATGGACCCTTTTTGCATGGCGTAAGTTCCAAACCAGGAGATGCAAGCCTAGAAGACCAGAGACTACTGCTTGCACTCAGTGTCCTACTCATAAAGCAGAAGTATCACTCCAAGAGAAACAGGTCACTGTCCCTGCCCTTAGATATACAGCAGTGACTCATATTTTGTCCAGGAGGAGAGGCAGGCCATAAGAAAAGAGAGCTCTGAAATTCTCCCCAAAGGCATTGACTTTATTTAAAACAGAGTGTGGGGAAATTCAAGCCTCAGAGTACTCTCAAAAACAATAAAGACTTGAGGGCATTATGCTAAGTGAAATAAGTCAAGCAGAGAAAGACAATTATCATATGCCTTGACTTATATGTGGAACATAAGGAATAGAGTGGAGGACCAGAGGGGAAGGGTGGGAAAACTGAAGGGGAAGAAATCAGAGAGGGAGACAAACCATGAGAGACTCTGGACTCCAGAAACCAAACTGGGGGTTACAGAAGAGAGGGGGGTGAGGGGATGGGTTAACGGGGTGATGGGTATTAAGAAGGGCATGTGTTGGGATGAGCACTGGGTGTTATATGCAACTAATGAATCACTGAACACTATAACAAAAACATATGATGTACTATATGCTGGCTAACTGAACATAATAAAAAATAAATAAAGACTTGATGGTAAGCAATTAAGGGGAGGCTGATAGTTCCATGAGAGTGACAAGACAAACTATATGCTAGCTAGTTTACCAGAAAGAGCTAGGGAAAGAGACAGCTAAGAAGCCTCATAGAGTCAGAACAAACCTAAAAAACAAATCTAAAAAACTACCCTTGCAAAGGGAAGCAAATGTAACTGGATCATACTGTGGAGAAATTTATGACCCAGGAACTGTCAAAAACAATAGAGCAACAATTTAAGAATTAGTGAAACCTAAGAGCTATCTGTGATATCAACAGAGACAAACACCTTAACAGAGAGATCAGGAAAACAGACAAAAAGAGATATATAAAGAATGATGTAAAATTTTAAAATTATGCCTAAATACTACAGTCTCAATATTTATACTAAATGTAAATGGAATAAACATACCAATTAAAAGGCAGATGCTGGCTAAATGAATTTTTATTAAAAATATGTTCCAACTGTATGCTATATACAAGCAATTAAATTTAGATTGAAAGACCCAAAGTTAAAGTAAAAGGATGAAAAAAGATTTATCATATGAACAATAATCAAAAAAGAGCTGGCTTGACTATGCTAATATCAGAAAAATAATTGACTTTAAGATAGAAATCATTCTCAAGACAGAAGAACATTTATAGTGACACTTCATATAAACAGAAACAACAGCAACCCTCTAGGGGAATGAATTAGCAGCCAATTGGTAAAATATATTATCTAAATTTTCCATTTTTCAACAACAACAAAAACAGGAAAGTATATTATATACTTTAGGGGGAAAAACAGTCAATAGAAATTGTAAGGAGGGCACAGATGTTGGATTCAGAAAAGACGTCAAAACAAATTTTAAATATGTTCAGAGAACTGAAGGAAATCATATCTAAAGAACTGAAAAATGATGACAATAATGCCTTACGTAGAAAATCATAAAAATCATAAAAGTATAAAAATTATTTTTAAGAAAATTAAATGGAAATTCTAGAATTGAAATGCATGAGTGAAATGAAAAATTCAGCAAAGTAACTCAACAATAAATTTGAGATGACATAAAAAGACTCACTGAAAAGTAAAATGCATCAGGGTGCCTGGGTGGCTCAGTCAGTTAAGCATCTGACTTTGGCTCAGGTCATGATCTCAGGGTCCTGGGATTGTGCCCCACATTTGGCTCCCCACTCAGCAGAGAGTCTGCTTCTCCCTCTCCCTCTGCCTCTCCCCCCACTCATGCTGTCTCACTCTCTCTCTCCAATAAATAAATAAAATCTTTAAAAAGAAGAAAACTAAAATTTATCAATAGAAATTATTGCTCTGAAGAATAGAAAGAAAAAATAATAAGGAAATATGAACAAAATGAAGAACTTTAGGACTCCATCAAGCAAACAAACATGACTGTGATGAGAGTCCTAGAAAGAGAGGAAAACAATACAATTCAAAGAGAAAAAAAAAAGGATAATAATGTAATTGAAGGAATAATAATCAAAAACTATTCAAATACTAAAATTTGATTTTTAAAAAATTAATCTATAGATCTGAAAAGCTCAAAAAAACACAAGTACAATAAACACAAAGACATCCACACCTAGGTGTATCATAGTCAAACTACTGAAAGACAAAGACAAAGTTTCAAAAGCATCAACAGAAAAATGAATCAATATGCATAGAGGAAAAACAGTATGATTAACAGCTGACTTCCAATAAAAATAATGGAGATCAGAGGGCAGTAGGATGACAGATTTGAAGTGATGAAAGAAAAAACAACTATAAACCAAGAATCCTATATTGATCCAGCAAAACCACCCTTTGAAAATGAAGGCGAAATAAAGGCATTCACATACAAAAACTAAGAGAATACATTGTTAGCCAACCTGCTCTATGAGATATACTAAAGGAACTCCTTCAGGCTGACACCATATGCAAACTTAAATCCATACAATGAAATAAAAAGCCATGGAAAAGGTAAATACATATTTATAAAAGACTGTATGAATATATTTTTCTTCTCTTTATTTATTATACATTGCATAATAATGATATAACTATGTTAGGCATACAACAAAGATATAACATATGTAACAATAAAAGCACAAAGAAGAGATGAGAAACTGGAGCCATATTAGAGGAAGATTTCTATATTTTACTAGAAGTTACTATTAATCCAAAGTAGACTGTAATAAATTAAGATGCATAGCTTAACTCCTGTAACCATAAGAAAATAATTTTAAAATATGGTGTAAAAAAAGAAACAAAGAAGAACTTAAGTGATACAAAAGAAAATATTTTTTATCACAAAGAAAGCAGCAAAGAAGGAACAAAAAAGAAATGAGATAGCAAAAACAAACAGCAAAATGGCAGACATAAACTCAACAATGAAATAATTTTATTAAATGTGAATGGATTAAACATTTCAATCAATAGAAAAATTGTCAAACTGGATTTTTTAAAATCACAGCCCATACAAACAGTAAACAAAAGAGGACTAAAATGGCTATATCAGTATCAGTCAAAATAGACTCCAGCACAAAAATATTACTAAAGAAAAGGAGGGACACTTAAGAATGAAAAAAAAAACTCAATTCATTTGGAAGATATAATAATTCTAAAATTTTTGTGCCTAACAACAAATCCTCAAGATACATAAAGCAAAATGAACACACTTGAAAGAAAAAATACACAATTCAACAATAATGAAGACTTCAATATCCCACTCTCAATAACTGATAGAACAACTACACATCCCATATCTGTGATATATGAGACTTAAAACTGTTAACAAACATGACATTCTGACATTTAATAGTACATTCCACCAAACAACAGCAGAGAACACATACTTTTCAAGCACAAGTGGAATGTTCTCGAGGAAAGACCAAATTCTACACCACAAGTCTCAATAAAATTAAGAGAACTGAAATGATGGAAAACACAACTGAATTAAAGATCAAAAACAGAAGGAAATATGAGCAATCCTTAAATATTTGGAACTTAAAAAACATACTTCTAAATAATCTATGATTCAAAAAAGAAATTACAAGGAAAATTAGAAAATATTTTGAAATAAATGGAAATGGAAGAAAATACATGTAATTTAAGGGATGCAGAGAAGTGGTGCTTGGGGAAAATGTATAGCTTTAAATGCTTATATGAGAAAATAAGAAAGATTTCAAGTCAATAACTTAAGGTTCCTCCTTAAGAACCTAGGGGAAAAAAGAGAACACGAAGTCAAGAGCAAGAGTAGAAATGAAATAATAAAGGTTAGAGAAAAAATCAATGAAAGAGAAAAAAACTATGGACAAAATCAATGAAGTTAAAATTTGCTCTTTTTTAAAAAGATTAACAAAATGTCCAACTTTACCTACACTAATCAAGAAAAAAAAAGAGACTAATCACCAAAATAAGAAATGAGAGAGGGGGCATCACTAATGCCTTCACAGAAATAAAAAAGTATTATAAGGTAATATTATAAACAACTTATGCCAAGAATAAACAATTTAAATGAAATAGAAAAATTCATAAAAGACAAAAATTACTAAAATTTACTCACAAATAGACATCTGAATGGCCAAAGAAATTGAATTCCTGAAACAAACACAAAACTTCCCCACAAATTAAATTCCAGGCCCAGATGGCTTCACTGAACACTTCAGCTGAATATTAAAACCAATCTTTCACAAACTCTTCCACAAAGAACACTTCTCAACTTATTCTATTATACTCATTCAGTATTATGCTGATACCAAAGCCAGAAACATCACATAAAAATATTAATGCAGACTAATATCCCTCATGAATATACAAACTGAATTCAACAATTTATTATACACCATGACCAAGTGAGATTTATTCTAAGAATGCAAAGTAGATTTAACATCTGCAAATCCATTAATGTAGTATACCATATTAATAGATTCAAATTAATAGACTCCAGGATAAAAATCACATGGTCATCTCAATAGATATTGACAAGGATTTTTCAAAATCCAATATATATTTCTGATAAAAATTCACAACAAACTAGGAATATATTGGAACTTTTTCAACCTGATAAAGAGCTTCTATTAAGAAAAACCTAGAACAAACATTATGCATAATAGTGAAAAGCTGAATGCTTTGCCCCTAAGCTCAGGAACAAGGTATCAATGCTCACCACTTCTCTCCAACACTGAAATGGAAGTTCTAGTCAAAAGACAAGAGAAAAAGAAAGAGAAGGAAAAATGGGAAAGAGAGGAAGGGAGAGATTATGAGGTAGTTAGAGGCATCCAGATCAGAAAAGGAAGAAATTAAAATGTCTCTATTTACAAATGATATGAAAGAAAATTCTAAGGAATCCAAAAATAACTACTAGATTAATAAATGAGTTCAACAAGGTCACAGAATACAACATCAATATCAAAAATTAATTTTATTTCTATATAATGGCAATGTACAATCAGAATCAAATCATATATTTAGTGAAAGATTAATATATAAAGGACTATTATGACTCAAAAAAGAAAAAAAACCCAAATGAAAAGTGGTGAAAAGTCTTGAATAGAAATTTGCTGAACATATAAAAATGACTAACATGATGCTGAATATCATAATGAGATACCACTTCACACCTACTAGAATGTCTAATAATAAAAAAGAAAGCCAATAGGTAACAGAATGTAGAGACACTGGAATCCTATTACATTACTGATGAGAATGTAAAATGGTGCAGCCAGTGTGGAAAACATTTTGGCTGTTTCTTAAGAAGCTAAATTATGATAAAGCCTAGTATCTACCTCAAAGAAATGAAAATATATTTCCACACAAAGATTATATTTCCACACAAAGACATACACGAATGTTTATGACAGTAATATTCATAAAATTCAAAATTGGAAACAATACAAATATATACCAAATGGTGATTGGGTAAATAAAATATAGTATATCCACATAGTAGAAACTATTCAGTAATAAAAAATTAGATAAAGATACATACAAGGACATGAATAAACCTAAAGCATTATTATCATTATTCTAATTAAAGAAATCAGACAGAAAAGCCTATACAGTACATGACTCCTTTAGATAAAATGTACAGGAAAGGCAAATAAATAGAAAAATTAGTGGTTGCCTAAAGCTGGATTTGGGAGCTAGAATTAATTGTAAAGAACATGCAGGATCTTTTTAGATAATGAAATATTCTGAATTTATTAAAAATCATTGAATTATAAACTTAACATGGGTGAATCTTATGATAAGTTACATCTCAATAAAGTTGTTTTAAAAATCCCATTGTTTATTCCATCAACACAAAGTTAAGCAAAAAACTGGGGAAAATATGCCCAAAATCCAGATGAGATAGCAATTTATGCCTGGAGTAAACATGTAAACAAGGCAGAGACATTCAAAGTCCAATCATGAAAACAGTAACCAGAAATTTCCCCTCCATAGTCTATGTGTTTGGTGTGGGAAGAATACCCAATAGAAAAAGGTGAAGTTTTTGAGTAGGGAACCAAGGACCTCGAATATAATTCACAACTCCCTGAGCGATTTGTAGGGACTAAATGAGTCACTTGATTACATCCACACAATCCATTACAAGTAAAGACATGAAGTACAAAAATCCAAGGGATCTGTCTTAAAGACAACTGGAGGGGAAGTGTCAAAGTTTTAATCCAGAGAAGAAATAAAACTGAATGGATCTGTCATCAGCAAGTTAAGATAATTAATGTGAGACATTTGGTGTGCTTGAGGAGATATCCTTGAGGGAGTAGTATTTTTCTACATCAGCAAACCTTGTATTTGAGGAGGAGGAGGATACAAGTTCATAAATCAAGTCTCAAGATTGAACAATAATGTGAATAATATTTAATAAACTTTGTAACAATGACTAAAACAATATATATTATTCACTCTTTGCTTTGATGTCGTCTTTTCCGTGATAACATAGAATATTTACTTAAGTATTATACAAAATGAAATAGATCAAGATAATATTACCCTGTCAATTTGCTGTAACATGTCATTCAGCTCTAAACCCAACTTATAGCAGATTCTACTTTATAGCAAATGAAATTTGAACAAGTTTACAAACCACAAAGATAAAATTATTTATTTGGTTGCTTTTTAAAAAACTATCAGAGGGGGCGGAGCAAGATGGCGGAGGAGTAGGAGACCTGGATTTCCTCTCCTCTCAGGAATTCAGCTGGATAGGGATCAAACCAATCTGAACACCTATGAACTGAACAGGAGATCGAATAAAAGAAGAGCAACAACTCTCTGAACAGAAAAACGACCACTTTCTGGAAGGTAGGACGTGTGGAGAAGTAAATCCAAGGCAATATTCAGGAGGATAGACGGGGTGGGAGGGGCCTCCGTTGGCCGCTTCTGCAAGTGACAGAACCACGGACCACAAAACCGGAATTTTTAGAAGTCTGCTCCCCTGAAGGACATCACTCCGGTGGCTAAGTGGGGGGTGGAACCCTCGTGGGACAGTGTGGTCTCAGGACCCTTGGGGTCACAGAAAGACCGGGGGTGTCTGAGTGCGGCAGAGCTCCCAGGCATCGGAGCGGGGAAGCCGGCTGCAGAGACAGAGCCCAGGCAAGGGCTCTCAGCTCAGGGTTGCCATAGACCGTGATCCAGGGCACAGTCAGGCCCCTGCTCCCCCAGCAGGGACCCAACAAGTGGCAGATCCGGGGAGACTCACCTTCTTCCCCCAGGAGGAGAGGTGCAGGAGCGCACTGCAGGAATCTGCTGGGTTTGGAGACTCCACACGGGGTCGGGTGCCAGAGATAGAAATGCGCGGTCACAGGCCGGGTGAGCATAGAGTGTGGCCGGAAACCGGGGAGATGGGAGTGACTGGCGGCTTTCGTATGGGGGCTCATTGAGGAGTGGGGCCCCGAGTTCTCGGCTCCTCCAGGGCAGAGATTGGGAGGCCGCCATTTTCACTCTCCGCCTCCAAAGCTGTATGGAAAGCTTGTAGGGAACAAAAGCTCCGGAGAGCAAACCCAAGCAGATTACTTAGTCCCGACCGGGCAAGGGAGGGGCAATTCCACGTCCGCAAAGACTTTTGGAAACCACGGCAACAGGCCCCTCCCCCAGAAGATCAGCGAGAACAGCCAGCCAAGAGCAAGTTTACTGATCAATGAGAATGGCAGACCTCCAGCACTAGGGGAATAATGCACATAGAATTCATGGCTTTTTTACCATGATTCTTTAGTCTTTCAAAGTTATTTTTTTTAACTTTTTTCTTTTTTTTGAATTTTTCTTTTTCCCTTTTTCAACCAACATCTTATCAATCCCTTTTTTTAAAAAACATTTTTATTTTTCATTTTTAGAGTCATATTCTATTCCTTCATAGTAGTTACCTGTACTTTTGGCATATATATATAAGTTGTAATCTCTTTAAAATATTGAGATAGTTTCTTCTAACAGATTAAAATATACCCTAAATCTCTAGAGTATGGTTTTTTTCTACTCCCCTGCCTGATCACATTCACTCCCTTTTTTTTCCTCTTTTTTTTTAAATCCTCTTCTTTCTTTTTTCAAACAAATTCTTATCAATTCCTTTTATAAAATTTTTTATAATTTCCATCTTTACAGTCATATTCTATCCCTTCATCATATCAACCCTTATTTTTGTACATATATAAGTTTTTCTTTCTTTAAAATTTTGGGAGGCACTTTCTTCTAACAGACGAAATACACCCAAAATCTAGTGTGTGGCACTGATCCATATACCAGCCTGATCATATTTGATCACATTCTGGGTTTTTTTTGTTTTGTTCTGTTTTTCTTTGTTTTTATCTTTATCTTTTTCTTTTCCTTTTCTTTTCTTTTTCTTTTTTCTACTTTCTGTTTCTTTTTCCACTGCTTCAGGTCTTTTCTGATTTGTTTACAGTATATTTTCTGGGAACGTTGTTAACCTGTAAGCATTTTGTTCTCTCATTCACCTATTCTCCTCTGGACAAAATGACAAGATGGAAAAAATCACCTCAACAAAATGAACAAGAGGTAGTAGCGACTGCCAGGGACCTACTACTCAATACAGACATTAGTACGATGTCAGATCTAGAGTTCAGAATTATCACTTTAAACACACTAGCTGGGCTTGAAAAAAGCATGGAAGTTATTAGAGAAACCCTTTCTGGAGAAGTAAAATAACTGTAATCTAACCAAGTAGAAATCAAAAAGGCTATTAATGAGGTGCAATCAAATATGGTGGCGCTAACTGCTAGGATAAATGAGGCAGAAGAGAGAATCAGTGCTATAGAAGACCAAATGATGGAAAATAAAGAAGCTGAGAAAAAGAGAGATAAACAACTGCTGGATCACGAGGGCAGAATTCGAGGGATAAGTGATGCCATAAGACGAAACAACATTAGAATAATTGGGATCCCAGAGAAGAAGAAACAGAGAGAGAGGGGTAGAAGGTGTACTGGAGCAAATGATAGCAGAGAACTTATCTAATCTGGGGAAGGAAACAGGCATCAAAATCAGGAAGCACAGAGAAACCCTCTCAAAATCAATAAAAATAGGTCAACACCCCGACATCTCATAGTAAAACTTACCAGTCTCAGAGACAAAAAGAAATACCTGAAAGCAGCTCGGGAAAAGAGATATGTAACCTACAATGGTAGAAACATTAGATTGGGAACAGACCTATCCACAGAGACCTGGCAGGCGAGAAAGAACTGGCAGGATATATTCAGACCACTAAATGAGAAAAATAGGCAGCCAAGAATGCTCTATCCAGCTAGGCTGTCATTGAAAATTGAAGGAGAGATAAAAAGCTTCCACGATAAACAAAAACTAAAGGAATTTGCAAACACAAAACCAGTGCTACAAGAAATCTTGAAAGGGGTCCTCTAAGCAAAGAGAGAGCCTAAAAGCAACATAGACCAGAAAGGAACACAGACAATACACAGTAACAATCACCTTACAGGCAATACAATGGCACTAAATTCCTATCTTTCAATAGTTACCCTGAATGTAAATGGGCTAAATGGCCCAATCAAAAGGCACAGGCTATCAGACTGGATAAAAAAACAAGACCCATCAATATGCTGTCTGCAAGAGACTCATTTTAGACCCAAAGACACCCCCAGATTGAAAGTGAGGGGGTGGAAAACCATTTTCCATGCTAATGGACACCAAAAGAAAGCTGGGTGGCAATCCTTATATCAGACAAATCAGATTTTAAACCAAAGACTGTAATAAGAGATGAGGAAGGACACTATATCCTACCTACAGGGTCTATCCAACAAGAAAATCTAACAATTGTAAATATCTATGCCCCTAACAAGGGGGCAGCCAATTATATAAGGCAATTAATAACAAAAGCAAAGAAACACATTGACAACAATACAATAATAGTGGGGGACTTTAACACCCTCCTCACTGAAATGGACAGATCATCTGAGCAAAAGATCAACAAGGAAATAAAGAATTTAAATGACACACTGGGCCAAATGGACTTCACAGACATATTCAGAACATTCCATCCCAAAGCAACAGAATACACACTCTTCTGAAGTGCCCATGGAACATTCTCCAGAATAGATAACATCCTAGATCATAAATCAGGTCTCAACCGGTACCAAAAGATTGGGATCATTCCTTGCCTATTTTCAGACCACAATGCTTTGAAACTAGAACTCAATCACAAGAGGAAAGTCAGAAAGAACTTAAATACATGGAGGCTAAAGAGCATCCTACTGAAGAATGAATGGGTCAACCAGGAAATTCAAGATGAATTTAAAACATTCATCAAAACCAATGAAAATGAATACATAACTATTCAAATCTTTGGGATGCAGCAAAGGCAGTCGTAGAGGAAAGTATATAGCAATACAAGCCTTTCTCAAGAAACAAGAAAGGTCTCAAGTACACAACATAACCCTACACCTAAAAGAGCTAGAGAAAGAATAGCAAATGAAGCCTAAACCCAGCAGGAGAAAACAAATAATAAAGATCAGAGCAGAAATCAATGAAATACAAACTAAAAGAATAGTAGAACAGATCAACGAAACTAGGAGCTGGTTCTTTGAAAGAATTAACAAGATTGATAAACCCCTGGCCAGACTTATCAAAAAGAAAAGAGAAATGATCCAAATCAACAAAGTCATGAATGAAAGAGGAGAGATCACAACCAACACCAAAGAAATAAAAACAATTATAAGAACATATTATGAGCAACACTACGCCAGCAAATTAGGTAACCTGGAAGAAATGGATGCATTCCTAGAGATGTATCAACTACCAAAACTGAACCAGGAAGAAATAGAAAACCTGAACAGTCCTATAACCACTAAGGAAATTGAAGCAGTCATCAAAAATCTCCCAAAAAACAAAAGCCCAGGGCCAGATGGCTTCCCAGGGGAATTCTAGCAAACATTTCAAGAAGAATTAATACCTATTCTTCTGAAACTGTTCCAAAAAATAGAAATGGAAGGAAAACTTCCAAACTTGTTTTTTGAGGCCACCATTACCTTGATGCCCAAACCAGACGAAGACCCCACCAAAAAAGAGAATTAGAGACCAATATCCCTGATGAACATGGATGCAAAAATTCTCACCAAAATACTAGCCAATAGGATCCTACAACATATTAAAAGGATTATTCACCACGACCAAGTGGGATATATGCCTGGGCTGCAAGGGTGGTTCAATATCTGCAAATCAATCAACGTGATACAATACATTAACAAAAGAAAGAACAAGAATCAATGATCCTCTCAATAGACGCAGAAAAAGCATTTGACAAAGTACAGCATCCTTTCTTGATCAAAACTCTTCAGAGTATAGGGATAGAGGGTACATACCTCAATATCATAAAATCCATCTATGAAAAACCTACAGCGAATATCATTCTCAATGGGGAAAAACTAAGAGCTTTCCCCATAAGGTCAGGAACACAGCAGAGATGTCCACTATCACCACTGCTATTCAACGTAGTATTAGAAGTCCTAGCCACAGCAATCAGACAACAAAAAGAAATCAAAGGCATCCAAATCGGCAAAGAAGAAGTCAAACTCTCACTCTTTGCAGATGATATGATACTTTATGTGGAAAACCCCAAAGACTCCTCCCCAAAACTGCTAGAACTCATACAGGAATTCAGTAAAGTGGCAGGATATAAAATCAATGCACAGAAGTCAGTGACATTCCTATACACCCACAACAAGACAGAAGAAAGAGAAATTAAGGAGTCGATCCCATTTACAATTGCACCCAAAACCATAAGATACCTAGGAAGAAATCTAACCAAAGAGGCAAAGAATCTCTACTCAGGAAACTATAAAATACTCATGAAAGAAATTGAGGAAGACACAAAGAAATGGAAAAACGTTCCATGCTCATGGATTGGAAGAACAAATATTGTGAAGATGTCAATGCTACCTAGAGCAATCTACACATTCAATGCAATCCCCATCTAAATACCATCCACTTTTTTCAAAGAAATGGAACAAATAATCCTAAAACTTGTATGGAACCAGAAAAGACCCCGAATAGCCAGAAGAATGTTGAAAAAGAAAAGCAAAGCTGGTGGCATCACCATTCCGGACTTCCAGCTGTATTACAAAGCTGTCATCATCAAGACAGCATGGTACTGTCACAAAAACAGACACATAGATCAATAGAATAGAATAGAGAGCCCAGAAATGGACCCTCAACTCTATGGTCAACTAATCTTTGACAAAGTAGAAAAGAATGTCCAATGGACAAACGACAGTCTCTTCAACAAATGGTGTTGGGAAAATTGGATAGCCACATGCAGAAGAATGGAACTGGACCATTTCCTTACACCACACACAAAAATAGACTCCAAATGGTTGAAAGACCTCAATGTGAGACAGGAGTCCATCAAAATCCTAAAGGAGAACACAGGCAGGAACCTCTTCGACCTCAGCCGAAGCAACTTCTTCCTAGAAACATCACCAAAGGCAAGGGAAACAAGGGCAAAAATGAACTATTGGGACTTCATCAAGATAAAAAGCTTTTGCAAAGCAAAGGAAACAGTCAACAAAACCAAAAGACAACCAACAGAATGGGAGAAGATATTGGCAAATGACATATCAGATAAAGGGCTAGTATCCAAAATCTATAAAGAACTCATCAAACTGAACACCCAAAGAACAAAGAATCCAATCAAGAAATGGGCAGAAGACATGAACACACATTTCTGCAAAGCAGACATCCAAATGGCCAACAGACACATGAAAGAGTGCTCAATATCACTCGGCATCAGGGAAATCCAAATCAAAACCTCAATGAGATACCACCTCACACCAGTCAGAAGGGCTAAAATTAACAAGTCAGGAAATGACAGATGTTGGCGGGGATGCGGAGAAAGGGGAACCCTCCTCCACTGTTGGTGGGAATGCAAGCTGGTGCAGCCACTCTGGAAAACAGAATGAAGGTTCCTCAAAAAGTTGAAAATAGAGCTACCATATGATCCAGCAATTGCACTACTGGGCATTTACCCCAAAGTTACAAAAGTAGGGATCCGAAAGGGTACGTGCACCCCGATGTTTATAGCAGCAGTGTCCACAATAGCCAAACTGTGGAAAGAGCCAAGATGTCCATCGACAGATGAATGGATAAAGAAGTGGTATATATATACAATGGAATATTATGCAGCCATCAAAAGGAATGAGATCTTGCCATTTGCAATGACGTGGATGGAACTGGAGGGTATTATGTTGAGTGAAATAAGTCAGAGAAAGACATGTATCATATGATCTCACTGATATGAGGAATTCTTAATCTCAGGAAACAAACTGAGGGTTGCTGGAGTGGGGTGGGAGGGATGGGGGCACTGGGTGATAGACACTGGGGAGGGTATGTGCTCTGCTAAGCGCTGTGAATTGTGCAAGACTGTTGAATCTCAGATCTGTACCTCTGAAACAAATAATGCAATATATGTTACGAAAGAAAAGAAAAGAAGAAGAAGATAGAAGGAGGGGAAGAATGAAGGGGGGGAATTCGGAGGTGTAGATGAACCATGAGAGACGATGGACTCTGAAAAACAAACTGAGGGTTCTAGAGGTGAGGGGGGTGGAAGGATGGGTTAGCCTGGTGATGGGTATTGAGGAGGGCACATTCTGCATGGAGCACTGGGTGTTATGCACAAACAATGAATCATGGAACACTACATCTAAAACTAATGATGTAATCTATGGGGATTAACATAACAATAAAAAAATAAAAGTAAAAAAAAAATTATCAGAAATATTAGGTGGCTGAGATAAAAGCTGGTTTAACTTAAAATATTCTAATTACAAACTCCATCATTTTCTCCTTGGTGAGTATTTGCAAAGACTTATAGACTTGGGCTTTTTTCATTCACTCAGTAAAATATGAAATATAAAAGTCAGGTAAAAGATGACATTGCAAAAGTTCTAAAGTCTTACCTCCATCAGAACAAAGAGTGCTGCAAAGAATAGAAGAGTTGCCCATTCCACTCGGTGTAGAATTATCTCAAAATCATGAATATCAGCTAAAATTAGCAACCAGATGGCACCCAGAATAGCAATCCACCCTGAAAAACAAATAAGTGGGCATATAGACATAGATGTACTTCAATTGTTAAGACACTGAGTTTTTATCTTATGATTGCTTGCTTTGTTGAAGAAAATTTATATTCTGCAAACTGAACATATTCCAAATGTACAATTTATATTTTGCTTAATGTATATACCCACAAAACCAATAATACAATCAAGACAATGAAAACATTCACTACCCCCAGCAATTTACTATTGTTTGCATTCTTGTATCCTCTCTATCTCCCCCTGTAACCACACCCTACCCCCAGGAACTATACATGTATGTTTTTTTTTTCACTATAGTTTATATTTTCTCTATTTTCTATAAATGCAATCATACAGCATTCATTCTTTTGTCTGACAGCTTCCACTTCAACACAACTATTTTAAAATTCTTCAATATTACTTTTTATTGTTTAGTAATATGCCATAGTATGGCTATGGGATGATGTACATATCTATTCACTGTTGAAGGGACAATTGGATTACTTCCATTATTTGACTATTACAAACAAATGTGCTATCATATACAATTATCTATCTATGCATGTGTTTTCAGTTCCCTTGGATAAATACCTAGGAATGGAATAGTTGATCATATGATAGGTTAATATTATAGAATATTTATGTTTTAAGAAACTGTGAAATTGTTTTCCAAAATGGTTGTAACATTTTATAACACCACCAGCAGTATCAGAATTTGTTACCCCAGATTTTCAACACTTGGGTCAGCCTTTTTTAATGTTTGACATTCCGATGAGTATGAAGGGTATTTATTGTGGTTTCAAATTGCATTTCTCTAAAGGCTAATGATGTTGAGTGTTTTTCATGTAGCTATTTGCCATCTACAGATATTCTTTTGTGAAGTTTTTGTTCAAACAGTCTGCTCATTTTTTTTTAATGAGTAGGGCAAATAAGACCCAAAATAAGTAGAAGAAAAGAAAGGTTAAGGATTGGAGCAGAAATCAGTGAAATAGGAAGTAAAAAATAGTAGAGCAAAGCAATGGCACCAAAATTTAGTTCTTAGAGAAAATCAAGAAGGTTGATAAACCTTAGCCAATTTGAATAGGACAAAATATGAGAGGACAAAATTTAATAATATCAAGAAAAAGAACAGTGACATGACTATAAATTCTATAGACATAAAAAGAGTACTACTTTGGGGTGCCTGGGTGGCTCAGTCAGTTAAGTGTCCAACTCTTGATTTTGGCTCAGGTCATGATTTCAGGGTCATGCAATCAAGCCCCTCTTCAGTCTCCTCTTTCTCCCTCTGCCCTCCCCCCCACCAGCCCGCCTGCTCTCTCTCTCTAAAATAAATACATAAATCTTCAAAAAAAAAAAAAAGAGTACTGGAGCAAGATGGAGGAGGAGTAGGAGACCTGGATTTCGTCTGGTCCCAGGAGTTCAGCTGTATAGGGATCAAACCATTCTGAACACCTACGAACTCAACAGGAGATCAAAGAAAAGAATAGCAACAACCCTCTGAACAGAAAAGCGACCACTTTCTGGAATGTAGGACTTGTGGAGCAGTGAATCCGAGGCGATATTCAGGAGGATAGACAGCAGGGGAGGTGCCTCCGTTGGCCGCTTCTGGCAAGTGATAGAGCAACGGCAGACCACAAAATCGGAACTTTTAGAAGTTGGCTCCACTGAGGAACATCACTCCAGTGACTAAGCAGGGGGTGGAACACTCGCTGGGACAGTGTGATCTCAGGACTCTCAGGGTCACAGAAAGACCGGGGGTGCCTGAGTGCAGCAGAGCTCCCAGGTATACAGAGAGGGGAAGCCAGCTGCAGAGACAGAGCTGAGGCGTGGGCTCTCAGCTCAGAGTTGCCATAAACCATGATCCAGGGCACAGTCAGGCCACTGCTACTCCAGCAGGGGCCCAACAAGCAGCAGTTCCGGGGAGACTCACCTTCCTCCCCCAGGAGGAGTGGCATGGGAGTGCACCACAGGGAGCTGCTGGGTTTGGAGACTCCACACGAGGTGGCTGCCAGAGATAAAAATGCTCGGTCACAGGCCAGGTGAGCACGGAGTGCGGCCGGAGACCGGGGAGACAGGAATGATTGACTGCTTTTCTCTGGGGGCTCACTGAGGAGCAGGGGCCCGAGTTCTCATCTCCTCTGGGACAGAGATTGGGAGGCTGCCATTTTCACTCTTCTCCTCCAAAGCTGTAGGAAAGCTTGCAGGGAACAAAAGCTGCCAAGAGCAAACCCGAGCACATTACTTAGCCTGGACCCAGCAAGGGCAGGACAATTCCGCCTCTGGCAAAGACATCTGGGAACCACGGCAACAGGCCCTTCCCCCAGAAGATCAGCAAGAACAGCCAGCCAAGACCAAGTTTACCGATCAATGAGAACGGCAGAACTCCAGTGCTAGGGGAATACTGCGCAAAGAATCCGTGGCTTTATTACCATGATTCTTTAGTCTTTCAAAATTAATTTTTTAACTGTCTTTTTCTTTTAATTTTTCTTTTTCCCTTTCTCAACCAACATCTTATCAATCCCTTTTTTAAAAAACATTTTTATTTTTCATTTTTAAAGTCATATTCTATCCCTTCATAGTAGTTATCCTTATTTTTGGCATATATAAATAAATTGTTCTCTCTAAAATTTTGAGATACAGTTTCTTCTAAAAGATCAAAATATACCATAAATCTCTAGTGTATGGCTTTGTTCTAGTCTCCTGCCTGATCACATTCTCTTCTCTTTTTTTTAAACTTCTTCTTTCTTTTCTCAAACAACTTCTTATCAATTACTTTTATAAAATTTTTTATAATTTTTATCTTTACAGTCATCTTCCATCCCTTCAGCCTATCAACCCTTATTTTTGTACATATGTAAGTTTTTCTTTCTTTAAAATTTTGGGAGTCACTTTCTTCTAACAGACCAAAATACACCCAAAATCTAGTGTGTGGCACTGATCTATGTACCAGCCTGATTATATTTGACCATATTCTGTTTTGTTTTGTTTTGTTTTGTTCTGTTTTTGTTTGTTTTTATCTTTTTCTTTTATTTTTCTTTTTCTTTTTTCTTTTTTTCCCTTTCTTTTCCCCTGGCTTCAGGTGTTTTCTGATTTGTTTAGAGTATATTTTCTGGGAACGTTGTTAACCTGTAAGCATTTTGTCCTCTCATTCACCTATTCTCCTCTGGACAAAATGACAAGATGGAAAAAATCACCTCAACAAAATGAACAAGAGGTAGTACTGACTGCCAGGGACCTACTCAATACGGGCAATAGTACGATGTCAGATCTAGAGTTCAGAATCATCACTTTAAACACACTAGCTGGGCTTGAAAAAAGCATGGAAGTTATTAGAGAAACCCTTTCTGGAGAAGTAAAAGAACTAAAATCTAACCAAGTAGAAATCAAAAAGGCTATTAATGAGGTGCATTCAAAAATGGGGGCACTAACTGCTAGGATAAATGAAGCAGAAGACAGAATCAGTGCTATAGAAGACCAAATGATGGAAAATAAAGAAGCTGAGAAAAAGAGAAATAAACAACTCCTGGATCATGAGGGCAGAATTGGAGAGATAAGCAATACCATAAGCCAAAACAGCATTAGAATAATTGGGAACCCAGAAGAAGAAAGACAGAGGGGCAGAAGGTATATTGGAGCAAATTATAGCAGAGAACTTCCCTAGTTTGGGGAAGGAAACAGGCATCAAAATCCAAGAAGCACAGAGAACTCCTCTCAAATTCAATAAAAATAGGTCAACACTCCAACATCTAATAGTAAAACTTACGAGTCTCAGAGACAAAGAGAAAATCCTGAAAGCAGCTCCGGAGAAGAGATCTGTAACCTACAACAGTAGAAACATTCGATTGGCAACAGACCTATCCACAGAGACTGGTAGGCCAGAAAGGACTGACATGATATATTCAGAGCACTAAACGAGAAACATATGCAGCCAAGAATACTCTATCCAGCTAGACTGTCATTGAAAATAGAAGGAGAGGGGCGCCTGGGTGGCTCAGATGGTTAAGCATCTCCCTTTGGCTCAGGTCATGATTCCAGGGTCCTGGGATCGAGTCCCCCATTGGGCTGCCTGCTCAAGTGGGGAGCCTGCTTCTCCCTTTCCCTCTGCCATTCTCTCCACTTGTGCTCTCTGGCTCTATCTATTTGTCAAAAAGAAATGAAATCTTAAAAAAAAAAAGAAAGAAAGAAAATAGAAGGAGAGATAAATATATTCCAGGACAAACAAAAACTAAAGGAATTTGCAAACACGAAACCAGCCCTACAAGAAATATTGAAAGGGGTCCTCTAAGCAAAGAGAGAGCCTAAAAGCAACATACACCAGAAAGGAACACAGACAATATAAAATAACAGTCACCTTACAGGCAATACAATGACACTAAAGTCCTATCTTTCAATAGTTACCATGAATGAAAATGGGCTAAATGCCCCAATCAAAAGGCACAGGCTATCAGACTGGATAAAAAAACAAGACCCATCAATATGCTGTCTGCAAGAGACTCATTTTAGACCCAAAGACACCCCCAGATTGAAAGTGAGGGGGTAGAAAATCTTTTACCATGCTAATGGACATCAAAAGAAAGCTGGGGTGGCAATCCTTACATCAGACAAATCAGATTTTAAACCAAAGACTGTAATAAGAGATGAGGAAGGACACCATATCATACTTAAAGGGTCTATCCAAAAAGAAGATCAAACAATTGTAAATATCTATGCACCTAACATGGGAGTGGCCAATTATATAAGGCAATTAATAACAAAAGCAAAGAAGCACATCGACAACAATACAATAATAGTGGGGGACTTTAATGGACAGATCATCTAAGCAAAAGATCAACAAGGAAATAAAGACTTTAAATGACACACTGGACCAAATGGAATTCACAGACCTATTCAGAACATTCCACCCCAAAGCAACGGAATACACATTCTTCTCTAGTGCCCATGGAACATTCTCCAGAATCGATCACATCCTAGGTCATAAATCAGGTCTCAACCAGTACCAAAAGATTGGGATCATTCCCTGCCTATTTTCAGACCACAATGCTTTGAAACTAGAACTCAGTCACAAGATGGAAGTCGGAAAGAACTCAAATACATGGAGGCTAAAGAGCATCCTACTAAAGAATGAATGGGTCAACCAGGAAATTAAAGAAGAATTAACAATATTCATGGAAACAAATGAAAATGAAAACACAACTATTCAAAATCTTTGGGATGCAGCAAAGGCAGTCCTAAGAGGAAAGTATATAGCAATACAAGCCTTTCTCAAGAAACAAGAAAGGTCTCAAATACACAACCTAACCCTATACCTAAAGGAGCTGGAGAAAGAACAGCAAATAAAGCCTAAACCCAGCAGGAGAAGAGAAATAATAAAGATCAGAGCAGAAATCAATGAAATAGAAACCAAAAGAACAGTAGAACAGATCAACGAAAAAGGGAGCTGGTTCTTTGAAAGAATTAACAAGATTGATAATCCCCTGGCCAGACTTATAAAAAGAAAAGAGACATGATCCAAATCAACACAATCATGAATGAAAGAGGAGAGATCACAACCAACACCAAAGAAATACAAACAATTATAAGAACATATTATGAGCATCCTGGAAGAAATGGATGCATTCCTAGAGATGTATTAACTACCAAAACTGAACCAGGAAGAAATAGAAAACCTGAACAGTCCTATAACTACTAAGGAAATTGAAGCAGTCATCACAAATCTCCCAACGAACAAAAGCCCAGGGCCAGATAGCTTCCCAGGGGAATTCTCCCAAACATTTAGAGAAGAATTAATACCTTTTCTTCTAAAAATGTTCCAAAAAAATAGAAATGGAAAGAAAACTTCCAAACTCATTCTATGAGGCCACCATTACCTTGATCCCAATCCAGATAAATACCCCATCAAAAAGGAGAATTACAGAACAATATCCGTGATGAACATGGATGCAAAAATTCTCACCAAAATACTAGCCAGTAGGATTCAACAGTAGCCAAAGGGATTATTTGGCTACAGCAGTAGCCAAAAGGATTATTCACCACGGCCAAGTGGGATTTATTCCTGCACTGCAAGGTTGGTTCAACATGCACAAATCAATCAATGTGATACAATACATTAACAAAAGAAAGAACTAGAATCATATGATCCTCTCAATAGATGCAGAAAAAGCTTTTGACAAAGTACAGCATCCTTTCTTGATCGAAACTCTTCAGAGTATAGGAATAGAGGGTACATACCTCAATATCATAAAATCCATCTATGAAAAACCTACAGCGAATATCATTCTCAATGGGGAGAAACTGAGAGCTTTCCCCATAAGGTCAGGAACACAGCAGGGATGTCCACTATCACCACTGCTATTCAACATAGTGCAGGAATTCCTAGCCACAGCAATCAGACAACAAAAAGAAATCAAAGCATCGAAATCAGCAAAGAAGAAGTCGAACTCTCACTGTCTGCAGATGTTATGATACTTTATGTGGAAAACCCAAAAGACTCCACCCCAAAACTGCTAGAACTCATACAGGAATTCAGTAAAGTGGCAGGATATAAAATCAATGCACAGAAATCAGCGGTGTTCCTATACACCAACAACATGACAGAAGACAGAGAAATTAAGGAGTTGATCCCATTTACAATTGCACCCAAAGCCATAAGATACCTAGGAATAAATCTAACCAAAGTGGCAAAGAATCTGTACTCAGAAAACTATAAAATACTCATGGAAGAAACTGAGGAAGACATAAAGAAATGGAAAAACGTTCCATGCTCATGGATTGGAAGAACAAATATTGTGAAGATGCTAATGCTACCTAGTGCAATCTACACATTCAAAGAAATCCCCAACAAAAGACCATCCACTATTTTCAAAGAAATGGTACAAATAATCCTAAAATTTGTATGGAACCTGAAAAGACCCAGAATAGCCAGAGGAATGTTGAAAAACAAAAACAAAGCTGGCGGCATCACAATTCCGGATGTCAAGCTCTATTACAAAGCTGTCATCATCAAGACAGTATGGTACTGGCACAAAAACAGACACATAGATCAATGGAACAGAATAGAGAGCCCAGAAATGGACCCTCAACTCTATGGTCAACTCATCTTCGACAAAGCAGGAAAGAATGTCCAATGGAACAAAGATAGCCTCTTCGACAAATGGTGTTGGGAAAATTGGATAGCCACATGCAGAAGAATGATACTCGACCATTTCCTTATACCACTCACAAAAATGGACTCAAAATGGTTGAAAGACCTGAATGTGATACAGAAGTCCATCAAAATCCTAAAGGAGAACACAGGCAGCAACCCCTTTGACCTCAGCCGAAGCACTTCTTCCTAGAAACATCGCCAAAGGCAAGGGAAGCAAGGGCAAAAATGAACTTTCGGGACTTCATCAAGATAAAAAGTTTTGCACAGCAAAAGAAACAGTCAACAAAACCAAAAGACAACAGACAGAATGGGAGAAGATATTGGCAAATGACATATCAGATAAAGGGCTAGTATCCAAAATCTATAAAGAACTTCTTAAACTCAACACCCAAAGATCAAATGATCCAATCAAGAAATGGGCAGAAGACATGAAAAGACATTTCTGCAAAGAAGACATCCAAATAGCCAACAGACACATGAAAAAGTTCTCAATGTCACCCGGCATTAGGGAAATCCAAATCAAAACCTCAATGAGATATGACCTTATACCAGTCAGAATGGCTAAAATTAAGAAGTCAGGAAACGACAGATGTTGGCAGGGATGCGGAGAAAGGGGAACCCTCTTACACCATTGGTGGGAATGCAAGCTGGTACAGGCACCCTGGAAAACAGTATGGAGGTTACTCAAAAAGTTGAAAATATAGCTGCCGTACGATCCAGCAATTGCACCCTGAAGTAGGGACCTGAAGGTGTACGTGCACCCAGATGTTTATAGCAGCAATATCCACAATAGCCAAACTGTGGAAAGAGCCAAGATATCTATCCACAGATGAATGTATAAAGAAGACGTGGTATATATATACAATGGAATATTATGCAGCCATCAAAAGGAATGAAATCTTGTCATTTTCAATGACATGGATGGAACTGGAGGGTGTTATACTGAGCGAAATAAGTCAATCAGAGAAAGACATGTATCATATGACCTCACTGATATGAGGAATTCTTAATCTCAGGAAACAAACTGAGGGTTGCTGGAGTGGTGGGGGGGTGGGAGGAATGGAGTGGCTGGGTTATAGACATTGGGGAGGGTATGTGCTATGGTGAGCGCTGTGAATTGTGCAAGACTGTTGAATCACAGTTCTGTACCCCTGAAACAAATAATACAATATATGTTTAAAGAAAAAAAAAAAAGAAGAAGATAGCAGGAAGGGAAGAATGAAGGGGGGTGGAATTCGGAGGGGGAGATGAACCCTGAGAGACGTTGGACTCTGAAAAACAAACTGAGAGTTCTAGAGGGGAGGCGGGTGGGAGGATGGGTTAGCCTGGTGATGGGTATTAAAGAGGGCACGTTCTGCATGGAGCACTGGGTGTTATACACAAACAATGAATCATGGAACACTACATCTAAATGTAATGATGTAATGTATGGAGATTAACATAACAATTAAAAAAATTAAAGAAAAAAATGTACTATACAAATTTTCTATATCTGCCATAACAAATTACCACACATGTAGTGGCTTAAAATAAAACCTACTTCTTAAATCACAGTTTTCACACGTCAGAAGTATAGTCGGCTCAGCTACGTTTCTGACTAGAGCATCATTAAGGTAAAATCAATGTGGCAGCATTCCTGGTGCTGAATTCCTTTCTGGAGGCTCTAGGAAAGAATCTGCTTTTTTATTCATTCAAGTTGTTAACATAATTCAGTTCCTTGCAGCTGTAATCCTGAGGCCCCAATTTCCTCACTGGCTGTCACTGAGGAGTTTTTCTCTCTTCTAGAGGTCACCCCCATTCCCTGGGTCAAGACCCCCACCCTCATCTATCATGAAAGCCAGCCAATAGTAGGTCAAGTCCCTCTCATACTTCAAATCTCTTTTGCCTCTTCTTCTGTTTCATCTCTCTAACTGACTCTTCTGTCTTTCACTTCTACTTTTAGGGGCCCATGTGTTTACACTGGGCACACCTAGATAATCAAGAAAAATCTTGTATTAAGGTTTGTAACCTTAATTCTATCTGCAAAATCCCTTTGCCACACAACATAACACATACAAACATTAACAACAGGAATTAGAGTATAGACACCTTTGAGGGGCCACATATGGATTAATTTGGAAAGAGCATTTTAACAATGTAGGGTCTTCTGATCTATGAACTTGGTATGTATCTCCATTTATTTAGGTCTTCTTTATAAAGGTTTTCCTAAGAATGTTCTGTAGAAATCCCAGCCATCTTTTGTGTTGAAATTAACAAACTGATTCTGAAATTCATATGGGAATGCAAAGGACTTAGAATAGCCAATACAACCTTGAAATAGAAGAGAAAAGTTGAAGAACACACATTATCTCACATTAAGACTTATTAGAAAGCTACAATAGTCAAAACAGTGTAGTATTGCCTGAGTATAATCAATTTGATCAATGAAGAATCCAGAAATACACCTATACATTCCTGGCCAATTGATTTTCAACAAAGGTTCAGTGACAGTTCAGTGAAGAAATAGTAGTTTTTTATACAAATGTTGCTGGAGCAATTGGATATCCATATGCAAAAAAAAAAAATTGTTTTACTTTGATCTGTTCATTGAATCACATACAAAAGTTAACTAAGTGGATCATATGCCTAATGGAAAATTTATAACTATAAAATGTTTAGAATAAAATATAGAAAAGTCTCTTTGTCCCTGGGAAACTTTTTTGGATACAACACTAAAAGCATGATGTATAAAAGGAAATTTTCATTAATTGGACTTCATGTTTCTCAAAAGTCACTGTTAAGTAAACACAAAGACAAGCCACAGACTAGGAGAAAAATTTGCAAATGATCTATCTCATAAAGCACTCAGCATACCCGAATATATTCCTCAAAATTCTCAAAACCCAACAATGACAAACAACTCCATTAAAATGGAGAATATTTTGAAAAGGCACCTCACCATAGAATATATAAGGATGGAATATAAGCACATGCAAATATGTTCAATATCACTAATCAACAGGAAAATGCAAAGCAAAACCATACCTTACTACATACCTTAGAATGTGTAAAAATAAAAAGCCAGACCAAACTAAGTATAGACAAAGATATGGAGGAATTGGAAATCTCACATAGTGCTAATGGATTTGTAAAATGTTACAACCACTTTGGAAAACAGCCTAGCAATCTTTAAAAACATTGCCCATAGTCTACTAAATGATCCAACCATTCCACTTGTAGGTATTAACTCAAGAGAAATTAAAGCATACGATGAAAGAAGGAATTGAACACAAATGTTCATTGTAGTTTCAGTCATAATAGTCAAAAACTAGAAATGATCCAAATACACAACAGGTGAATCGATATACGAATTGTGGCATATTCAACCCATAGTATACTATTCGGCCAATAAAAAGGAAGGAAATATTGATGTACACTACCACATGAATGAATCTCATAAGAATTATCCTGATAAAAGAAGTCAGACTTAAAAAATTACATATTATACAAACCTTTTACATAAAACTCTAGAAAATGCAAATAGCAGGGATTGATAAACTATAGCTCGTGGGTCAAATCTGGCCCAATTCCTGTTTTTGTAAATAATTTTTTATTGGAACATATCCATAGGGATTCATGTATATATTTTCTGTGGCTGCTTTAGCACAACAGCAGCATTCAGTATTTGTGGTAGTATTTGTGTATGGCCTACATTGTTTCAAATATTTAATATCTCTGGCCCTTTTCAGAACAGTTTGCCAAACCCGGATCAATAGTGACAGAAAACAGATCAGATTGCCTGGGGAGAAACTGGTGAGGGGAAGATGGCAGCAAAGTAAGAGGACCCTACGCTTACATCATCCCACAAATACAACTAGATAACTATCAAATTATCCTAAATACCCCCCAAATCGACCTGAACACTAGCAGAACAAACTCCAAAACTAAAGATAGAGAAGAGGCCACATCAAAGAATGTAGGAAGTGCAGAGACATGGCTTGGGAGAGAAGCGGATCACGGTGACTGAGATGGGAAGGGAGCCACAGTCATGGAAAAGGGCAAGAGACAGACTAGCACACAGGGGAACTCACATTGAGAAGAGGAACCCCCATAGCAATTGGCTTGAAAATGAGAGGGGCCGAATTTTTTGAATTCTTGCAGAGCAGGGCTTAAAGCCTGGAATGTTAAAAGTCAGTGGACTTGGTTGGGATTGAGCCTGGAGGGCACTGGGGCCACTCTTGGAAAGAAGGCCAGGCAAACATCCCACAGACATACAGTGTGGAAAAGACTATCTGGAGAGTGCCTGGGGGACAAAATAGAAAGGTTATTTGCTCAACTCAGAGCATGTCCCAAAGAGGCAGTGTTCATGGAGAGACCCCTCTGGGAACAAAAAACTGGCAGGCCTCATTTTCCTTCCCCATCCCTCAGCATTAGCACAGAGCCACCTGCAGGAAGCAGAGCAGCACTGACACTCACCACCTCACTTGCTTACAACAAGCCCTGTCCCCAACTGTGCTGCAGTGGAACTGCCCTTCCCAGTCCATGCTTGCCCCAGTCCCAGCACCGAGAGTCCCGTAACCCCAGAAGACTGGTACAAACCCCTGTATACACCATGTCTCCTGATCTGGGAGTCTTGCAGGACCTTGGTTCCAGCAGCAGTGGTAAGAGGTCCCATTTCACAAGCAGATCAAAGCACAACTAGTTAAAACTTGTCATATTCAGCTCAGGGACCAAACACTGCCCATAACAGAAAAAGAACTTCTGAATATGACTAGCCGAAAGGATAAAATAGCCAGGACACAAAAGCAGAGTGCATGCAGCACACATTGGACACACTTACTGAAGCACCAGGCCCTGGGGAACAGGGGACAGTACAAGGTAGGGCAATACAGGACATCTTCTTCATAAGGCCATTACCCTCTAGAACAAGAGAAATATCTGACTTTTGCAGCACATAGAAACAGGCACAGAGACTTAGACAAAATGAGAAGATATGAAAATTGTCCCAAATGAAAGAACAGGACAAGGCCATGGCCAGAGATCTAAGCAAAACAGATATAAGTAACATGCCTGATGGAGTATTTAAAGCAATGACCATAAGGATACTCACTGGACTTGATAAAAGAGTGGAAGACATCAGTGAGACTCTTAACACAGAGATAAAAAGGAATCAGAGATGAAGAGTGCAATACATTTATTCCACTTTTAGAATACATTTATTGCATATTTAGAAATATATTTGAAACAATGAATAACAGGCTGGAAGAGGCAGAGGAATGAATTAATGACCTAGAAGACACAGTAATGGAAAGTAATCAAGCTGAACAAAAGACAGGAAAAAATAATTATTCAAAGTGAGAATAGACTTAGAGAACTTAGTGACTCCATCGAATGTATTAACATTTATATTATAAGAGTCCCAGAAGAAGAAGAGAGAGAAGCAGGGAAGAAAATTTACTTAAAGAAATAATAGCTGGGGGCACCTGGGTGGCTCAGTCGTTAAGTGTCTGCCTTCGGCACAGGTCATGATCCCAGGGTCCTGGAATTGAGCACATCGGGCTCCCTGCTCAGCGGGAAGCCTGCTTCTCCCTCTCCCACTCCCCCTGCTTGTGTTCCCTCTCTCGCTGTCTCTCTCTCTCTCTCAAAAAAAATAAAATCTTAAAAAAAAAAAAAAAAGAAAGAATAGCTGAAAACTCCCCTAATCTGGCAAAGGAAGCAGATATCCAAATCTGGGAGGCACAAAGAAACCCAAAAAAAATCAATGGATAAATTCCTAGAAACATATAAACTACCAAAAGTGAAACAGGAAGAAATAGAAAACATGAGCAGACTGATAACCAGCAAATAATTGAATCAATAATCAAAAAACTTCCCACAAACAAAAATCCAGGGCCAGATGGCTTCACAGGTGAATTCTACCAAACATTTAAAGAATAATTAATACCTATTCTTCTTAAACTATTCCAAAATAATAGAAAAGGAAGACTTCCAAATTCATTCATGAGGCCAGAATTACCCAGATACCAAACCAGATAAAGATTCCACTAAAAAAAGAGAAGTACAGGCCAATATCCATTATTAACATGAATGCAAAATTTCTCAATTAAAATACCAGCAAACTGAACCTAACATTACATTAAAAAAATCATTCACCACGATCAAATGGGATTTATTCCTGGGTTTCAAGGGTGGTTCAATATTCACAAATCAATCAGTATAATACACCACACAAATTAAAGAAATGATAAGAACCATACGATCATTTTGATAGATGCAGAAACAGCATTTGACAAAGTACATCCATTCATGATTAAAACAAAAGAAAACAAAACAAAAAACCTTCAACAAAGAAGGTTTAGAGGGAATATACCTCAACATAATAAAGGCCATCCATGAAAAACCCACAGCTGAGATCATCCTAAATGGAGGAAAACTGAGATCTTTTCCACTCCAGTCAGTAACAAGACAAGGATGTCCACTCTCATTACTGTTATTTAACATAGTACTGGAAGTCTTAGCCACAGCAGTCAGACAACAACAAGAAACAAAAGGCATCCAAATCAGCAAAGAAGAAGTAAAACTTTCACTATTTGCAGACGACATCATGCTCTATGTAGAAAACTAAAAAGACTCCAGCACAAAAATACCTAGAACTGATACACAAATTCAGTAAACTCACAGGATAGAAAATCAATGTACAGAAACCTGTTACATTTCTTTACACCAATAATGAAGCAGCAGAAACAGAGGAATCAATCTCATTTACAATTGCACCAAAAACCATAAGACACTTAGGAATAAACCTAACCAAAGAGGTGAAAGACCTGTACTCTGAGAACTATAAAACACTTATGAAAGAAATTGAAGATGACACAAAGAAATAGAAAGGCATTCCATGCTCATGGATTGGAAGAACAAACATTGTTAAAATGTCTATATTCCAAAAGCAATCTACAGATTCAATACCAATAGCATTTTTCACAGAGCTAGAACAAACAACCTTAAAATTTGTGTGGAAACATAAAAACCCCAAATAGCCAAAGCCATCTTGAAAAAGCAAAGCAAAGCTGGAGGCACCACAATTCCGGACTACAAGTTATATTACAAACCTATAGTAATCAATACAGTATGTGACACAATATGTGTCATAAAAGTAGACACATAGATCAACAGAATAGAACAAAAACCCAAAAACAAACCCACAACTCTAAGGTCATTTAACCTTCAACAAAGCAGGAAAGAATATGCAATGGAAAAAAGTCTCTTCAACAAATGGTGTTGGGAAAACTGGACAGCAACATGTAAAAGAATGAAACCAGACCACTTTCTTACACCATACACAAAAATAAATTCAAAATGGATGAAAGACCTAAATGTGAGACTTGAAACCATCAAAATCCAAGAGAACAGAGGCTGTAAATTCTTTCCTATTGGCCATAGCAACTTTTTACTAGATATGTCTTCTGAGGCAAGGGAAACAAAAGTAAAAAATAAACTATTGGGACTTCTTCAAAATAAAAACCTTCTTCACCATGAAGAAAACAATCAACAAAACTAAAAGGCAGCCTATGGAATGGGAGAAGATACCTGCAAATGACATATCTGATAAAGGGTTAGTAACCAAACTATATAAAGAACATATAAAATTCAATACCCAAAAGTGAATAATCCAATTAAAAAGTGGGCATATATATAGTGGAATACTACTCAGTCATAAAAAGAATGAAATCTTGCCATTTACAATGACATGGATGGAGCTAGAGAACATTATGCTAAGCAAAATAAGTCAGCCAAAGAAAGACAAATACCATATGATTTCACTGATATGTGAAATTTAAGAAACAAAACAAGCAAAGGGAAATAAAAGAGAGGCAAATCAAGAAACAGACTCTTAACTATAGAGAACAAACCAATAGTTGTAGGAGAGGAGGGAGATGGTGGGGTGGGTTAAATGGGTGATGGGCATTAAGAAGTGTATTTGTGATGAATACCAGGTAATATATGGAAGTGCTGAATCACTGTTTTGTATATCTGAAACTATTATTACACTGTATGTTAACTGAGTTTTTAAATAAAAACTTTTTTAAAAGTTTATATGTGAATGTTGGAGAGGTTGTGGAGAAAGGGGAACCCTCTTACGCTGTTGGTGGGAATGCAAGTTGTTACAGCCACTTTGGAAAACAGTGTGGAGGTGCCTCAAAAATTTAAAAATAGAGCTACCCTATGACCCAGCAATTGCACTCCTGGGTATTTACCCGAAAGACGCAGATGTAGTGAAAAGAAGGGCCATATGCACCGCAATGTTCATAGCAGCACTGTCCGCAATAGCCAAACTGTGGAAAGAGCCAAGATGCCCTTCAACAGCTGAATGGATAAAGAAGATGTGGTCCATATATACTCAGCCATCAGAAAGGATGAATACCCAACTTTTACATCAACATGGATGGGACTGGAGGAGATTATGCTAAATGAAATAAGTCAAACAGAGAAAGTCAATTATCATATGGTTTTGCTTATTTGTGGAACATAAGGAATAGCATGGAGGACATTAGGAGAAGGAAGGGAAAAATGAGGTGGGGGGAATTGGAGGGAGAGATGAACCATGAGAAACTATGGACTCTGAGAAACAAACAGGGTTTTAGAGGGGAGGGGGGAGGGGGGATTGGTTAGCCCAGTGATGGGTATTAAGGAGGGCACGTACTGCATGGAGCACTGGGTGTTATACGAAAACAATGGATCGTGGATCACCACATCAAAAACTAATGATGTATTGTATGGTGACTAACATAACATAATAAAATTAAAAAACAAAATAAATAAAAAAAATAAAAGTTTATATGTGTTGATTGATTCCAATTCTTTCTATTACCCTTATCCTACCTTTGAGAGCTTTAGATAATTTTCTGGAAAATAACAATTATTGCATGTGACCTCTGGAATTTGAAGATATATCCTAACTACCTCTTGTAGTACCCTGTACCTATTATCCTTCCTTATATATGTCTTCCAAAATGTACCCACTTCTATAATCTTGTAAGATCAGTCTTCTCACAATGTCAGAGAAAAGTCCTATTCATCTGGTCCTCTCTGAGTGTCTTCTTAACCTGAACTCTTTTGTATGTCACTCTTGGATGCTTGCTCTGTGCCAGGCTCTGAGCTTAAAGGTTATGGGTGGAAATGTAAGCAAGAAACCACTGTAAATTTTAAGGGATTCACCATCCTGCAGAGAACACACATAGTAAGCAAAGAGTTGTATATGATGTGTGTGTACATACAAATCATTAGGAAGCCCTCACAGTGAGGAACAAAATGTGGTGATTGAGAGATTTCACCAACAAAAAAGATGATATTCAGGCAAAATCTTAGAGGATGAGTAAGTTTTTCAGCTGAAGAGGGAAAGGGCATTCAAGATAAAGGTAAAGTATATCTGAGGACAGAGAATCAAGAAGGAAGATGTCAAAGTGACATCAACAAAATGGTGGATGGGCAGCTCCAAGCTCTGGTCCTGTATCAAAAATCAAATAGAAATGGATGATGGATATTAAGGAGAGCACTTGTTAGGTTGAACACTGGGTGTTATATGTAAGTGATGAATCACTAAATTCTACTCCTGAAACCAATATTACACTATATGTTAACTAATTAGAATTTAAATAAAATTTTAAACAAAAAAAATCAAACTGAAACTGTTTATTTTTAAGATTTTATTTATTTATCTGAGAAAGAGAGAGAGAATGAGCAGAGGGAAGAGGCAGAGGGAGAAGTAGGCTGCCTGCTGAGCAGGGAGAGCAGAGAGCCTGACGTGGGGCTCGATCTCAGGACCCTGGGATCATGAACTGAGCTGAAGGCAAGTGCTTAACGACTGAGCCACCCAGGCACCCCCAAACTAAAACTGTTAAGACCAAAATTTTCAGAACTCTATAAAATAGTCAAAGGTTTAGAACAACCAAAAAAATTGAATCAAGAAAAAGACAATTTCAAAATGGTAGGAAAGCTTTGTGGCATTTTTATTTGCCCCTTTCAACCCCCTCCCCAGCAACTCAGTAGTCTTGAAATGGTGGCAGCATGTGTTCCCAGTGTGAGACTTATCCCTAGGTCAGAGAGAGCAGGGCAGACCTTGTTCACAAATTATTGTCTTTATTTTAATCTGAGTGGAGGCTATCTGAAGGACTCATACAAAGCACTCATTTCTGTTTCACCTAATTCAGAACTCAGGCCAGAAAAGTGGCAGGAATTGTTCAAAAATACTGCAAGCCAAATAACAATCCACAGAAGCCTGAGGAAAAGATTATGGTTAAAACACACAATAGGCAACCTGAGGCACAGAAGCAAAAGCTGGGAAATTATGACATTCAAAAGCAGTCATGTATTTGGGGGGATAAAGAAAGCCACATGCACGCCCAGAGAGAGATCCATGCTCAGAAAATGCTAGAGAATTCCCTAAGATTTCACCAGAAGGTTGATACCTAGTCTTAGTGCAATCCTGGTTAAGTGTGGAGGAGCTGTTTGTTTTTGTTTATTTAATTTAATTTAATTTTTTTTGGCTTTTAAGCTCCTGGCTTTCAAGGAAATTTCTTTTTTTTTTTTTATGTTCAATTAGCCAACATATAGTACATCATTAGTTTTTGATGTAGTGTTCAATGATTCATTAGTTGTGTATAACAACCAGTGCTCATCACAACACATGCCCTCCTTAATACCCATCACCTGGTTACCCTGTCCCCTCACCCCCTCCTTCTGTAACCCTCAGTTTGTTTCAAGGAAATTGCTATCAAAACACTAGCTGAACACATTAAGAAACAGATTTTATGGATGATACATGACAAGGAATATAGCCTTACCTCACACTGTTTATAAAAACTAACTCCAAATTGATCAATAACTGCCTAAACCATAAAATTCTTAGAAGAAAAGATAGAGGTAAGTCTTCATGACTTTGAATTTGTCAATGGATTCTTATATATGACACTAAATATAAAAGCAACATATGAAAAAATAGATAAACTGGGCTTCATCAAAATTAAAAACTCACTGGGTTTTATACGAAAACAATGAATCATGGATCACTATATCAAAAACTAATGATGTATTGTATGGTGACTAACATAACATAATAAAATTAAATTAAATTTTAAAAAAAGACATTACCAGGAGAGTGAAAAGACAACCTATGGAATAGGAGACAATATTTACAAATCATATATATGATAACACTTAACACTTTACTATGGAGAATATATAAATACATAAAACTCAAAAGCAAAAGGACAAACAACCCAATCTTAAAAATGGACAAAGGACTTGAATAGACATTTCTCTGAAGATCTACAAATGTCCAATAAGCATATGAAAAGATGTTCATAATCATTAGCCCTTAGAGAAATGTAAATCAAAACCTCAATGAAATACCATTTCACCCCCAGTAGAATGATTATAACTAGGGGAAGAAACAAAAAATAACAAGTGTTGAAGAGGATGTGGAGAAGTTGGAACTCTTGTACATTGCTTGTAGGAATGTAAAATGGTACAACTGTTGTGGAAAACAATTTAGCAGTCCCTCAAAAAGCTAAACATAGAATAATTACCATATGACCCAGCAATTCCACTCCCAGGCATTACCCAAAAGAACTGAAATTAGGAACACAGATATCTGTATACCACTGTTAACAGCATCATTATTCACAATGGTCAAAAAGTAGAAATAACCCAAGTACCCATCAACAACTGGCTGGGTAAACAAAATGGTATAGACACAAAATGGAATATTATTCAGCCATAAAAATGAATTAACTTTGGGGTGCCTGGGTGGCTCAGTTGGTTAAGCGACTGCCTTTGGCTCAGGTCATGATCCTGGAGTCCCTGGATCGAGGCCCGCATCAGGCTCCCTGCTCAGCAGGGAGTCTGCTTCTCCCTCTGACCCTCCCCCCTCTCATGTGCTCTCTCTCTCATTCTCTCTCTCTCAAATAAATAAATAAAATCTTTAAAGAAAATAAACGGGGGCGGAGCAAGATGGCAGAGGAGTAGGAGACCTGGATTTCATCTGGTCCCAGGAATTCAGCTGGTTAGGGATCAAAACATTCTGAACACCTACAAACTCAACAGGAGACTGAAGAAAAGAATAGCAACGACTCTCTGAACAGAAAAACGACCACTTTCTGGAAGGTAGGACGTGTGGAGAAGTGAATCCGAGGCGATATTTGGGAGGATAGATGTTGGAGGAGAGGGCCTCCATCTGCTGCTTATGGCAAGAGATGGAGCAGTGGAGCATAAAATCAGAACCTTTAGAAGTTGGCTCCGCTGAGGGACATCACCCCAGTGACTAAGCGGGGGGTGGAACCCTCGTGGGACAGTGTGGTCTCAGAACCCTCGGGGTCACAGAAACATGAGGGATGCCTGAGTGCAGCAGAGCTCCCAGGTATTGGAGCGGGGAAGCTCGCTGCAGAGATGAGGGGAGGAGCGGGCTCTCAGCTCCGGGTTGCCATAAACCGTGATTCGCAGCACAGTCGGGCCCCTGCTCTTCCAGCAGGGACCCAACAAGCAGCAGATCTGGGGAGACTCCCCTTCCTCCCCGAGCAGGAGTGGCATGGGAATGCACCACAGGGATCTGCTGGATTTGGAGACTCCACACAGGGTCGTACCCCAGAGACAGAAATGCTTGGTCACAGGCTGGGTGAGCACAGAGTGCAGCCAGAGACCAGGGAGACGGGAGTGATTGACTGCTTTTCTCTGGGGCTCACTGAGGAGTGGGGCCCCGAGTTCTCGGCTCCTCTGGGGCAGAGATTGGGAGGCTGCCATTTCTACTCTCATCCTCCAAATCCGAACAGAAAGCTTGCGGGGAACAAAAGCTCCTGAGAGCAAACATGAGCAGATTACTTAGCCAGGACCTGCAAGGACAGGGCATTCCACCTCCGGCAAAGACATTTGGGAACCACGGCAACAGACACCTCGCCCAGGAGATCAGCAAGAACTGCCAGCCAAGACCAAGTTTACCGATCAATGAGAATGGCAGAACTTCAGAGCTAGGGGAATACTGCACATAGAATTCATGGCTTTTTTACCATGATTCTTCAAAGTTAATTATTTTTAACTGTCTTTTTTTTTTAATTTTTCTTTTTCTCTTTTTCAACCAACATCTTATCAATCCCTTTTTTAAAAAACATTTTTATTTTTCATTTAAAGAGTCATATTCTATCCCTTCATACTAGTTACCCTCATTTTTGGCATATATATATATAAGTTGTTCTCTCTTTAAAATTTTGAGATACAGTTTCTTCTAACAGATCAAAATATACCCTAAATCTCTAGGGTATGGCTTTGTTCTAGTCTCCTGCCTGATCACATTCTCTCCCTTTTTTTTCTTTTCCTTTTTTTTTAAATCCTATTCTTTCTTTTTTCAAACAAATCCTAATGTTCTCAATTCCTTTTATAAAATCTTTTATAATTTGCACCTTTACAGTCATATTCCATCCCTTCATCGTATTAACCCTTATTTTTGTATATGTATAAGTTTTTCGTTCTTAAAATTTTGGGAGGCACTTTCTCCTAACAGACCAAAATGCAACCAAAATCTAGTGTGTCGCACCTATCTATGCATCAGCCTGATCATTTTGATCCTATGCTGTTTTTTTTTTGTTTTGTTCTGTTTTTGTTTTTATCGTTTTCTCTTTCTTTTTTTTTTTTTCTTTTTCTTTTTTCATTCTTTCCCTTTCTTTTCCCCCAGTTTCAGGTCTTTTCTGATTTCTTTAGAGTATATTTTCTGGGGACATTGGTACCCTGTTAGCATTTTGTTCTCTCATTCATCTATTCTCCTCTGCACAAAAGGACAAGATGGAAAAAATCACCTCAACAAAAAGAACAAGAGGTACTACTGACTTCCAGGGACCTACTCAATATGGACATTAGTACGATGTCGGAACTAGAGTTCAGAAGGATGTTTTGAAAGATACTAGCTGGACTTGAAAAAAACATGGAAGTTATTAGAGAAATGCTTTCTGGAGAAATAAAAGAATTAAATCTAACCAACTCGAAATCAAAAAGGCTATTAATGAGGTGCAATAAAAAATGGGGGCTCTAACTGCTAGGATAAATGACGCAGAAGAGAGAATCAGTGCTATAGAAGACCAAATGATGGAAAATAAAGAAGCTGAGAAAAAGAGAGATAAACAACTCCTGGAACACGAGGGCAGAATTCGAGAGACAAGTGATGCCATAAGACGAAACATTAGAATAATTGGGATCCCAGAAGAAAAGAAAGAGAGAGGGGGGCAGAAGGTATATTGGAGCAAATTATAGCAGAGAACTTACCTAATTTGGGGAAGGAAACAGGCATCAAAATCCAGCAGGCACAGAGAACCCCTCTCAAAATGAATAAAAATAGGTCAACAACCCCGACATCTAATAGTAAAACATATGAGTCTCAGAGACAAAGAAAAATCCTGAAAGCAGCTTGGGACAAGAGATCTGTAACCTACAATGGTAGAAACATTCAATTGGCAACAGACCTATCCACAGAGACCTGGCAGGCCAGAAAGGACTGCCATGATATATTCAGAGCACTAAATGAGAAAAACAGGCAGCCAAGAATGCTCTATCCAGCTAGGCTGTCATTGAAAATAGAAGGAGAGATAAAAAGCTTCCAGGACAAACAAAAACTAAAGGAATTTGCAAACACGAAACCAGCCCTACAAGAAATCTTGAAAGGGGTCCTCTAAGCAAAGAGAGAGCCTAAAAGCAACATAAACCAGAAAGGAACACAGACAATACACAGTAACAGTAACCTTACAGGCAATACAATGGCACTAAATTCCTACCTTTCAATAGTTACCCTGAATGTAATGGGCTAAATGCCCCAATCAAAAGACACAGGCTATCAGATTGGATAAAAAAACAAGACCCATCGATATGCTGTCTGCAAGAGACTCATTTTAGACCCAAAGACACCCCCAGATTGAAAGTGAGGGGGTGTAAACCATTTACCATGCTAATGGACACCAAAAGAAAGCTGGGGTGGCAATCCTTAGACAAATTAGATTTTAAACCAAAGACTATAATAAGAGATGAGGAAGGACAGTACATCATACTTAAAGGGTCTATCCAAGAAGAAGATCTAAAAGTTTTAACTATCTATGTCCCTAACATGGGAGCACCCAATTATATAAGCCACTTAATAAGAAAATAAAAGAAACACATCGACATCAATTCAATAATAGTGGGGGACTTTAACACCCCCCGCACTGTAATGGACAGATCACCTAAGCAAAATATCAACAAGGAAATAAAGACTTTAAATGACACACTGGACCAAATGGACTTCACAGATATATTCAGAACATTCCATCCCAAAGCAACAGAATACACATTCTTCTCTAGTGCCCAGGGAACATTCTCCAGAATAGATCACATCCTAAGTCACAAATCAGGTCTCAACCGGTACCAAAAGATTGGGATCATTCCCTGCCTATTTTAGACCACAGTGCTTTCAAACTAGAACTCAATCACAAGAGGAAAGTCAGAAAGAACTCAAATACATGGAGGCTAAGGAGCATCCTACTAAAGAATGAATGGGTCAACCAGGAAATTAAAGAAGAATTTTAAAAATTCATGGAAACCAATGAAAAAGAATACATAACTGTTCAAAATCTTTGGGATGCAGCAAAGGCAGTCCTAAGAGGAAAGTATATAGCAATACAAGCCTTTCTCTAGAAACAAAAAAGGTCTCAAATATACAACCTAACCCTACACCTAAAAGAGCTGGAGAAAGAACAGCAAATAAAGCCTAAACCCAGCAGGAGAAGAAAATAATAAAGATCAGAGCAGAAATCAATGAAATAGAAACTAAAAGAATAGTAGAACAGATCAACAAAACTAGGAGCTGGTTCTTTGAAAGAATTAACAAGATTGATAAACCCCTGGCCAAACTTATCAAAAAGAGAAGAGAAATGACCCAAATCAACAAAGCCATGAATGAAAGAGGAGAGATCACAACCAACACCAAAGAAATACAAACAATTATAAGAACATATTATGAGCAACTCTATGCCAGCAAATTAGATAACCTGGAAGAAATGGATGCATTCCTAGAGATGTATCAACTACCAAAACTGAACCAGGAAGAAATAGAAAACCTGAACAGTCTTATAACCACTAAGGAAATTGAAGCAGTCATCAAAAATCTCCCAAAAAACAAAAGCCCAGGGCCAGATGGCTTCCCAGGGGAATTCTACCAAACATTTCAAGAATTAATACCTATTCTTCTGAAACTGTTCCAAAAAATAGAAATGGAAGGATACCTTCCAAACTCGTTTTATGAAGCCACGATTACCTTGATCCCAAAACCAGACAAATTCCACATCAAAAAGGAGAATTACAGACCAATATCCCTGATGAACATGGATGCAAAAATTCTCACCAAAATACTAGCCAATAGGATCCAACAGTACATTAAAAGGATTATTCACCACGACCAAGTGGGATTTATGCCTGGGCTGCAAGGGTGGTTCAACATCCGCAAATCAATCAATGTGATACAATACATTAACAAAAGAAAGAACAAGAAACATATGATCCTCTCAATAGATGCAGAAAAAGCTTTTGACAAAGTACAGCATCCTTTCTTGATCAAAACTCTTCAGAGTATAGGGATAGAGGGTACATACCTCAATATCATAAAAGCCATCTATGAAAAACCTACAGCGAATATCATTCTCAATGGGGAAAAACTGAGAGCTTTCCCCCTAAGGTCAGGAACATGGCAGGGATGTCCATTATCACCACTGCTTTTCAACATAGTAGAAGCCTTAGCTACAGCAATCATACAACAAAAAGAAATAAAAGACATCCAAATCGGCAAAGAAGAATTCAAACTCTCACTGTTGGCAGATGATATGATACTTTATGTGGAAAACCCAAAAGACTCCACCCCAAAACTGCTAGAACTCATACAGGAATTCAGTCAAGTGGCAGGATATAAAATCAATGCACAGAAATCGGTGGCATTCCTATATCCAACAATAAGACAGAAGAAAGAAATTAAGGAGGCAATCCCATTTACAATTGCACTCAAAACCATAAGATACCTAGGAATAAATCTAACCAAAGTGGCAAAGGATCTGTACTCAGAAAACTATAAAATACTCATGAAAGAAATTGAGGAAGACACAAAGAAATGGAAAAACGTTCCATGCTCATGGATTGGAAGAACAAATATTGTGAAGATATCAATGCTACCTAGAGCAATCTACACATTCAATGCAATCCCCAACAAAATACCATCCATTTTTTTCAAAGAAATGGAACAAATAATCCTAAAATTTGTAGGGAACCAGAAAAGACCCCGAATAACCAGAGGAATGTTGAAAAAGAAAAGTAAAGCTGGCGGCATCACAATTCCGGATATCAAGCTCTATTACAAAGCTGTCATCATCAAGACAGTATGGTACTGGCACAAAAACAGACACATAGATCAATGGAACAGAATCGAGAGCCCAGAAATGGCTCAACTCCATGCTCAACTAATGCTCAACAAAGCAGAAAAGAATGTCCAATGGAAAAAAGTCTCTTCAACAAATGGTGTTGGGAAAATTGGACAGCCACATGCAGAAGAATGAAACTGGGCCATTTCCTTACACCACATACAAAAATAGACTCCAAATGGTTGAAAGACCTCAATGTGAGACAGGAGTCCATCAAAATCCTAAAGGAGAACACAGGCAGCAACCTCTTCAACCTCAGCTGCAGCAACTTCTTCCTAGAAACATCGCCAAAGGCAAAGGAAGCAAGGGCAAGAATGAACTATTGGGACTTCATCAAGATAAAAAGTTTTTGCACAGCAAAAGAAACAGTCAAGAAAACCAAAGAGAACCGACAGAATGGGAGAAGATATTTGCAAATGACATATCAGATAAAGGTCTAGTATCCAAAATCTATAAAGAACTTCTTAAACTCAACACCCAAAGAACAAATGACCCAATCAAGAAATTGGCAATAGACACGAACAGCCATTTTTCCAAAGAAGACATCCAAATGGCCAACAGACACAAGAAAAAGTGCTCAACATTGCTCGGCATCAGGGTAATCCAAATCAAAACTTCAATGAGATATCACCTCACACCAGTCAGAATGGCTAAAATTAACAAATCAGTAAATGACAGATGTTGGTGGGGATGCAGAGAAAGGGGAACCCTCCTACACTGTTGGTGGGAATGCAAGCTGGTGCAGGCACTCTGGAAAACTGTATGGAAATTCCTCAGAAAGTTGAAAATAGAACTACCATAGGACCCAACAGTTCCACTATTGGGTATTTACCGCAAAGATACAAATGTAGTGATCCGAAGCGGTACTTGCACCCCGATGTTTATAGCAGCAATATCCACAGTAGCCAAACTATGGAAAGAGCCAAGATGCCCATTAACAGCTAAAGATCACAGATAAAGAAGAAGTGGTATATATATACAATGAAAAACTATGCAGCCATCAAAAGGAATGAAATCTTGCCATTTCAATGATGTGGATTGAAGTGGAGGGTATTATGCTGAGCGAGATAAGTAAATCAGAGAAAGACATATCATATGACCTCACTGATATGAGGAATTCTTAATCTCAGGAAACAAACTGAGGGTTGCTGGAGTGGTGGGGGGTATGAGGGATGGGGTGGCTTGGTGATAGACATTGAGGAGGGTATGTGCTATGTTGAGTGCTGTGAATTGTGTAAGACTGTTGAATCACCGACCTGTACCTCTGAAACAAGTAACACATCATATGTAAAAAAATAAGAAGATAGTAGGAAGGGTAAAATGAAGGGGGAGAAATCAGAGGGGGTGATGAACCATGAGAGACCATGGACTCTGAGAAACAAACTGAGGGTTCTAGAGGGTAGGAGGGTGGGAGGATGGGTTAGCCTGGTGATGGGTATTAAAGAGAGCACATATTGAATGGAGCACTGGGTGTTATATGCAAACAATGAATCATGGAACACTGCATCAAAAACTAATGATGTAATGTATGGTGATTAACATAACATAATAAAATTTTTTAAAAAACAATAAATCTGGTAATTCCACTTATGAAACCTCTCCAAAAGATAGTTTATTTCATATATGCAGAAATGTAACTTAGTTTTTTTTCTATCTGAAACCTTGCAATCTTTTATATAGAACATATTGTCCATGTTCCTTGCTCTGGACATTATTCAGGACCTTTGATCAAAAGCAATACTGCTCTGATAAATCTATCACCTACAGTTAACATGAACTAACCTATATATCTTAAGCCACACAGGATGCATATCCGGAGAATATCTCAACAGTTATACACCTCCTATTTATCCTTACACCAGGAAACGTCACAAAAGGGCTATGTGTACTGGATGGAATAAAAGCTACTCTGCCTGCCTCCCTTTGGTGAGGTATCTTGTGTGTATTGGCCATAAAATTGGCCACATGAGATTTATCACAAATAATCAAGGACTTTTAGTTTCACAGAAATATTGTGGTAGTCTATGGCGTAGTTTTAGACTTTAGACTTAGAACCTATTGTTTACTCAAGCATTGAGTCTCTAAGATGCAAGTCCCATGCCTCCTTCTAGGGAGCTCACAGTTCACAGTTGCATGAGCAGGTGGGAGAGGCAGCATGGGATGAGTTGGATTAGAAAGTTACATTAAACTGAGTCACCGAAGAGAACATATTCTGTTAACTATGCACAGGACAACTGCCTAGGACCAAAAGGAGGAAAAACCTCATTACCAGCAATTACTACATAGCCTGCACAGGTTTCATCTCATGAGAAAAGTTCTCTTCTTTCTAGCTTCCCTTCAAAATCCAGGAAAAGTAAGACTATTTTTCATCATCCTGTGTTTTCCTGAGCTGCTTAGCAATCAGCCTAAACTGTTCATTCACATCACATTCAATTATGTACCAGGGTTTCTAGGTACATAAGACCTCTGTCCATATTAAGTGATTCAGTTCTCACAGCAACCTTATAGGGAGTACTGTGGCACAGCAGGTACCCACAGGCATCAAGCAACCGAGTATCAGAGCTATGCGTAGAGCCAGGGTAATATGGCTCCAGATCTGCCCTCTCCCTACTCTATCCATGGAAGTGGCTGTGAACCGCCCAAAGTTCTGTCTGTGGCTGTGACATCAAAGCTCAGAGTGAAGCTAATGGCATCTTTTCAACACCTGGAAGCTTCCATGTGGCTTCCAATCAGGCTTAGGAAATACCATGATTACATCAAGTCAATAGTTTAAAAGAGCTGAGATTGGGAAGAATAAAGGTGATTGAACATAAGTGATTCTAATTCTAAGCATTTTGCCTTAACTATATTTCCACCAATACCAGCAGGTGAAAGTAGGTGCAGGAGACCCTGCTGAATTGCCCTTTCCTGTCCGTGATCCACCATCCCAACCAACTCTCTGCCCCAGAGGCTGACTTGTGTGGACCACATCAAAAAGTTCTCATGTCCAGGATTCCAGCTGGTTTCTGCCAAAAGGGAGCCCCAGTAGGAGATGGAGTTAGGGTGAAAGAGGATTCCAGGTATTCATTACTTTGGATCCCTCCCTACAGAATCCTTCCACTAAAGGTCTCACTGCTATTCTCAAGGTAGCCTTGTTGTCACATCCTTCTAGTTCCTAGGAATCTCCATCCTCTCTTCCTTCCTTTCTCTTCTCTCTCTCTCCCTACCTTCCTTCCCACACCCTCCATCTCTCTGTCTCCATCTCCATCTCTGTCTCTGTATCTCTCTCTCTCTCTCTCTCTCTCTCTCACACACACACACACACACACACACACACACACACACACACACCCTGGCTCTGGGACACCACCCTACCCTTTGTGGATTCCTCCATGTTGCCCATACCTTGATAAACAGCCCTGCTAGTAAATCCTATTCAAATTACCAAGTTGGAGTAGACCATCTCTTTTCTAGTAGGACCCTGATTGATACAATGAATGTATTTATTAAACCACCTTATAAACATTTTAATTGAACTCATTTAAATGCAAGCATACAGAAATATGCATTGATTTTAAATAAATCATATAGCTCAATTACAAAAGAAACACTACCATGTAACCTCTCAGGGCAAGAAAAAGTAAGTTATCAACATTCCAAAAGCCCAGTTAGATTTCCTCCCACTCCTACACTCTCCCTTCCACTCCCTGATTCTTCACACTATAGAGTAGATTTGCCTGACTTCTTTATACTTGGAATCATGTAGTATGTATTCTTTTCTTTCAGCTTTTTCTTTTGCTCAACATTCCGTGAGTTGTTGCAGTTGCAGTTAAACATTTATTTTGGGGGCACCTGGCTGGCTCAGTTGGTTAAGCGTCTGCCTTTGGCTTGGGTCATGATTCCAGGGTCCTGGCATTGAGCCCCACATCAGGGCTCCCTGGTCATCAGGGAGGCTGCTTCTCCCTCTCCCCCCTCCTCATTCTCTCTCTCTCTCTCTCAAATAAATAAATAAAATCTTAAAAAAACATTTATTTTTATTTATGATAGCATTCCACTGTATGATTATCCCACAATTTATTTATCTATTCTAGGGTTGACAGATATGTGAATTGCTTCCAGCTTGAGGCTATTATAAATAGAGGTGCTATGAGCATTTTCAGATATGTTTTTTGGTGTGCATATGTATGCATTCCTGTTGGGCATATAACTAAGAACAAACTTTCTGGGCAATACTATGCATTGTCCTAAACCTTAGTAGATGCTGCCAAATCATTTTCTGAAGTCTTTGTGCAAATATACAGTCTTATCAGGAATATATGACACTTCCTGTTGCTATACATTCTCTCAAAACTTGTTATTGTCAATCTTTAATATTTTAGCCATTTAGGTGTGGATATAGTGGTATCTTTTTTTAAAAAAGATTTTATTTGAGAGAGAGAGTGAGCAAGAGAAGGTGAGCACGAGTGGGGAAGGAGCAGAGAGAGAGGGAGAAGCAGATTCCCTGCCAAACAGGGAGCCCAATGTGGGGCTCAATCCCTGGACTCTGAGGTCATGACACCAGCCGAAATCAGATGCTTAACTGACTGAGCCATCCAGGCGCCCCGGATATAGTGGTATCTTGTTGTGGTTTAAAATCACATTTTTTTTTTTCTGTAGCACAATTTAAATGTTTTACTTTTTTGATAAGTAGAGTATAATAGAAAAAACAGTTTCCAGTAATATCTATATCTCTACAGAATTAAGTTTTCCACAGACATGTTACCTGGAAACAAAAGCCTACTACAATAAGCAAAGCTTCAACCAGCGCTGCTACTTTTAATGCCAGGAAAAAGTTCATCCCTATAGGAGGAATGATGTGCTATGTAAAACAGCTGTGAGGTCACAGCCTTGAGGGCACTGGAAGTATATTATCCTATTCCACAGTAAATAGTTTGGTGAATTTCAAACATCAGTTTATCTGCAACCATGCTGGCAACCTTTAATTGATAGTTCAACTGGGTACTAATGAATTATGAGGATAAGCACCTTTTCATATGCTTTTGGTAGTTCTAGCCATTTCAGTATCCTCTCTTGTGAAGTGCCTATTCAGTATTCCTGTCCATTTTTCTATTGGGTGTCCTGTCATTCTCTTACAAATTTACAGGTATTCTTCTTATATTTTAGATATAATCTCCAAATGTAACAAAAAATATGTTTTGCACATATTTTTTACTCTATGACTTCTTTTTCACTCATTACATTCTTTTGAGAAACAGAAGTTTCTATTCTTAAGGTAACTGAGGTTATGAACTTCTAGCACTTTTTATATCCTCTTTAAGAAGCTGAATTGTACGGCAATGTTTTTTTTTTTTGTTTTTTGTTTTTTGGTTTTTTTTTAAAGATTTTATTTATTTATTCAAGAGAGACAGAGAGAGAGAGGCAGAGGGAGAAGCAGGCTCCCAAGGAGCAGGGAGCCCGATGTGGGACTCGATCCCAGGACTCTGGGATCATGACCTGAGCCGAAGGCAGACGCTTAACCATCTGAGCCACCCAGGCGCCCTGTACGGCAATGTTTTTGATGATACAATATGCTCTGATGAAAATACTTAAAGACTCCTACTTTACAGAAAAGGCCACTGAACTTTGCAGAAACTAGGTCCTCTTAAGCCAAATATGCAGCTTTAGGAGCACATGGAACAGAAATGCAAGGGGAAGGGAGTACAAACCTGCCAAGGCAGATATGCCACCTAAGATCTGACAAAGGTTGGAGTGACAGCCAAACCACTTTTCCATCTCAGAGAGCAACATTCCCTACCTCCCTGCAAAGAAGTGTCAGAGCTGACACTCCAGCCTGGATGCTAGCCTCCAGGTCCACTGCTTACTCTGTGAGGGGGGCTGATCCCAGCTTTCCTTCAGTAAAAATGGAAAAATTGTCATTTGGCTCTGTATTCATTCCATTCCACCTCCAAAGCCAAAAGAAAAAATTGAGGGAGGAAGTAGGGAGAGGGGAGAGAAGATGGTACATCCCTATAAATATGCCAATAGAGGTGGCAACTAAAACTTTCAAGTCATTCAAGGGTAACTCTGCTTGGATGGTGGCAAGCTTCTCCAAATAATAGGGTCTCTAATGAAAACACACACAAAGGAAGAATCCTTGTCCTTCATATATGCTAGTACCAAGTACCAAGTATCCAGGCTGTGCCCTGAATGCTAGCTCACTCTTACTGTCAGACAAAAATGGTGGTAGGATTAACACCTGGGATGGACAGAGAGAACAACTCCATCAACACAATGCATGTGGATTGTGGGTCCCTGTGATAGCCCCATGGGCTCAGGAATGGTGAACTGGACATGAGCTCTGTCCTGAAGACTGCACAATCTCATGGAGAAGATAGTCCACATACAACTGCCATGACAACAGCTATATCATCGATGACAACTATAGTTACAGCTATATTAGTGTGGGACACCAAGGTACCATAGAGGTCTCTTAGGTAAACCTAAGCTCTTTGCTGAGGCAATGGGTGAGCCAACCAAAGCTTAACTTAACATTGGAGCTATTCTTTGGTTTTAACATCTTTGAAGGATGTTGAAAATCAAGCAGACTCTGAGAAGCTTTCTATCAATGACTGTCAAAACAGGTGATGGGCTTTAAGGAGGGCATGGGTGGTGATGAGCATTGGGTGTTATATGCAACTAATGAATCCTTGGACACTACATCAAAAATAATGATGTACTATATGTTGGCTAACTGAACATAATAAAAAAAAACTGACATAAAATAGAACTTCAAGACAAACTTATAAGAATGCCATCAAGAAGGAGTCATATCTAATGTTTTCTTCACTTGTTTTTATTTTATTTTCTTAGATATCAAAGTCATATGATTTCCTAACACCTACTTTTTTAAGTTATTGATATTTTCGCATTGTTTATGATAAGCATTACTCAATATTCAAAACAAGACTCTGCTAACATTTTGTATTGAACTTCTAGTACCACCAAGATCTAAAAACGAAAAAAAAAATCTAAAAATGCAAAGATATTAAAAATGTGAATATTATGCCCCCTAGATATTATGGATTAGAATTAAAATTGTGAATGATTAAAATGCGTGAATTCTTTTTGTTTTTTTGTTTTTATTTTTTTTTTATTTAAATTTAATTAAGAAACATATAGTGTATTATTAGTTTCAGAGGTAGAGCAGAGTGATTCATCAGTCTTATATAATACCCAGTGCTCATTACATCATGTGCCCTCCTTAATGTCCATCACCCAGTTACCCCATCCCCCACCCATCTCCCCTGTAGCAACCCTCAGTTTGTTCTCTATAGTTAAGAGTTTCTTATGATTTGTCTCCCTCTCTGATTTTGTCTTGTTTTATTTTTCCCTCCCTTCCCCTATGATCCTGTTTTGTTTCTTAAATTCCACATATGAGTGAGATCATATGATAATTGCCTTTTTCCAATTGGCTTATTTCACTTAGCATAATACCCTCTAGTTCCATCCATGTTGTTGCAAATGTCAAGATTTCATTTTTTTGATGCCTGAATAGTATTCCATTGTGTGTGTATATATATATACATATATATATACACACATCTTCTTTATCCATTCATCTGTCAATGGACATCTGGGCTCTTTGTATAGTTTGGCTATTGTGTACATTGTTGCTATAAACATTGGGGTGCATGTGCCCCTTTGGATCACTACAATTGTATCTTTGGGGTAAATACCTAGTAGTGCAATTGCTGGGTCACAGGGTAACTCTATTTTCAACTTTTTGAAGAACCTTCATTCTGTTTTCCAGACTGGCTGCACCAGCTTACATTCCCACCAACAGTGTAAGAGAGTTCCCCTTTTTCCACAACCTCGCCAACATCTGTCATTTCCTGACTTGTTAATTTTAGCCATTCTGACTGGTGTGAAAAATGAGTGAATTCTTACATGAAAATAATTAATCATTAGTAAAGAATTCTGAATGCAATTTGAAAATTCTCACTATGCATTATTGCATTTTAGCTTTGTTAAAGGAGTCCAATTTATTAACAGAAATGTGGGCCAGTGCTGCCAGGGCATTACACATTGTCAGAGACAGTGCATTATTCCCTGTATCTTCAGTGCCTCTCACAGTGATGAGTGGGATAGACACACTACAAAATATTGGGTAAGAAGCAAATGAAGGAGAAATTAACTATCTGCATTAAATAGGGATGTAAATTCTCAGAATACTATACAACTTGATAGAGTTTCTAGGCCATCCCTGGAGAAGGCAGCATTTTATCCTGAGTGCAGCTTTTCCTTTGACCCACTGGAGCAGGGCTGTTACCTCAAACCACACAGCCCAGACACTGCACAACTGCAGTAACTTGTGTTCCATGTGAATGGTGTCCCTAGAGTTGAGCAACAGAGCAGTCTGGCCTGGAGAAATGCACCAGCTGCTCTTAGAGATCATCCAAAGCTGCCATTGGGACTGCCTCCCTGTCCCACTCCTTGGGTGATTTGAAATTCAAGGGAAGTATATTTTTTCATTGATTCCTTCAATACCCACCAATATCTTGGCATATTCTAGTCACTCCTGCTGGTTGGCCACTATTTTAATGCACAAGATAAGTATCATATCATGTAAACCTAAAAATCTTTTAGGATGTGTCCCATGTGGCTATTTACTAGATTGCCAGAGCACCTCACACTTGACCCTCTTCTCCCTACTGGACTTCGAGGAAGGTTTCCTAGCCCCATGGAGTTAGGTAGAGCCAAAAGACTGATCTAGCCAATGGGCCGTGAGCACAAGAGATGCACCTTCCCAGCCTGGCATTTATAGACAGCCATCAGTTCTATCTACCTGTCTTCTCTGCCAAGGTGACTCCAGAAACCATGTGTTGCTATGGTGGCTTCACAAAATCTTGGTGTCTTTGTCCACCAGTCACCCCCACTAGCCAGAACTGAACATGTGATGTCAGCAAGAAAAACTTTTTCCTGTGGTAAGCTTCTGAAATGCCAGGATAAGTGTTTTACCCAGCATACCCAACATAGCTTATCCTATTCTGATACATCTGGCCCAAGAAAATATCAAATGCACAGGGTATAGGAAGAAAAACTAGGCCAATTATGTTTTCAGTTGTTGAGTTTTATTCCAATTAACTGTGTCATCCACTAACAATGGAACACCTAATTTCCACAAATGAGCATTTGGAAAACTGGTTCTTTTATAATTACAAGCCCTAGAAATAAATGGAACAGCATTAAACTCAGAGGATTTATTGTTCAAGTTATTGATATTGAAGAATTGAAACATGACCACAGCATTGCTTCAGAAAAGCAAATGAAAATTTTGACACAACTTATTCTTCCTAGCAATATGACTCCAAAGTTAGAGCGATCCTGAGGCCCAGAAGGAATGATCTCTTGGTCCCAATATTCCTGAAACCCTGTAGGCATATGAGTTCTCCAGATTTCATTATAACAAATATGAGGATTGTCCTTTTTATTAAGGCTAAAGGGAGAATATAATTTTAAATAGAAAACAACATTAATATATATTTAGACAACTTAAGATGTCAAGGTTAATGACTAATGAGAAAACTGTAAGTAATAGCCATTTAAGCAGATCTGAAAGTTTTAATAATTCTCATGATAAAATGCATATCTAACACCTAAGTTACTCAACAATAGTTCACAGGTGATTTTGCTTAAATAAACCAATAACACTCCTGACAGTTCCATGGTTTAAAAACTGCTGTGGTTGTCAAATTACTCAGTCTTTGCAGTCTTTTAAAAACCTCACTGACTTTACTGCTAGGCATAAACCTATGTAACACAGGCCAATTGGGAAGAAAAAAAAAATAAGGGATGAACAGTCATTAAATTGCTTTACTCCAAATTTATTGACCTGTTTGTACTCAACAGAAGATATTAGCTGCATCGTTCAAGACACACTAGAGCTAATAGAAGAGGAAGATCACAAACAACAGTAAATACTCATATTTGGAGAATCAGAGCCAAAACACAATGAGCCTTGTGAAATGTTTTACTATGTTCCATCACTGTTGTGGTTTTAAGCCAATAAAGGAGGAGAACTAGCCTTCTTCATCCTGTATCTCGAAGTGTTTGCACTGTGCTGAAAAGTGTGGTTCATTTAAATCAGTAAAGATGCTCCAAAGTCAGCAGCAAAGTAATTTTTTTTTAGTTTTAATTCCAGTATAATTAATGTATAGTGTTATATTAGTTTCAGGTATACAATATAGTTATTCAACAATTCCATATATTTCTCAGTGCTCATCAATATAAGTGTACTCTTAATCTCCTTCACCTATTGCACCCATCCTCCCTCCCACCTCCCCTCTGGTAACCATCTGTTTATTCTCTATAGTTAAGAGTCTGTTTTTTGGCTTGTAGCAGATTACTTTTATAGCAAAAGTAACTGTAAATCACAATTAGAATTACCAAATAAATGAGAAAACAGGTTCACATATGATTTAGTGAGAACATTTCAAAATGGCAAATGCTTTGGGATCCAGTTGTCAGGAGTGGGCATGGGATAATTTTAAAGAAAATGGAGTGGTCAGGACGGTCCCCTGCACTCGCTGGGAAGCCACCCATGAATGACTGGAAAGTGTTGCATACTCAGCCTCATCAGGCCTCTTGTACTTCTAGTCCCCATGCCATCTCCACCTGTGCTAGCCTCCCATCTCCACTGAAAGGAGGAACCAGGCTGTGAACCCATGCATTACATTCTTAAAATTCTCTTCCCATCCTGGCTTTTTTCTTGCCAAGTTACCTGGAAGCCCAATCTCCACCAGGTAATCAAGGTTCTCAGCAGCTTCTCTCACCAAAGAGAGATATTACTGGTCATCAATGATTAAGAGACGAAAATTACAACCCTCAAGGAAGGAAGTAGTCTTTGTTGATGATGACATAATAAATATCTATAATTAAAGCTACTTAAAACTTAACCATTGAATGATATGAATGAAGATAGCAAAGTAAGAACCTCCAAAAAAAGTAAGAAAAAGTAAGAAACTCCAAAGTCTGCTCCTCCAAACAAACAAACAAACAAACAACAAAGAGAATACTGGCAAAACTTGTAAAAAATCAACTGTTTTGGAACTCTGCAAATCATCCAAAGGCCTGCAATAATATGAGGCATGTTTATTCAAGAAATACAGTTGAATTTTTTTAATTTAATTTAATTTTATTATGTTAGTCACCATACAATACATCATTAGTTTTTGATGTGGTGATCCACGATCCATTGTTTTCGTATAACACCCAGTGCTCCATGCCATACATGCTCTCCTTAATACCCATCACCAGGTTAACCCATCCCCCCACCCCCCTCCCCTCTAAAACCCTGTTTGTTTCTCAGAGTCCATAGTCTCTCATGGTTCAACTCTCCCTCCTATTTCCCCCCCTTCATTTTTCCCTTCCTTCTCCTAATGTCCTCCATGCGATTCCTTATGTTCCACAAATAAGTGAAACCATATGACAATTGACTTTCTCTGCTTGATTTATTTCACTTAGCATAATCTCCTCCAGTCCTAACCATGTTGATGTAAAAGTTGGGTATTCATCCTTTCTGATGGCTGAGTAATATTCCATTGTATATATGGACCATATCTTCTTTATCCATTCAGCTGTTGAAGGGCATCTTGGCTCTTTCCACAGTTTGGCTATTGCAGACAGTGCTGCTATGAACATTGGGGTACATATGGCCCTTCTTTTCACTACATCTGTGTCTTTGGGGTAAATACCCAGGAGTGCAATTGCTGGGTCATAGGGTAGCTCTATTTTTAATTTTTTGAGGCACCTCCACATTGTTTTCCAAAGTGGCTGTACCAACTTGCATTCCCACCAACTGTGTAAGAGGGTTCCCCTTTCTCCACAATATCTCCAACATTTGTTGTTTCTTGTCCTGTCCATTTTTGCCATTCTAACTGGTGTAAGGTGGTATCTCAATGTGGTTTTGATTTGAATTTCCCTGATGGCTAATGATGACGAACATTTTTTCATGTGTCTGTTAGCCATTTGCATGTCATCTTCAGAGAAGTGTCTGTTCATGTCTTCTGCCCATTTTTTGACTTGTTTTTTGGGTGTTGAGTTTGAGAAGTTCTTTATAGATCTTGGATACAGTTGAATCTTCATAAGAACAGTGAGTTTTGTGGCAATTTAGTTGCCCCTCTCCTTGGCTCTGTGGTAGCCTTAAAAACCAACTGTCCCACAATTACAATGAATCCTAGAAGCCACTGAAGAGAAAGAATAGGTTTTGAGTTTCCTGAAAGCCACATTCCCAGAGAACTGTCACTATGTGACCTGTCTAGAAGTTCCTTGGAAACTCCCACGCCCAGGGTGGGACCTAAGAGTTTACTGTCAGGACCTATAGGATCTAGAAGCTTACTCACTGGAAACAATTATTTCCCCCAGGGCTTATGTTGAACACAACTGGTGGCAAACATTTAACATCTCAGCTGTTTATGGCAGCAATAACATTTGGGGCTTTGAAGCTAACCAAAAAACTTAAAAGCTGGAGTATAAGATGCCCATAAAGGATATTGAAAAGCTCTCATATATTCCTGGGAATTCAGGTGCAACATACATTTATAGTATTGTGTACATGCCCAAGAAAGATATGAGAAGGACCTAATCTCTTAACTCTGGCTGACCCTAAGGCCTTATACAAGCAGGAAGTGAAGGCATTGGAAAACTTGCAAAATGCCTGCTGGAACATTGAAGGCATGCCCAAACATACACAGAGCCTCTTGGCAAATGCAAGAGAATTACCGGTTTAAGGCATGTAAGGAAGACTCTATCCAATCATTAGTTTCCCACTAAGCTAACCAAGCATGGACTCCAGTGGTCACACATGACAAAGAATGCAAAATTTACAGAATTCAGGAAAGGGTGTTTTTTTGTTTTTGTTTTTTTTAAGATTTTATTTATTTATTCATGAGAGGAGAGAGAGAGAGGAAGAGGGAGAAGCAGGCTCCCTGTGAAGCAGGAGTCCAATGTGGGACTAAATCCCAGGACCCCAGGATCACAACCTGAGCCAAAGCAAATGCCTAACCAACTGACCTGCCTAGGTGCCCCAGAATTCAGGAAAGTTTTAAAAAAACAGCAACAATAAAAAATGCTGGAAGGAGAAATCGGATATCCAGGGCTGCCATATTATATTATTTAAAGTATCCAGTTTTCAACAACTACAAAAGAAACAGAAAAAAAGTCAACCATACATACAAAGAAACCAGATAATGTGGCTTATACAGAGGAGGGAAGAAGTTGTCAATAGAAACTGTCCTTGAGAGAGCACAGACATTGGACTTACCAGGCAAAGATTTTAAATTAGCTATTTAAAATATATTCAATGAACTGGGGGCGGAGCAAGATGGTAGAGGAGTAGGAGACCTGGATTTCATCTCCTCTCAGGAATTCAGCTGGATAGGGATCAAAAACCATTCTGAACACCTACAAACTCAACAGGAGATCGAAGAAAGAAGAGCAACAACTCTCTCATCAGAAAAGCGACCACTTTCTGGAAGGTAGGACGTGCGGAGAAATGAATCTGAGGCGATATTCGGGAGGATAGACGGCGGGGGAGGGGCCTCCGTCAGCCGCTTCTGGCAAGTGATAGAACCACGGAGCACAAAACCGGAACTTTTAAAAGTCTGCTCTGGCGAGGGACGGCACTCTGGTGGCTAAGCGGGGGGTGGAACCCTCTGGGACAATGTGGTCTCAGGACCCTCGGGGTCACAGAAAGACCAGAGGTGCCTGAGTGTGGCAGAGCTCCCAGGTAACGGACCAGGGAAGCCGGCTGCAGTGGCGGAGCCCAGGCGCGGGCTCTCAGCTCGGGATTGCCATAAACTGTGATCCGCAGCACAGTCGGGCCCCTGCTCCTCCAGCAGGGACCCAACAAGCAGCAGATCCGGGGAGACTCACCTTCCTCCCCTGAGAGGAGACGCAGGGGAGTGCACCACGGGGATCTGCTAGGTTCGGAGGCTCCACGCGGTGTCGGGTGCCAGAGATAGAAACGCGTGGTCACAGGCCGGGTGAGCATGGAGTGCGGCCGGAGACCGGGGAGACGGGAGTGACTGACGGCTTTTCTCTGGGGACTCGCTGAGGACCGGGGCCGCAAGTTCTCCACTCCTCTGGGTCGGAGATTGGGAGGCCACCATTTTCGCTCTCTGCCTCCAAAGCTGTACGGAAAGCTTGCAGGGAACAAAAGCTCCGGAGAGCAAACCCGAGCAGATTACTTAGCCGAGAGGGGGCAAGGGCGGGGCAATTCCGCCTCCGGCAGAGACATTTGGAAACCACAGCAACAGGCCCCTCCCCAGAAGATCAGCGAAAACAACCAGCCAAGACCAAGTTTACCGATCAATGACAACAGCAGAACTCCAGCGCTAGGGGAATACTGCACATAGAATTCATGGCTTTTTTACCATGATTCTTTAGTCTTTCAAAGTTAATTTTTTTTAACTGGTTTTTTTTTTGAATTTTTCTTTTTCCCTTTTTCAACCAACATCTTATCAATCCCTTTTTTTAAAAAAACATTTTTATTTTTCATTTTTAGAGTCATATTCTATCCCTTCATAGTAGTTACCCGTATTTTTGGCATATATAATCACAAGAGGAAAGTCGCAAAGAACTCAAATACATGGAGGCTAAAGGGCATCCTACTGAAGAATGAATGGGTCAACCAGGAAATTAAAGAAGAATTAAAAAAATACATGGAAACCAATGAAAATGAAAACACAACTATTCAAAATCTTTGGGATGCAGCAAAGGCAGTCCTAAGAGGAAAGTATATAGCAATACAAGCCTTTCTCAAGAAACAAGAAAGGTCTCAAGTACACAACCTAACCCTAAACCTAAAGGAGCTGGAGAAAGAACAGCAAATAAAGCCTAAACCCAGCAGGAGAAGAGAAATCATAAAGATCAGAGCAGAAATCAATGAAATAGAAACTAAAAGAACAGTAGAACAGATCAACGAAACTAGAAGCTGGTTCTTTGAAAGAATTAACAAGATTGATAAACCCCTGCCCAGACTTATCAAAAAGAGAAGAGAAATGACCCAAATCAACAAAATCATGAATGAAAGAGGAGAGATCACAACCAACACCAAAGAAATACAAACAATTATAAGAACATATTATGAGCAACTCTATGCCAGCAAATTAGATAACCTGGAAGAGACGGATGCATTCCTAGAGATGTATCAACTACCAAAACTGAACCAGGATGAAATAGAAAACCTGAACAGACCTATAACCACTAAGGAAATTGAAGCAGTCATCAAAAATCTCCCAAAAAACAAAAGCCCAGGGCCAGATGGCTTCCCAGGGGAATTCTACCAAACATTTCAAGAAGAATTAATACCTATTCTTCTGAAACTGTTCCAAAAATAGAAACGGAAGGAAAACTTCCAAACTCATTTTATGAGGCCAGCATTACCTTGATCCCAAAACCAGACAAAGACCCCATCAAAAAGAATTACAGACCAATATCCCTGATGAACATGGATGCAAAAATTCTCACCAAAATACTAGCCAATAGGATCCAACAGTACATTAAAAGGATTATTCACCATGACCAAGTGGGATTTATGCCTGGGCTGCAAGGTTGGTTCAACATCTGCAAATCAATCAATGTGATACAATACATTAACAAAAGAAAGAACAAGAATCATATGATCCTCTCAATAGATGCAGAAAAAGCATTTGACAAAGTACAGCATCCTTTCTTGATCAAAACTCTTCAGAGTATAGGGATAGAGGGTACATACTTCAATATCATAATAGCCATCTATGAAAAACCTACAGCAAATATTATTCTCAATGGCGAAAAACTGAGAGCTTTCCCCCTAAGGTCAGGAACGCGGCAGGGATGTCCACTATCACCACTGCTATTCAACATAGTATTGGAAGTCCTAGCCACAGCAATCAGACAACAAAAAGAAATCAAAGGCATCCAAATTGGCAAAGAAGAAGTCAAACTCTCACTCTTTGCAGATGATATGATACTTTATGTGGAAAACCCAAAAGACTCCACCCCAAAACTGCTAGAACTCATACAGGAATTCAGTAAAGTGGCAGGATATAAAATTAATGCACAGAAGTCAGTGGCATTCAAATACACCAACAACAAGACAGAAGAAAGAGAAATTAAGGAGTCGATCCCATTTACAATTGCACCCAAAGCCATAAGATACCTAGGAATAAATCTAACCAAAGAGACAAAGGATCTGTACTCAGAAAACTATAAAATACTCATGAAAGAAATGGAGGAAGACACAAAGAAATGGAAAAACGTTCCATGCTCATGGATTGGAAGAACAAATATTGTGAAGATGTCAATGCTACCTAGAGCAATCTACACATTCAATGCAATCCCCATCAAAATACCATCCACTTTTTTCAAAGAAATGGAACAAATAATCCTAAAATTTGTATGGAACCAGAAAAGACCCCGCATAGCCAGAGGAATGTTGAAAAAGAAAAGCAAAGCCGGCGGCATCACAATTCCGGACTTCAAGCTCTATTACAAAGCTGTCATCATCAAGACAGCATGGTACTGGCACAAAAACAGACACATAGATCAATGGAATAGAATAGAGAGCCCAGAAATGGACCCTCAACTCTATGGTCAACTAATCTTCGACAAAGCAGGAAAGAATGTCCAATGGAACAAACACAGTCTCTTCAACAAATGGTGTTGGGAAAATTGGATAGCCACATGCAGAAAAATGAAACTGGACCATTTCCTTACACCACACACAAAAATAGACTCCAAATGGTTGAAAGACCTCAATGTGAGACAGGAGTCCATCAAAATCCTAAAGGAGAACACAGGCCGCAACCTCTTTGACCTCAGCCGAAGCAACTTCTTCCTAGAAACATCACCAAAGGCAAGGGAAGCAAGGGCAAAAATGAACTATTGGGACTTCATCAAGATAAAAAGCTTTTGCAAAGCAAAGGAAACAGTCAACAAAACCAAAAGACAACTGACGGAATGGGAGAAGATATTGGCAAATGACCTATCAGATAAAGGGCTAGTATCCAAAATCTGGTAAGAACTTCTTAAACTCAACACCCAAAGAACAAATGATCCAATCAAGAAATGGGCAGAAGACATGAGCAGACATTTTTCCAAAGAAGACATACAAATGGCCAACAGACACATGAAAAAGTGCTCAACATCGCTCAGCTCAGGGAAATCCAAATCAAAACCTCAATGAGATACCACCTCACACCAGTCAGATGGCTAAAATTAACAAGTCAGAAACAGATGTTGGCGGGGATGCGGAGAAAGGGGAACCCTCCTACACTGTTAATCATGCAGCCACTCTGGAAAACAGTATGGAGGTTCCTCAAAAATTGAAAATAGATCTACCATATGACCCAGCAATTGCACTACTAGGTATTTACCCCAAAGATACAAATGGAGGGATTCAAAGGGGTACGTGCACCCAGATGTTTATAGCAGCAATGTCCACAACAGCCAAACTGTGGAAAGAGCCAAGATGTCCATCGACAGATGAATGGACAAAGAAGATATGGTATATATACAATGGAATATTATGCGGCCATCAAAAGGAATGAGATCTTGCCATTTGCAGTGACGTGGTTGGAACTGGAGGGTATTATGGTGAGTGAAATAAGTCAAATAGAGAGAGACATGTATCATATGACCTCACTGATAAGAGGAATTCTTAGTCTCAGGAAACAAACTGAGGTTTCCTGGAGTGGTGGGGGGTGGGAGGGATGGGGTGGCTGGGTGATAGACATTGGGGAGTGCATGTGCTATGGTGAGCACTGTGAATTGTGCCAGACTCTTGAATCACAGATCTGTATCTCTGAAACAAATAATACATTATATGTTAAAAAAAAAAAAAGATAGCAGGAGGGGAAGAATGAAGGAGGGGAAATCGGAGGGGGAGATGAACCATGAGAGACCATGGACTCTGAGAAACAAACTGAGGGTTCTAGAGGGGAGGGGGGTGGGAGGATGGGTTAGCCTGGTGATGGGTATTAAAGAGGGCAGGTTTTGCATGGAGCACTGGGTGTTATACGCAAACAATGAATCATGGAAAACTGCATCAAAAACTAATGATGTAATATATGGTGATTAACATAACATAATAATAAAAAAAAGAAGAAAAAGAAGAAAAATTAGTAGGGGGACCCTGAGCTTGCCTCATCCCTCAAACACAGGTAGATCAACATCCAACTACTTTGAACAAGTAGGAATATGATCTGAGGATTAAGAAAACAATCTGCACAGTTGGAGGGAGAGAACGTAGTAGATGTGAGGTTTGGAGCTGTGAACTGGGGGAGAGGTAAGTCCTGCAGCCTCGAAGGGGAGGGAATCCTTTTAACATAGCAAAGTCAGGGAGAGGGAGAGAGCATAGTGGGTAGGGATCTCACAATAAGCCCTGGGTTGCACTGGGGGTGATCATTCCCCTTTCTGGAGTACATTTGGAAGAAGATATTTTGCTTCTCAAAGGACATAAGGCCAGCTGGGAGCCATTGAGCAGTAACAGCAGGGACAGAGGTGTGCACAGACGGCAGAAAACCTCTTAGCAGCTTTTCACTGAGCCACAATAAGCTTAAACCTCTGTGCACCAAGAAGCCTGCTTTTCTGGACAGAACTGAGCATACAGCAGAGACATGGGCTGTCTGCTGATAACTTGGCTGCTTCTTTTTGCTGTCTGCCACAATAGATTCAAGCCTCTGGGAGATTGCTTTTCTGGGACAGAACGGAGTTAGGGACTGAGTTGCACACAGATGGCTCATAACCTGGTTGCAACTTTTCGCTGAGTGTTACAATAAACTCTAACCTATGAGTGCAAACTGTGCAACTGCTTTTTTGGAACAGGACGGTGCTGTGTGAACCACAAGGCTCTCCTCTGTGGGAGGTCCTTGCCAGACCCTTTAAAATTTGGAATTTTGAATCCCAACCACTGGCCAGAGATCTGTGGTGCTGGCACACCAATGGCCCAAGAACAGACAGGTTAAGGGCAGGGAACTGAGGAAAGCCTGGAACACAGGAGATTGTTTGCTTTTCTTTGAGGACCTCCTGAACAGCATTGACCAGGGGTTCCTCTCCCCAAGGACAAGAGAGTGGGGTGACACCATATTCTTCCTCCTCCACCATCCCTCCCCCCACTGCCCACCAGCGAAGAAGGACTTCAGAGAGAAATACAGTGCCTCCAGTGGAGGCTGGAGTCCCCTACACTAAACCTCAACCCCTTGCACCTGGTGGGAGCATCTATACAAGGGCAAGTCAGCTCGTGAACTAGCCCAATCAGCCTCACCCTCAGAAGACCAACACAGGCCCCCCACATGTACCAAGCCCACTGATTAAAGAATTCTCCAAAACATCAGCTTCTGGTGGAAAAATGAGGCTTGCTCCTGTTTTTTCTTTTTCTTAATTTTTTAAATGTTTTAATTTTTTATTTTTCTATTTCTTACTTTTTATTTTTTTAGTCTTTTATTTCTTTTTTCTTATTCTCTTTTCTCTTTATCTTTTTTTGGTATCAGGATTATAATTTTTTGTTCATTTGTTGATTTGTTTGTTTCATTCTCTTATTTTTCAAATCAGACTGTTTATATTTTTTTCTCTTTTCCTCTCTCCTTACTCTTTTTTCTTTCTTTCCTTCTTATTCTTTAGAAACAGGCTACAATTGCTTGTTTGTTTGCATTTCTATTCCTTCTCCTTTTCTCTTGTTTTGGATCTTTTTCTTTCCTTTTCTCTTTTCCAGTCTTATCTTAACAAACAAAGCACACCAGTTAAATATCCAAACACCCCCCACTACAAGTGAGGAGCAACTCTGTAGAGGACAACCACTGGGAAAGAGCAGCCAAAATGCAACAACAGAGTGTACACAGTGTACACCAGAAACACTTCCTGAAGTTGTTATTGTTGTTGTTGTTGTTGTTGTTGTTTTCTTTTTCTTTCTTCCTTTCTTTTCTGGACAATATAATGAGACAGAAAAATTCACCCCGCCCCCGACAAAACAAAACAAAAACAGAAGATAGTACTCACTGCCAGGGATTTAATAAATACAGATATAAGCAAGATGTCTGAACTAGAATTTAAACTAATGATTATAAAGATACTACATGGACTTTAAAAAAAGCATAGATGACACTAGAGAATCCTCACTGTAGAGATAAAAGAACTAAATCAATCTAGTCAGGCCCAAATAAAATGTGTTATTACCAAGATGCAGTCCCAAGTGGAAGTCATAAAAATGAGGATGAATGAATCAGAAGTGCGAATTAGTGATACAGAAGATAAAATTATTGAAAATAAGGAAGCTGAGAAGAAGAGGAAAAGAAAACTATTAGATCACAAAGGTAGGCTTAGGGAACTCAGTGATGCCATAAAGAGAAATGGCATCTATATTATAGGAGTACAAGAAGATGAGGAGTTGGGGGAAAGGGGACAGAAGGTTTATTTGAACAAATTATAGCTGAGAATTTCCCTAATCTGGAGAAGGAAACAGGCATTCAAGTCCAGGAGGCATAGAGAACCCCCTTGAAATAAAAAAATAAAAAAATAGGTCAACACATCAACATAGTGAAGCTTACAAATTACACAGATAAAGGGAAAATCCTGAGAGCAGCTCAGGGGAAGAGGTCCTTAATTTACAAGGGTAGATATATAAGGCTGGCAGCAGACCTGTCCACAGAGACCTGGCAGGCCAGAATGGACTGGCATGATATATTCAATGTGCTAAATGGGAAAAATATGCAGCCAAGAATACTTTTATCCAGCAAGGCTGTCATTTAGAATACAAGGAGAGATAAAGAGTTTCCAGGACAAACAAAAACTAAAGGAATTCATGAACACTAACATCACACCTGCAAGAAATATTAACGGGGATCCTGTGATCAGAAAGAGAGCTCCAAAGTAATGAAGACCAAAAGGAACAGAGACCATCTAAATACAACTTTACAGCTAATACAATGGCACTAAAATCATAAATATCTTTCAACGATTACTCTGAATGTAAATGGACTAAACGCTCCAATCAAAAGACATAGAATATCAGAATGGATTTTTTAAAAAAAAGACCCATTGATGTGCTGCTTACAAGAGGCTCATTTTAGACCCAAAGAAACCTCCAGATTGAAAGTGAGGGGATGGAGAACCATCTATCATGCTAATGGACATGTAAAAAAATCTGGAGTGGCCATCTTTATATCAGACAAACCAGATTTTAAACCAGAGTGTGATAAGAGATAAAAAAGGACACTACATCATAATAAAAGGGTCTATCCAACAAGAAGTTCTAACAATTGCAAATATTTATGCCCCTAACTTGGGAGCAACCAAATATATAAACCAATTAATAAAATTAAAGAAAATCATTGATAATAATACAATAATAGTAGGGGACATTAATATCCCACCACAGCAACAGACAGGTTATCGAAGCAGAGACTTACCAAGGAAACAAGGGCTTTGAATGACACACTGGACCAGATAGACATAACAAATATATTCAGAGCATTTCACCCTAAAGCAATAGAATATACATTCTTCTCAATAGTACATGGAACATTCTCCAGAATAGATCACATACTGGGTCATAAACCAGGTTTCAACTGGTACAAAAAGACTGAGATCATACCATGTATATTTTCAGACCACAATGCTATGAAATTTGTGGAGTAAACCACAAGAAGAAATTTGGAAGGACCACAAATACATGGAGGTTAAAGAACAACCTACTAAAGAATGAATGGGTCAACCAAGAAATTAAGGAAGAATTTTAAAAATACATGGAAACAAATGAAACAAATGAAAATGAAAACACAACTGTTCAAAATCTTTGGGATGTAGCAAAGGTGGCCCTAAAAGGGAAGTATATAGCAATACAAGCCTTCCTCAAGAAACCTTATATCTAAAGGAGCTGGAAAAAGAACAGCAAATAAAGTCTAAATCCAGCAGAAGGGAAATGATAAAGATTAGAGCAGAAATCAATGAAATAGAAAACAAAAGAGCAGAACAGATCAAAAAGCTAGAAGCTGATTCTTTGAAAGAATTAATAAAATTGATAAATCCCTGGCCAGACTTATCAAAAAAAAAAAAGTGAAAGGACCCAAATAAATAAAATCATGAATGAAAGAGGAGAGATCACAACCAACAACAAAGAAATACAAACAATTTTAAGAACATATTATGAGCAACTATATGCCAAAAATTGGGCCGCCAGGAAGAAATAGATGCATTTCTAGAGTTGTATAAACCACCAAAACTGAAACAGGATGAAATAGAAAGCCTGAACAGACCCATAACTAGCAAGAAAAGTGAAGCAGTAATCAAAAATCTCCCAACAAACAAGAGCCCAGGGCCAGATGGCTTCCCAGGGGAATTCTACCAAACATTTAAAGAAGAATTAATACCTTTTCTTCTAAGGCTGTTTCAAAAAGTAGAAATGTAAGGAAAATTTCCAAACTCTTCCTATGAGGCCAGCATTACCTTGATTCCCAAACCAAAGACCCCATCAAAAAGGAGAATTACAGACCAATATCCCTGATGAACATGGATGCAAAAATTCTCACCAAAATAGCCAACAGGATCCAACAGTACATTAAAAGGATTATTCACCATGACCAAGTGATATTTATTCCTGGGCTGCAAGGGTGGTTCAACATCTGCAAATCAATCAGTGTGATACACAATATAAATAAAGGAAAGAACAAGAATCCTTTCATGGATGCAGTAAAAGCACTTGATGAAGTACAGCATGCTTTCTTGATTAAAACTTCACAGACTGCTTGGGAGGACCAGACACAGACTTGAGCCTGCAGAAAGGGGCCTGGAGGTGGCCGCCACCCACCACCTGCTGCTCAACACCGGAGAGGACCTGGCTTGGAACTGTGCTCATAGACCTGCAGGCCGACCACCACTCCTGCCACATCCCGGGCTGCCCAGTCCGGGATCACTCCCAGTTTTGGTGGCACAGGGGGCAGAGACAAGCAGGAGTCGGGGTCCACCACTGAGGTGATAGCTGGTGGCATGCACTGTCTGTGCAAGGCTGCAGTTTTCAGCGGGGCGTACTGAGCAGGAGACTGTCCTGGAGGATTCAGAGGAGCACTGTGGCTTCTCTCCTCTGGGACCGAGGTCTGGGTGCAGACATTTTCCTTTTTTCTGACCCTCCAAAAAGGCATGAAAGGCTGCCAGAGAACAAAAGCCCAAAAAAGGGTTTCCCCAGAGACCAGGCCCTAGATAGGGGGCAGGGCAACTCCGCCCAAGCAGGACTGACTGAAAAACAAGGCAGCAGGCCCCTCCCCAGAAGACAAGCTGGAAGAACAAGAGGACAACAACCCCACGGTCCCCATAAAACTATAAAACCCCAAAATCAGGGGAAAATTAGTATATTAAGCTTCTGGTGTTGCCTCACAGCATGTATATTTCTCAGATAACAACTATTCTCTCTTTTAGTTCTTTCTCATGCTTCCTGTTTCTTTTTCTTTTTTTTTTTTACCTGCTTATCATTTCAGCCAGATGTTTGATACAACATATTCCATAATAACGTTTTAACTTGAACTTTTTCACACATATACTTTTTTCTTTTTCTTTTTTATACATATAGATATAATCTTCAAAGTAGTCCTTTTTCACTATTCAATACTACCTTTATATTTATATATCAGTTTTAATTTCCTTCTATGTCTGGGAAGGACTGTTCTCTAACAAAGAGAACAAAATACACCCTGGAAGAGCTGAAACACTCTACCGTGCCCAGATAGAGGAATTATAGCCACCTTCCCTGCACCTCCCCTTTTTTTGTTCTTGTTTTTTGGGGGTTTTTAGTCGGTTTTTTGGGGGGGGGGTTGTGGGTTGTTTGTTTGTTTGTTTGCTTTTTGTACTTTATAAATCTTATTCTTGGGTTTCATTTTGGCTGGTTTTTTTGGTGGTGGTTTCCAATTGCTCCAAACTTTCCCAGGGTGCACCTTGCCTGGATCGTGGTTGATATTTTTGACTGTACATCCCCTCAACCATAACTCAACAGAGTGACTAGGAGGAGGAACTCCCAACAAAGAATAGACCCAGAGACAATGGCCTGTCCTGCAGACAGGATGGATATCGATATAAGCATGATGTCAGAAACAGACTTCAGGGTAACAGTTATGAAGATGATAGCTAGAATGGAGAAATCGATTAATGGCAACACAGAGTCTCTAAGGGCAGAAATGAGAGCTGAACTGGCAGAACTTAAAAATGCTATCAGTGAGAGCCAATCTAATCTAGATACTCTAACAGCTAGAGTAAACGAGAAAGAAGATGAATTAGTGATCTAGAAGACAAACTGATAGAAAAGAAGGAAAATGAGGAGGCTTGGGAGAAACAGCTTAAAATCCATGAAAACAGAATTAAATAAGGGACGCCATGAAATGTTGCAATGTCAGAATTATTGGGATCCTGGAGAGGGTGGAGAGAGAGAGAGGACTAGAACACATATTTGAGCAAACCATAGCTGAGAACTTCCCTAATCTGGGGAATGAAACAAACATTCATGTCTTAGAGGCAGAGAGGACCACCCCCCCAGATCAAGGAGAACAGATCCACACCCCAGCATGTAGTAGTAAAACTCGCAAATCTTAGAACCAAGGAAACCATCTTAAGGGCAGTTAGGGGGAAGAGAATCCTTACGTACAGAGGGAGGAACATCAGAATAATGTCAGACCTATCCACAGAGACCTGGCAAGCCAGAAAGGCCTGGCAAGACATATACAGGGTACTAAATGAGAAGAACATGCAGCCAAGAATACTTTATCCAGCAAAGCTGTCATTTAGAATGGATGAAGAGATGCAGAGCTTCCAAGACCCAGAGAAACTGAAAGAATATGTGACCACTAAGCCTGCCCTCCAAGAAATATTAAGGGGGGTTCTATAAAAGGAGAAAGACCCCAAGAGTGATATACAACAGAAATTTACAAGGACAATCTATAAAAACAAAGTCTTCACAGGCAACATGATGACATTAAATTCACATCTTTCAATAATCACTCTCAACGTGAATGGCCTAAACGCTCCCATAAAATGGCACAGGGTTGCAGATTGGATAAAAAGACAGGACCCATCCATTTGCTGTCTTCAAGAGACTAATTTTGAACCTAAAGATACATCCAGACTGAAAGTGAAGAGATGGAGATCCATCTTCCATGCCAGCGGACCTCAAAAGAAAGCTGGGGTAGCAATTCTTATAACAGACAAATTAGATTTTAAACTAAAGACTGTAGTTAGAGACACAGAAGGACACTATATCATTCTCAAAGGGTCTATCCAACAAGAATCTCTAACAATTTAAATATATATGCCCTGAACATGGGAGCAGCCATCTACATAAGTCAACTGTTAACCAAAATAAAGAGTCATATTGATAACAATATGTCAATTGTAGGAGACCTCAATACTCCACTCTCAGCAACAGACAGATCATCTAAGCAGAAAATCAACAAAGAAGCAAGAGCTTTGAATGACACACTGGACCAGATGGACCTCATAGATATATACAGAACATTCCACCTAAAACAACAAAATACTCATTCTTCTTGAGAGCACACGGAACTTTCTCCCAGAAGACACCACATACTGGGTCATGAATCAGGTCTCAACTGATACCGAAAGATTATTCCCTGCAGATTCTCAGACTTTAATGCTTTAAAACTGGAACTCAATCACAAGAAAAAATTTGGAAGAAATTCAAACACTTGGAAGCTAATGATCACTCACTTAAGAATGTTTGGGTCAACCAGGAAATCAAAGAACTTAAACAATTCATGGAAACCAATGGGAATGAAAACACATCAGTCCAAAACCTATGGGATATTGTAAAGGCAGTCCTAAGGGGGAAATACATAGCCATCGAAGCCTCACTCAAAAAAAAAAAAAAAAAAGAAAAATCCTGAATTCACCAACTACCTTTACACCTTAAAGGACTGGAGAAAAAACAACAACTGATGCCTAAGCCACGCATTAGAAGAGAAATAATTAAGATTAGAGAAGGGATCAATGAATTAGAAACCAGAAATAAGGTAGAGTAGATCAACGAAACTAGAAGTTGGTTCTTTGAAAGAATTAATAAGATCGATAAACCACTGGCCAGACTAATCCAAAAGAAAAGAGAAAGGACCCAAATTAATAAAATTATTAATGAAAGGGGAGAGATCATGACTAACACCAAGGAAATAGAAGCAATTATTAGAAATTGTTATCAATAATTATATGCCAATAAATTAAGCAACTTGGAAGAAATGAATGCCTCCTGGAAACCTATAAACTTCCAAGACTGAAACAGGAAGAAATTGACAACCTGAATAGACCAATAACCAGTAACAAGATTGAAGAGTGATCAAAAACAAAAAACAAGAGTCCAGTGCTTGATAGATTCCCTGGGGAATTCTACCAAACATTTAAAGAAGAAATAATACCTATTCTACTGAAGCTGTTTCAAAAAATAGAAACAGAAGGAAAGCTTCCAGACTCATTCTATGAAGCCAGCATTACCTTGATCCACAAACCAAAGATCCCATCAAAAAGGAGAATTTCATACCAATATCCCTGATGGATATGGATTCCAAAATTCTCATCAAAATCCTAGCTAATAAGATCCAACAGTACATTCAAAGGATCATCCACCATGACCAAGTGGGATTTATCCCCGGGATGTAAGGGTGGTTCAATATTCACAAATCAATCAATGTGATAGAACACATTAATAAGAGGAGGGAGAAGAACCATATGGTCCTCTCAATTGATGCAGAAAAAGCATCTGACAAAATACAGCATCCTTTCCTGATTAAAACTCTTCAGAGTATAGGGATAGAGGGAACATTCCTCAACTTCATAAAATCTATCTATGGAAAACCCACAGTGAATATCATCCTCAGTGGGGAAAAGCTGAGAGTCTTTCCCTTAAGATCAGGAAAACAACAAGGATGCTCACTCTCACCACTATTGTTCAACATAATACTAGAAGTCCTAGCAACAGCAATCAGACAACAAAAAGAAATAAAAGGTATTCAAATTGGCAAAGAAGAAGTGAAACTCTCTTTTCACAGATGACATGATACTTTATGTGGAAAACCCAAAAGACTCCACCCCCAAATTACTAGAACTCATACAGCAATTCAGTAATGTGGCAGGATACAAAATCAATGCACAGAAATCAGTTGCTTTCTTATACACTAACAATGTAACTATAGAAAGAGAAATTAGAGAATCAATTCCATTTACAATAGCACCAAAACCCATAAGATACCTCAGAATAAATCTAACCAAAGAGGTAAAGGATCTATACTCTAGGAACTACAGAACACTCATGAAAGAAATTGAAGAAGACACAAAAAGATGGAAAAATATTCCATGCTCATGGATCAGAAGAGTAAACATTGTTAAAACATCTATGCTACCCAGAGCAATCTATACCTTCAATGCCATCCTGATCAAAACTCCAATGATGGAACTGGAAGTCCTGGAACAAACAATCTTAAAATTTGTATGGAATCATAAAAGACCCCAAATCGCCAAGGAAATGTTGAAAAAGAAAAACAAAATTGGGGGCATCACATTGCCTGATTTCAAGCTATATTACAAAGCTGTGATCACCAAGACAGCATGGTACTGGCACAAAAACAGACACGTAGGCCAATGGAACAGGATAGAGAGCCCAGAAATGGATCCTCAACTCTGGTCAACTAATCTTCGGCAAAGCAGGAAAGACTATCCAATGGAAAAAAAGAGTCTCTTCAACAAATGGTGTTGGGAAAATTAGGCAGCCACATGCAGAAGAATGAAACTGGACCATTTCCTTGCACCATACACAATGATAAACTCAAAATGGATGGAAGACCTAAATGTGAGACAGGAATCTATCAAAATCCTAGAGAACACAGGCAGCAACCTCTGTGACCTCGGCCACAGCAACTTCTTGCTAGACACGTCTGCAAAGGCAAGGGAAACAAAGGCAAAAATGAACTATTGGGACTTCACCAAGATAAAAAGCTTTTGCAGAGCATAGGAAACAGTCGAATAAAACGAAGACAACTAACAGAATGGGAGAACATATTTGCAAATGACATATCAGATAAAGGACTAGTATCTAAAATCTATAAAGAACTTATCAATTCAACACCCAGAGAATAATCCAATCAAGAAATGGGCAGAAGACATGAACAAACTTTTCTGCAAAGAAGACATACGAATGGCCAACAGACACATGAAAAGTGCCCAATATCACCCAGCATCAGGGAAATATAAATCAAGACCACAATGAGATACCACCTCACACCAGTTAGAATGGCTAAAATTAACAACTCAGGAAACAACAGATGTTGGCAAGGGTGCATAAAAAGGGGAACCCTCCTACACTGTTGGTGGGAATGCAAGCTGGTGCAGCCACTCTGGAAAACAGTATGGAGGTTCCTCAAAAAGTTGAAAATAGAGCTACCCTATGACCCAGCAATTACACTACTGGGTATTTACCCCAAAGATAAAAATGTAGTGATCCAAAGGGGCACCTGTACCTCAATGTTCATAGCAGCAATGTCCACATTATCCAAACTCAGGAAGAGCCCAGATGTCCATCGACAGATGAATGGATAAAGAAGATATGGTATATATATATATATGAATATTACTCAGCCAACAGAAAGAATGAATACTTATCATTTTCATAGAAGTGGTTGGAACTGGAGGGTATTATGCTGAGTGAAATAAGTCAATCAGAGAAAGACAATTATCATATGGTTTCACTCATATGTGGAATACAAGAAACAGCACAGAGAAATATAGGGGAAGGGAGGGGAAACTGAATGGGAAATCATGAGAGAGGGAAAAAACCATGAGAGACTTTTAATCATAGGAAACAAACTGAGGGTTTTTGGAGGGGAGGGAAGTGGCGGATAGGGTAAGTGGGTGATAGACATTAAGGAGGGCACGTGACGTAATGAGCACTGGGTATTATATAAGACTGATGAATCATTGACCTCTACCTCTGAAACCAATAATACATTATATGTTAAGTAATTGAATTTTAATAAAAAAATGGGAAAATATTAATGAAAAATTTCCCAAATGTAATGAAAAACATCCAAGAAGCTCAGTGAAACCCCAATAAAATAAATTCAAAGAAATCTATACCTAGACCTATCTAAATCAAATAAAGCTGGAGTGGCTATTAATAACCAGTAAAAACAGATTTTAAGACAAAAAAAATTTCACTAGAGATATTTTATAATAATTAAAATTGTTTGTCAAGGAGACCTAACAATTTAAGTATATATGCACCTAAAAAGAGAGCCACAAAACACATGGAGGGTAACATGACCAAATTGAAAGGATACTAGAAAATTCAATAAGAATAGTCAGAGAGTTCAGTACTTTACTTTCAATAATGGATAAACTAGAGAGAAGATCAACAAAGAAATGAAAGTCTTGAACAACACCGTAAAACTAGACCAAATAGACATCTACAGCATGCTCCACCTAATAATAGCAAAGTACACATTTTTCTTAAAAGCACATATGAAGCAGTCTGTAGAGTAGACCATATGTTAGTCTATGAAAAAGGCTAATTAAATATAAAAGGAATGAAATCACACTAAATATCGTCTCTGACCACAATTAAAAATCAATAACTAAAAAAATTGGAGAAATAACACAATATGTGGAAATTGAACAACAGAGTCTTCGTATTTTTTTAAAGATTTTATTTATTTGAGAGAGAGAATGAGAGCGAGAGAGCATGAGAGGGGGGAGGGTCAGAGGGAGAAGCAAACTCCCTGCTGAGCAGGGAGCCTGATGTGGGACTCGATCCTGGGACTCCATGATCATGACCTGAGAAAAATATGTGTTATTCAGGAGGCCAGCAACCTGGAGAGAAGATGGGCTCTGGTCCAAAAGCTAATTCTGAGATTTCTGCTGGCCCAGAGATTTTTAAGTTTTTATTTTAATTCCAGTTAGTTAACTTACAGTGTTATATTAGTGTCAGGTGTAGAATATAGTAATTCAACACTTCCATACATCACCCTGTGCCTATCACCACAAGTTCACTCCTCAATCCCAATCACCTATTTAGTCCATCCCCCCACCCACCACCCCTCTGGTAATCATCAGTTTATCCTCTATAATTAAGAGTCTGTTTCTTGTTGTGCCTGGTGGCTCATTCAGATAAGCATCTGCCTTTAACCCGGGTCATGATCTCAGGGTCCTGGGATGGAGCCCAGCATCAGGCTCCCTCCTCAGCAGGGAGTCTGCTTCTCCTCTCCCTCTGCCCCCTCCACTGCTCATGCTCTCTCTCTCTCTCAAATAAATAAATAAAATCTTAAATCTTTTTTTTTTAAAGAGTCTGTTTCTTGATTTCCTTCTCTCTCATTTTTTTCCACTTGCTTGTTTGTTTTGTTTCTTAAATTCTACATATGAGTGAAGTCAGATGGTATTTGTCTTTCTCTGACTTATTTCACTTAGTATAATACTCTCTAGCTCCATCCATGTTGTGGCAAAAGGCAAGATTTCATTCTTTTTTATGGTTGAATGACATACCAGTGTGTGTGTGTATCACTTTTTCTTTATACATTCATCAATTGATGGACACAGGCTGCTTCCATATCCTGACTATAGTAAATAATGCTGCTATAAACATAGGGGTGAATGTATCCCTTTGAATTATTGTTCTTGTATTCTTTGGGTAAATATCCAGTAGTACAACTTCTGGGTCATAAACTGGTTCTCTTTTTAACTTTCTGAGGAACCTCCATATGGTTTCCAGAGTGACTGCACCAGTTTGCATTCCTACCAACAGTGAAAGAAGTTCCTTTTCCTCCACATTCTCACCAACACCTATTGTTTCTTGCATTGTTGTTTTTAACCATTCTGACAGGTGTGAGGTGATACCTCATTGTAGTTTTGATTTGCATTTCCCTAATGGTAAGTGATGATGTGCACCTTTTCATGTGTCTGTTGACCAGCTATATGTCTTTGGAATAATGTCTGTTCATGTCTTCTGCCCATATTTTATTTGGATTATTTATTTGGAGGGTACTAAATTTTGTAAGTTCTTTATATATTTTATCAGATATGTCATTTGCAAATATCTTCTTCCATTCCAAAAGTTGTCTTTTAGTTTTGTTGATTGTTTCCTTTGTTATGCAGAGGCCTTTTATATTGATGTAGCCTGAATAGTTTATTTTTGCTTTTGTTTCCCTTGCCTCAGGAGACATATCTAGAAAGAAGTTTTTATGACCAATGCCAAAGAAATTACTGCCTGTGTTCTTTTCTAGGATTTTGATGGTTTCAGGTCTCACATTTAGGTCTTTATTCCATTGTGAATTTATTTGGGAGGATGGTGTAAGAAAGTGGTCTAGTTTCATTCTTCTGCATGTTGTCCAGTTTCCCCAACCCATTTGTTGAAGAGACTGTCTTTTCCCCTTTGGATATTCTTTCCTGCCTTCTTGAAGATTGATTGACTATGTAACTGTGGGTTTATTTCTGGGTTTTCTATTCTGTTCTGTTGATCTATGTGTCTATCTTTGTGCCAGTACCTTAATGTTTCAATTACTACAGCTTTGTAATATAACTTGAAATCTGGAATTGTGATGCCTCCAGCTTTACTTTCCTTTTTCAAGGTTGCTTTGGCTATTTCGTGTCTTTTGTGGTTCCATAAAAATTTTAGGATTCTTTGTTCTAGTTCTGTGAAAAATGCTGCTGGTATTTTGATAGGGATTGCATTAAATGTGTGGATTGCCTTGGGTAGTATAGAAATTGTAACAATGTTTGTTCTTCCAATCCATGAGCATGGAATATCTTTCTATTTGTGTCCTCTCCAATTCTTTCATCAGTGTTTTATAGTTTTCATAATACAAGTCTTTCACCTTTAGGTTAGGTTTATTCCTAGGTATCTTACGGTTTTGGGTGCAATTGTAAATGGGACTTATTCCTTGGTTTCTCTTTCTGCTGCTTCATTATTAGTGTAAAAAAGTGCAACAGAGTTCTGTACATCGATTTTTGTATCCTTCAACTTTACTGAATTTGTTAGTTCTAGTAGTTTTTTGGTGCAGTATTTTTGGTTTTCTATATATAGAATTATGTCATCTGCACATAGTGAAAGTCTTACTTGTCCTTACTGATTTGGATGCCTTTTATTTATTTTTGTTGTCTGCTATAGTTAGGACTCATAATATTATATTGAATAAAAGTGGTCAGAGTGGACATCCTTATGTTGTTCCTGATCATAAAGGAAAAGCTCTCAGTTTTTCCCCATGAAGGATGATGTTGGCTGTGGATGTTTCATATATGGCCTTTATTATGTTGGGTTATGCTCCCTCTAACCCTACTTTGTTGAGGGTTTTGGTTTTTTTTTTATCATGGATGGATGCTGTACTTTTTCTGCATCTATTGAAATGATCATATGGTTATCCTTTCTCTTATTGACAAGATGTATCACGTTGATTGATCTGCAAATAATCAATTACTCTTGCAACTCAGGAATAAATCTCACTTAATCCTGGTGAAAGATTTTTTTTTTCATGTATTGTGAATTTGGTTTGCTAGTATTTTGTGGAGAGTTTTTGCATCTATGTTCATCATGGATATTGGCCAGTATTTCTCTTTTTTAGTGGTGTCTTTATGTTTTTGGTATCAGGATAATGCTGGCTTCAGAATAAATTTGGAAGTTTTCTTTTCTTTTGGAATAGGTATTAACTCTTCTTTAAATGTTTGGTAGAATTCATATATACAGCCATCTGGCCCTGGACTTTTGTTTGTTGGGAGTTTTGTTTTATTTTTTATTTATTTTTTTAATTACTGACTCAATTTCTTTGCTAGCTATTGGTCTGTTCAAACTTTCTATTTGTTCCTGTTCCAGGTTTGGTGGTTTGTATGTTTCTAGGAATTTATCCATTTCTTCAAGGTTGTCTAATTTGTTGGTATATAGTTTTTCATAATATTCACTTCTGATTCTTTATATTTCTATGGTGTTAGTTGATATTTCTTCTCTCTTATTTGTGATTTTATTTGAGTCCTTTATATTTTTTCTTGATAAGTCTGGCTAGAGGTTTATAATTTTTATTGCTTTTTCATAGAATTAGCTCTTTTTAGTTTCTATATAATTTATTTCTACTCTAATCTTCATGATTTCCTTCCTTCTCCTGAATTTAGGTTTTATTTGTTGTTCTTTTTCTAGCTCCTTTAAGGGTAAGGTTAGGTTGTTTGTTTGATATTTTTCTTGCTTAGTGAGGTAGACCTGTATTGCTGTAAACTTCCCTCTTAGAACTGCTTTTGCTTCATCCCAGAAGTTTTGGACTGTTGTGTTTTCATTTTCATTTGTTTCCATGTACTTTTTTATTTCTTTGATTTCCTGGTTGACCCATTCATTGTTTAGTAGTATGTTATTTAACTTCCATGTATTTGTGGTCTTTCCAGGTTTTTCTTATGGTTGATTCTAGTTTCATAGCATTACGGTCAGAAAAGATGCATTGTATGGTTTTGATCTTCTTGAATTTGTTGAGGATTGTTTTGTGGGCTAATATGTGATCTATTCTGGAGAATATTCCATGTGCCCTTGAAAGGAATGTGTATTCTACTGTTTTAGGATGGAATGTTCTGACTATGTCTGTTAAATCCATCTGGTCAAGTGTGTCATTCAAAGCAATTGTTCCTTGCTGATTTTCTCTTTAGATGATCTGCCAATTGATGTAAGTGAGTTGCTAAAGTCCCCTACTATTATTTTATTATTATCAATTAGTTCCTTCATCTTTGTTATTAAATGTTTTATGTATTTGGGTGCTCCCATGTTGGGTGCATAAATATTTACAATTGTTATATCTTCTTGTTAGGTTTTTCCCTTTATTATTATATAGTGTCCTTCTTTGTCTCTTGTTTTTTTTTTTTTTTTAAGATTTTATTATTTGACAGAGAGAGACACAGTGAGAGAGGGAACACAAGCAGAGGGAGTGGGAGAGGGAGAAGCAGGCTTCCCACTGAGTAGGGAGCCCGATGCAGAGCTCAATCCCAGGACCCTGAGATCATGAACTGAGCTGAAGGCGGATGCTTTACGACTGAGCCACCCAGGCGCCCCTTTTGTCTCTTGTTTTTGTTTTAAATTCTACTTTGCCTGATATATGTATTGCTACTCCAGCTTCCTTTTGATATCCATTTACACAATAAATGTTTCTCCATCCTCTCACTTTCTATCTGCAGGTGTCTTTAGATCTAAAATGGGTCTCTTGTAGGCAGTATGTAGATGGGTCTTGTTTTTTATATCCGTTCTCTCACCCTATGTCTTTTGATTGGAGCATTTAGTCCATTTACATTCAGAGTAATTACTAAAAGATATGCATTTAGTGCCATTTTGTTACTTGTATTGTGGTTATTTCTGAAGAGTTTCTCTTATTCTTTCTTGCCTTTCCCTTTTTCATGGTTTGTTGATTTTCTTTAGTGATATATTTGGATTTCTTTCCATATTTATTAGTGGTTTTTGATTTGTGGTTACCATTAGGTTTGTATATAACCTCTTCTACAAATAGCAGTCTACATTAAGTTGATGGTCATTTAAGTTTGAACCCACTGTTTACTCCTCTCCTCCCCACATTTTAGGTATATGTTATCATATTTTACATCCTTTCATCTTGTGAGTTCCTTGACTGATTTTTTACAGAAATGCTCATTTTTATTATTTTTGTGCTTCCTACCTTTATATTCCTACTTTTGATCTCTCCTTTCCACTCATAGTCCCCTTTAATATTTCTTGCAGGGCTGGTTTTATGGTCATGAACTCCTTTAGTTCTTGTTTGTCTGCAAGCCTATCTCTCCTTCTATTCTGAATGATAGCCTTGCTGGATAGAATAGTATTGACTAAAGACAACTGACAGAATGGGAGAAGATATTTGCAAATGACATATCAGATAAAGGGCTAATATCCAAATCTATAAAGAACTTATCAAACTCAACACCCAAAGAACAAATAATCCAATCAAGAAATGGACAGAAGACATGAACAGACATTTTTCCAAAGAAGACATCCAAATGCCCAACAGACACATGAAAAAGTGCTCAACATCACTCGGCATCAGGGAAATCAAATCAAAACTTCAATGAGATATCACCTGACACCAGTCAGAATGGCTAAAATTAACAAGTCAGGAAACGACAGATGTTGGCAGGGATGCGGAGAAAGGGGAACCCTCCTAAACTGTTGGTGGGAATGCAAGTGGTGCAACCACTCTGGAAAACAGTATGGAGGTTCCTCAAAAAGTTGAAAATAGAGCTACCATATGATCCAGGAATTGCACTACTGGGTATTTACCCCAAAGATACAAATGTAGGGATCCGAAGGGGTACGTGCACCCCGATGTTTATAGCAGCAGTGTCCACAATAGCCAAACTGTGGAAAGAGCCAAGATGTCCATGGACAGATGAATTGATAAAGAAGTTGTGGTATATATATATACAATGGAATATTATGCAGCCATCAAAAGGAATGAGATCTTGCCATTTGCAACGACATGGAGGGAACTGGAGGGTGACATGCTGAGCAAAATAAGTCAATCAGAGAAAGACATGTATCATATGACCTCACTAATATGAGGAATTCTTAATCTCAGGAAACAAACTGAGGGTTGCTGGAGTGGGGGGTGGGTGGGAGGGATGGGGTGGCTCAGTGATAGACACTGGGAAGGGTATGTGCTTGGTGAGCACTGTGAATTTTGCAAGACTGTTGAATCACAGATCTGTACCTCTGAAACAAATAATGCAATATATGTTAAGAAAGAAAAAAAAAGATAACAGGAGGGGAAGAATGAAGGGGGGAAATCGGAGGGGGAGACGAACCATGAGAGACGATGGACTCTGAAAAACAAACTGAGGGTTCTAGAGGGGAGGGGGGTGGGAGGATGGGTTAGCCTGGTGATGGGTATTAAAGAGGGCACGTTCTGCATGGAGCACTGGGTGTTGTGCACAAACAATGAATCACGGAACACTACATCAAAAACTAATGATATAATGTATGGTGATTAACATAACAATAAAAAAATTCTAAAAAAAAAGAATAGTATTGACTGCAGCTTTTTCACATTCAGCACTTTGAATATATCATGACACTATCTTCTGGCTTGCAATGTTTCTGGTAAAAAATCTCCTGCTAGTTTTATATGTTTTCCCTTGCAAGTCAATGACTTCTTTTGTCTTGGTGCTTTTAATATTTTTTCTTTATTATATTTTGTCAATTTAATTATAATATGTCTTGGTGTGGACCTGTTTGTGTTGATTTTGTTGGGGGTTCTCTGTGCCTCCTGGATCTGGATATCTGTTTCCTTCTCCAGATTAGGGAGGTTTTCAGCTATTATTTATTCAAATACATTTTCTGCCCACTTTTCTCTCTTTTCTGGGACTCCTATAATACAAATGCTATTACATTTGATGGAGTCACTGAGTACCCTAAGTCTATTCTCATTTTGCATAATTCTTATCTGTCTCCTTTGTTCAGCTTGACTACTTCCCATTACTCTATCGTCTAGGTCACTAATTTGTTCCTCTGCTACTTTCAGCCTGCTGTTTTTCCATCAAGTTTGATTCTTATTTTGTTTATTGTGCCCTTTATCTCTGCTATGTTATTCCTTATCTCTGTGTTAAGAGTCTGACTGATGTCTTCTGCTTTTTTCTCAAGTCCAGGGAGTATATTATCAATGCTTTAAATTCTCTCATGCATATCACTCAGATCTGTTTTGCTTAGATCTGTAGCCATGGCCTTATGCTGTTCTTTCATTTGGGCTAAATTTCTCTGTCTCCTCATTTTGTCTAACTCTGTGTCTGCCTCTGTGTGTTAAGAAAATCAGCTGTGTCTTCTGCTCTGGAAAATGGTGATTTTATGAAGAAGAGGTCCTGGAGTCCCTATAGTGGTTTGTTGCCGGTTCACCAGAACTTGACACTTAAGGAGAGTATCCTATGTGTGTTACTTACCCCTGCTGTTGTGTCTGGAGTCACTTTTTCTTTCAATGCAGTCATCTGCACCGAATCTCTAACTTGTGGGCTGTGCTTGCTCTCTGTGGTGTTAGTGGTACCAGGCAGGCCAACTCTGAGGAGGTGTGCCTGCTAGAGAACTTGTAAACAGGACAGCAGTATAGCAAAATTTTTGCTGGTCCACTAGTCCTATAACTGTATCCCTTGAAGCACTATGGTGGTAGGGCTGCATGCCAGGGCTGCCAGGGACACAAGGCTAGGCACAGCTAGGCCTGGAATATGAGGGTGACTGGGAGTGTGCAATTGGGTGTGCAGTGTGGTGGCTAGGTGGTGGCAGCTGTGCACCCGGCTGCTGGATGCAGCACGCAAATGTGGCTGGGGCGTGTGACTGAGCAGTGTGCTATGGCTGCTATTGGTGAGCAGCTGGGTGCTGCATGTAAGGGTCCCTAGGCATGGCATGGATCAATGGCTGGAGCACATGGCTGAGTGTGGCATGTGAGGGCAGCTGGAGGTGCATGACTAGGTGCAGTGTAGGAGAGTGGTGGGGGCACATGGCTAGGCACCATGGAGGATGTGCATGATACCCTGGAGTATCTATGCACCCAGTATCTGATTGGGGAGCATGTGCAGCTTTAACAAAATTTGCCCTGAGCTCAGGACCGAGGAGAGCAGACTTGGAGTAGGTTAGTCCTCAGGAGAACTATGCACATGGTACACTGCTAGTGGGTTAGGTAGCAAGTATCTATGCAGCCCAGCCTCTCACAGGTGGCTCTGTGTTAATGCTAGGGACTGGTGGAGGAAAATGGTGCCTGCCAGTTCCCTGGTTTTCAGAGAAGTTTTTATGTTGCCTCTCCACACAAGCTGCTGTCTCTTTAAGGGCAGCAACCCAGCTATCTCTCACCCTCCAGCTCACCCTGTGCTGACTCAGCAGCAGACTTTTTTTAAAATTTTATTTTATTATGTTATGTTAATCACCATATATTACATCAGTAGTTTTTGATGTAGTGTTCCATGATTCATTGTTTGTGTATAACACCCTGTGCTCCATTCAATATGTGCCCCCTTTAATACCCATCACCAGGCCACCCCATCTACCCATCCCCCTCCCCTCTAGAACTCTCAGTTTGTTTCTCAGAGTCCATAGTCTCTCATGGTTCATCTTCCCTTCCATTTTCCCCCCCTTCATTTTTCCCTTCCTACTATCTTCTTTTTTTTTTTTACATATAATGTATTATTTCTTTCAGAGATACAGATCTGTAATTCATCAGTCTTACACAATTCACAGCGCTCACCATAGCACATACCCTCCCCAATGTCTATCACCACGCCACCCCATCCTTCTCACTCCCCACCACTCCAGCAACCCTCAGTTTGTTTCCTGAGATCACCCTGTGCTGACTCAGCAGACTTTTAAAGCTCCAGCCTCCAAGTACCACCAGTTTTATATCTCACAGAATTCAGCCCCCCTGGTTTTTAAGCCAAACCTTATGGGGATTAATCTTCCCTGTGTAAACAACACACTCTTTAAACCAATGGATCAAAGAAGAAATCATAATAAAATTAGACAATACTTGAGATGAATGGAAATGAAAACACAAAACAAAAAGTTTGGATGCATCAACATAATGCTAAGAAGGAAATTTATAGCTGTAAATACCTTCATTCAAAAAGAGGAAAGGTCTCAGGTGGATAATCTTATCTTCTATGTTAAGACTAAAAAAAAAAGAGCAAACTATACCTAAAGCAAGCAGTAGAAAGGAACTAATAAAAATGAGAGTGGGAATAAATCAAACAAAGAACAGAAAAATAATAGAGATGATCAACAACCAAAAGAGCAACAAACTTGACAAACCTTTAGCTAGACTGAGCAAGAAAAGTAGGGACATTACCACAGTCCTTACTGAATTTAAAAAGATTATAACATACAGGCAAACCTCATTTTATTGCATTTCACTTTATTGCATTTTGCAGACACTGAATTTTTTACAAATTCTTTGTGGCAACCTGTATCCAGCAAGTCTATCAGCGCCATTTTCCCAACAGTATTTGCTCACTTCATGTCTCTGTGTCACATTATTGTAATTCTCACAATATTTCAAGGGTTTACATTATTATTTTTTTTGTTATGGTAATCTGTGACCAGTAATCATGGCCCATTGAAAGCTCAAATTATGGTTGACATTTTTTAGCAATATTTTTAAATTAAAGTATGTACACTTTCTTTTAGACATAATGCTATTGCACACTTAATAGACTACAGTGTAAACACAACTTTTATATGCACTAGGAAACCAAAAAATTCATTTAACTCAGTTTATTGTGATATTTGCTTTATTGCAGTGGTCTGGAACTGAACCCACAATATCTCTGAGGTATGCCTGTAGTGCTATGAAAAAAATTTAATTTGATAACCTAGATAGAGTGGACAAATTCCTAGAAAGACAAAAACCACTGAAACTGACTGAAGAAGAAATAAAAAATCTGAATATATCTATTGGATTAAAGAGATTGAATTATTCACTAAAAGATAAATAAGTACTAGGGACATAATGTACAATATGAAGCTATAGCTAACTCTGCTGTATGATATATACAAAAATTGTTATTAGAGTAAATCCTGAGAGTTCTCATCACAGGAGGAAATTTTTCTTCCTTTATTATTTTCTTCTTTCTTTTGTTTTTATTTTATCTACATGAGAAAATAAATTTTACCTGAACCTATGTAGTAATCATTTCACAATACACATAAATCAAATTATTCTGTATACCTTAAACTCATACAGCAATGTGTCGATTATTTCTCAATAAAATGGTGGGAGAAAGCTTACAAAAAAGAAAAGATACCTCCCTCACACCATATATGAAAATAATGGATCATAGACCTAAATGGAAGATCGAAAATTATAAAACACTAGAAGCAGAGGGACATATCTTCACGACCTTGGATTAAGCAATGGTTTGTTAGACATAACCTCAAAAGCACAAGGAACAAAAAAACAGATAAATTGGACTTCATCAAAATAAAAACTTTTGTGCTTCAAAGGACACCATCAAGAAAGCAAAAAGAAAATCCATACAATAAAAGAAAATGTTTACTAATCATATATCTGATGAGGGACTAGTATCCAGACTATATGAAGAACTTTATAACTCAACAACAACAAAAACACAAGCCAGTTTAAAAATGGGTAAAGTGCGGGAGTGGAGTAAGATGGCAGAGGAGTAGGAGACCTGGATTTCATCTGGTCTCAGGAATTCAGCTGCATAGGGATCAAACCATTCTGAATACCTATGAACTCAACAGGAAATAGAAGAAAAGAATAGCAACAACTCTCTGAACAGAAAAACGACCACCTTCTGGAAGGTCTTTTCTGATTGGTTTAGAGTATATTTTCTGGGGACGTTGTTACCCTGTTAGCATTTTGTTCTCTCATTCATCTATTCTTCTCTGGACAAAATGACAAATGGAAAAAATCACAACAGAAAAAACAAGAGGTGGTACCGACTGCCAGGGACCTACTCAATACGGACATTAGTACGATGTCGGACCTAGAGTTCAGAATCATGATTTTAAAGATACTAGCTGGGCTTGAAAAAAGCATGGAAGTTATTAGAGAAACCCTTTCTGGAGAAATAAAAGAATTAAAATCTAACCAAGTCGAAATCAAAAAGGCTATTAATGAGGTGCAATCAAAAATGGGGGCACTAACTGCTAGGATAAATGAAGCAGAAGAGAGAATCAGTGATATAGAAGACCAAATGATGGAAAATAAAGAAGCTGAGAAAAAGAGAAAAAACTATGGATCAAGCGGGCAAAATTTGAGAGATAACCAATACCACAAGACAAAACATCATTAGAATAATTGGGATCCCAGAAGAAGAAGAAAGACAGAGAGGGGCAGAAGGTATAATGGAGCAAATTATAGCAGAGACCTTCACTAATTTGGGAAAGGAAACAGGCATCAAAATCCAGCAGGCACAGAGAACCCCTCTCAAAATCAATAAAAATAGGTCAACACCCCAACATCTAATAGTAAAACTTACGAGTCTCAGAGACAAAGGGAAAATCCTGAAAGCAGCTCAGGAGAAGAGATATGTAACCTACAATGGTAGAAACATTAGATTGGCAATAGACCTATCCACAGAGACCTGGCAGGCCAGAAAGGACTGGCATGATATATTCAGAGCACTAAACGAGAAAAATATGCAGCCAAGAATACTATATCCAGCTAGGCTGTCATTGAAAATAGAAGGAGAGATAAAAAGCTTCCAGGACAAACAAAAACTAAAGGAATTTGCAAACACGAAACCAGCCCTACAAGAAATATTGAAAAGGGTCCTCTAAGCAAAGAGAGAGCCTAAAATGTTGGCAGGGATGCAGAGAAAGGGGAACCCTCCTACACTGTTGGTGGGAATGCAAGTGTTGCAACCACTCTGGAAAACAGTATGGAGGTTCCTCAAAAGTTGAACATAGAGGTACCATACAACTCAGCAATTGCACTACTGGGTATTTACCCCAAAGATACAAATGGAGGGATCTGAAGGGGTATGTGTACCCCAATGTTTATAGCAGCAATGTCCACAATAGCCAAACTGTGGAAAGAGCCAAGATGTCCATGGACAGATGAATACATAAAGATGATGTGGTATATATATATACAATGAAAAACTATGCAGCCATCAAAAGGAATGAAATCTTGCCATTTCAACCATGTGGATTGAAGTGGAGGGTATTATGCTGAGCGAGATAAGTAAATCAGAGAAAGACGTATCATAGGACCTCACTGATATGAGGAATTCTTAATCTCAGGAAACAAACTGAGGGTTGCTGGAGTGGTGGGGGGTACGAGGGATGGGGTGGCTGGGTGACAGACATTGGGGAGGGTATGTGCTATGTTGAGTGCTGTGAATTGTGTAAGACTGTTGAATCACCGACCTGTACCTCTGAAACAAGTAACACATCATATGTAAAAAAAGAAGAAGATAGTAGGAAGGGTAAAATGAAGGGGGAGAAATCAGAGGGGGAGATGAACCATGAGAGACCATGGACTCTGAGAAACAAACTGTATATATATACATACACATATATACACAATGGAATATTATGCAGCCATCAAAAGGAATGAGATCGTGCCATTTGCAACGGCGTGGATGGAACTGGAGGGTGTTATGCTGAGCGAAATAAGTCAATCAGAGAAAGACATATATCATATGATCTCACTGATATGAGCAATTCTTAATCTCAGGAAACAAACTGAGGGTTGCTGGAGGGGGGGTGGGAGGGATGGGGTGTCTGGGTGATAGACATTGGGGAGGGTATGTGCTATGGTGAGCGCTGTGAATTTTGCAAGACTGTTGAATCACAGATCTGTACCTCTGAAACAAATAATGCAATATATGTTAAGAAAGAAAAAAAAAAAAGAAGATAGCAGGAGGGGAGGAATGAAGGGGGGAATCAGAGGGGGAGACGAACCATGAGAGATGATGGACTCTGAAAAACAGAGGGTTCTAGAGGGGAGGGGGGTGGGAGGATGGGTTAGCCTGGTGATGGGTATTAAAGAGGGTACATTCTGCATGGAGCACTGGGTGTTATGTACAAACAATGAATCATGGAACACTACGTCAAAAAGTAATGATGTAATGTATGGTGATTAACATAACAATAAAAAATTAAAAATAAAATAATAAAAAAAATGGGTAAAATGCTGGGTGTTATATGCAAACAATGAACCATGGAACACTACATCAAAACTAATGATATAATGTATGATGACTAACATAACATAATAAAATAACATTTTAATTAAATAAATAAAAATGGGTAAAGTGTTTTAATAGACATTTCTCCAGAGAAGATACACAAATGGCCACAAGCACATGAAAAGATGCCCAACAACGTTAGCCATTAGCCATCTCATTAACATAATGTGATACTCCTTTGCACCCTGAAGAAAAGAGATAATCAAAAATATAGACAATGACAAGTGTTGGTGAGGACGTGGAGAAATTGGAACCCTCATCCAATGCTGTCGGGAATGTAAAATTAAAGGTGCTATGGAGAACAATCTATCAGTTCCTCAAAAAGTTATGCAGAATTGCCATATGACCCAGCAATTCCATTCGTAGGCATATATCCAAGAGAACTGAAGACATATGTCCACACAAAAACTCATACACAAATATTCAAAGTGGCATCATTCATAATAACCAAAAAGTGGAAAAAAACAAAATGTCCATCAGTCAATTAATAGATAAATTATGGCATAGCTTAGAAAATGGAATATTATTCAGCCATAAAAAGTAATGAAGTAGTAAACCATCCTGCAACATGGATGAATCTTGAAATCATTATGCTAAGATACAAAAGACCCCATGTGGAATAATTCAATTTATGTGGGATGTCCATAATAGGCATGTCCATATAGGCAGAAAGTGGAATTATTGGAAGAAGGTGCAATGCAGGGTGTGAGGGGAAATGGTGACTGATAATAGGTGTGGGGTTATTTGAGGGTGAGAAAAATGTCCTGGAAGTGGCAATGGTTACACAACTTTGTGAATATACAAAAGAACACTGAACTATACACATTCAAAGGATGAAATTTATGGTATGTGAATTCTAGATCTCAATTAAAAAATCTAATCCATTCTCTCTCTCTCTCTCTGTCTGTCCTTATCTCACCTGCTCCCTTTCTCTCTTCTTCCTTCCTCTCCCTCACCTCTCTCTCTCTTGATTTCATTTCTTCGGTGTCATGGGGAATATGGTAATTTTACCCATGGTAAGATTAGTAAGGAAAACAAGCACTTTACTCTAATTGATTCTTAAAAGCCAAGACCTTTTTGTTATATTTATTGTCATTCCAAAATAATCACGTGGATGTTTACATTCATTTAAGATGAATACTTGATAAAAACTAGGAAGGAACTATCTAAGGATTTAAATGTTTCTATTATCAGGTTGACACTAACTTCATGTAACAATTGCTGTGTGTGTGTGTGTGTGTGTGTGTGTGTGCGCGTATCCTTACAACTCAGGTGACTGCCACCATTCCTTTAGGTCTACTTTGAGGCCATAGGAAAAAGCCTTTCTTTGAGGCAGTGGAGTCTTGAGAAGACCCTCAAAACTAGATCATCTCAGCCCTCACTGACATGGTAGCCATGTGATTTAATTGAAGATTCAGTTCCTCATCTGTCACTCACAGGCACTCACAGCATGATGCTATGAAACACTCAAACCCTTTGACTAACCCCAAGATCCAAACATACTGTCCCCTCCACAGTTATAACACTTATTTCAAACTAATGCATTGGTCTCCTTGTTAAAATGTAACATTTCACAATATCAGTCTAAGTTTATGTTTTGATAACACAAGAGCTAGAAGACAACGTGGTCCAATCCTCTCAGCCATAAAAGAACAGATCCATTTTATGGGCTGGTGAGTGTCTGAGCTTACTTGGAATAACATTTCTGAACCACCTGCCCAGCATGAAGGGTGCTGCTGACCTACCTCTTGGGACACCATCATCCAGTTGCCAGGCATACACTATGGGTCACCATGGGCCAAATGTTTCTGGTTTTTTTACTGGAATTTCTACAAGGGTCACTTGCTGCCTTGTATTTGCTCAATTTTTTCCATCTGGGTGAAATCTTTAATCTCATCCCCAACCTTTGGAATCATATTCTTTTGTCAAAGTCCATGACAAATGCTGCCTCCTCCAAAAGGCATTTCCTTACCTTTTCAAATGGATGTGATCTCTTCCAACTCTTCCTCTTCCTGTTTCTCCCCTTCTCCTTCTTTTTCCTCCTCCTATTCCATTTCCTTCTCCCCTCCTATTTCTAACTCTTTAATTTTGACAGCAATAACAGTTCATCTGTCCTTGATTATGGAAGTTATCATATTTGGCTTTATAACTTGGTACCCTTGTCCTGCCTCTGCAACGAACTGTGAAAATTCTGAAGATCTGTGTCTTAATTAGCTGTGTAGTTCTCATTGCACCTCATGTGAATCAATACAGACCTCCCCTCTATAATGGGAGACCAATGAGAGCACTGAAATAGTTTTTATGTTCACTACACTATACCCAGCCCCTACACCACCACTTGCATTTGTTGTACAAATGCATGAATGGATAACTGAATTAATAAATGAATGATGTAATTGAAATGAATTACTTACCAGAAATCAGAGTACCTGGGAAATATATTAGGAAGCTTTGGAGATGTCTGTCCAGCTCACAATGACCCCCTTCCTCTAAGAACTATACCTCCAGCCCCTCCATTATAAAACATGTGGCCCTTGTCTTGGTCATAATTTCTAGGTTAGAAAAGGAAGCTAATCCAATCTGGGCCAATCAGACTCTTCACCAGGGAATCTGGGATTCAAAATAACTTTTTCCCTCTGTGTTGCTGAAAGTGAAATTCTACAAATCAGGAAAGTAATGAGATCATCTCTGTTCTGCTGTGAACAGAAAAAAAGATGAGAAAATGGTGCATGGAGAAGCATGAGGCTATGAGAATAGAATGGAGAGTGTTTGGGAATCGGGAGCATGCTCTTTGTCTGGATGCCTTCCTTTTCCTGAGTCTGCCCCCTGCCCAGGACCAATCATCCCTTGCAGTCTGCCAGTGAGCCAGGTATCCTTCAATAATCTTTATTTTGCTTAAGACTGATCAAGTAAGTTGCTTTATTTGTTCAACAACAGGACACAAAGGGACAGTAAAAACACTAGCAATTTTGAAACCATAATCAGGGAAATAATCACAGAAAAACCTCCAAAACTGAAATCTAATCAAACATATTGTGAGAGAACTTAGGGGGACATTCTAAACTAATTATCAAAGAGGAGACCTAGAAAACTGCTGATCAAGGTTATAAATTGTAAGGCCAAAGACATTTTAAAGTTGGCTCACTGATTCTTACAGTTTCCTAATCAATTATCCACAATTCTGAAATCCTAAAGTTCAGATAAAGCAAAAATTTTTATAAGTTTTATGTCAAAATTCAATAAAACCTGACTTGAACTAAAATGAGGCATTTTATGGTCTTAATTTATCCCACCTTGTGTAAGTATTCATGTTTCACTGCAGCAATATTAATGCTTAGATGACAAGGTGCTGGCTCTGAACCTCTTGGGGGTGTTACATTATATACAATTCAGTATGTACATTGAATTCTCCTTATAAAATACAAACAAAGATATCAGAATTTTGAAACATATCTGGTAGCAAGAGTTTCCTGTAGGCACTATGGACCTGTGTGTACCAACTGAGCAGACTAGAGTTAATTCTAACATATGTTGCGAGATAAAGATCCTTGCACACTGGGGAACTATCTCTTTGCCAGATGCACATAAATTGTAACCAGGTCCCTTTTCTTTCTTCACTATTGTAGCACCTCTTGCACCTTTAGGTCCCTCAAAGTTCTCCTTTCTCTCACTTAAAGTCTGTGGCAGTAGCCAGCTCTATGTGGATGTGCCCTCATACAGATGTACCCTAACCAAATCTGTCCCTGAATCCATGCACCTACTTCCCAACTGTAGCCTTTCTGCTGCTTGACCTTCATGCGTGTATCAGCTGTATACACGTGCAAGTTAGCATTCCATAGAACTTGAACCAATGGCTAATGGAGCCAATAGGTAAATGCACCCTCTCCCATGCAACCCCATGGACAGACCTGAGACATATTCTATACTTCTTCTCAGACAATCCTATGGGATGGAGCCACCAGTGGCCCACATCAGAGGCCATATGATGATGCTATCTTGTTTTGGCTTGCTCTCCTCACTATTGTGCTTCCATGTTTCCACAGTGTAGTGGTTATCACATTCACCTGACACTACTCTGCCTCCTTATCCTTCACTTCTCTTCCCTGGAATCATACTTCCCAATGAAAAACCCACACACAAGCCTTCGCCCAGGCTTTGCTCTCTAGAGAACCTAGGCTGAGTCAGCCACATCTAAAATTCTCATAATTAAGTTGGAATCTATAAGAATCAGTAAGAAGACCTCACACCACTCACAATGGCTAAAATCAACAAGTCAGGAAATGACAGATGTTGGCGAGGATGAGGAAAAGGGAAATCCTCCTACACTGTTGGTGGGAATGCAAGCTGGTGCAGCCACTCTGGAAAACAGTATGGAGGTTCCTCAAAAAGTTGAAAATAGAGCTACCCTATGACCCAGCAATTGCACTACTGGGTATTTACCCCAAAGATACAGATGTAGGGATCCAAAGGGACACGGGCACAGCAATGTTTATAGCAGCAATGTCCACAATAGCCAAACTATGGAAAGAGCTTAGATGTCCATCGACAGATGAATGGATAAAGAATATGTGGTATTACATACAATGGAATATTACGCAGCCATCAAAAAAAAACCCAAAATCTTGCCATTTGCAACAACATGGATGGAACTAGAGGATATTATGCTAAGCCAAATAAGTCAATCAGAGAAAGACAATTATCATATGATCTCACTGATATGCAGAATTTGAGAAACAAGACAGAGGTTCATAGGGAAGAGAGGAAAAAATGAAACAAGATGAGACCAGAAAGGGAGACAAACCATAAGAGACTCTTAATCTCAAGAAACAAACTGAGGGTTGCTGGAGTGGAGGGGGGTGGGAGGGATGGGGTGGCTGGGTGATGGACATTGGGGAGGGTATGTGCTATGGTGAGCACTGTGAATTGTGTAAGACTGATGAATCACAGACCTGTACCCCTGAAACAAATAATACATTATATGTTAATAAAAATAAATTAATTTTAGGGGCACCTGGGTGGCTCAGTCGGTTAAGCATCTGCCTTCAGCTCAGGTCATGATCCCTGGGTCCTGGAATCAAGCCCCACATTGGGATCACTGCTCAGCATGGAGCCTGCTTCCCCTCTCCCTCTACCTGCTGCTCTCCTTGCTTGTGCTTGCTCTCTCTCTCTCTCTGTGTCATAAATAAAAAATATTTTTAAAAAACTTAATTAATTTTAAAAAATAAAGTATCACTAAAGCCTAAAAAAAAAGAAAAAGAAAAAAATGACAAACAAATAGAGAACATAGCAAAATATGTTAAAAATTCAAAGTACAGATGGTCAGTCACATATGTACAAGGAAGTACATTGCAGTATCATGGTAATGGCATAAAAATTGAAAACAACTTAATTTTTAATAGGAGTCTCACTGAATTGTATATGGTGTATCCATACAATAGAGTACTGTGTAGTCATTAAAAGAGAATGAGGTAGGTCCCTACACTGATATGATCACATTTGTACGATACATAAATGGAAAAAAAGAGATGTAGTTCACTACAGACGATGTGACTATAGAAATCAGTGACATAGATACATAGGTGGCTGATAAATAATCTAGATAAATAAATAATGTAATATTACAAAATAGGGAAGAATATGGACAAAACTGTGAACATTGTTTTTCTCTGAAAAGTAGACAAGATGATATTCACTTTGGAAGTTACATAGTATTCTACTAGCAACTTTTATCTTTTTGATATTTTCTGCATTGCTTAAATTAAAAAACCCATCGATAATTTAAAAAGAATCATGCATCCTAGAACCCTATATCCTGTATCTATTAATGTGTGGGGCATTTATACAAGGCACTGGGGAGAGAAAAGTTTAGCAGACAAGGACCATGCCCTTGAGTCTAGCTAGGGCAAGGGGATATTAGGGGACAGAGACACAAACAAATGATTAGAATAACATGTGAGTTCTCGATCTAAGGTGCTTGGAACTCCAGGGGAGGGTGTCTGACCATGCCAAATGTTGGCTCTACTCACAATCATCAAAAACTGGAACCAGTCCAAATGTCCTTCAATGGGTGAATGGACAAACAAAATGTATCCATACCACGGAAGTCTACTGAGCAACAAAACAAATGAACTGTTGATACACACAGCAACTTGGATGAATCTGAAAGATGTTATGCTGTGTAAGAAAAGCCAATCCCAAAGGTTGCATAAAGTCTGATTACATGTGTTAGACATCGTCTAAAAGACAAAACTGTAGGGATAGAGAACAAATCAGGAGTTGCTGGGATTGAGGCAGGGGGTAACTACAAAGGGTAACACTGAAGTTTTTGGGGGCAATGGAATTGTTCTATATTCCAATTGTAGTGGTGGTTACATAAATTTACGTCTTTGTTAAAATTCATAAAATTTTGTACCAAAAGGAAAAGTCAATTTCTCTCTATGATAACTTAAAAAAATAAAATAAGAAAGAAGAAGAGGATGAGAGTTAATGCTGTGTTTAGGTTATGATGTTTAAATGAAGGAATGTGTTGGGGCGCCTGGGTGGCTCAGTCATTAAGCGTCTGCCTTCAGCTCAGGTCATGGTCCCAGGGTCCTGGGATCAAGCCCCACATCAGGCTTCCTGCCAAAGAAAGGAAGGAAGGAAGGAAGCCTGCTTCTCCCTCTCCCACTCCCCCTGCTTGTGTGCCCTCTCTCACTGTATCTCGCTCTGTCAAATAAATAAATAAAATCTTTAAAAAAAAAATGAAGGAATGTGTTATATGACGCTATGTTTTGTTACATGGCATGATCTGATGTTATATGACACCACACTGTAATTATGTGATGTCACATTGTACACAGTGTTATATGACACGTTTATCATATGATATCATGCTGTTTTATATAATGTCATGTGTTTCATCATGTACATTGCGTGATGTGACATCACCTCATGTTATATGACATCATATTGTATTATGCTCAATTTACACAGCACATTGCATTCAAAACAGCAATTCACCAAAAATAAATGGTCACATCTACTGACTGAAGCCCTGGGGAGATCTTGTATCAGTTTTTTTTTTTTTTTTATTCTTATGTTAATCCCCATACATTACATCATTAGCTTTAGATGAAGTGTTCCATGATTCATTGTTTGTGCATAACACCCAGTGCTCCATGCAGAATGTGCCCTCCTCAATACCCACCATCAGGCTAACCCAACCTCCCACCCCCCTCCCCTCCAGAACCCTGTTTGTTTTTCAGAGTCCATCGTCTCTCATGGTTCGTCTACCCCTCCGATTTCCCCCGCTTCATTCTTCCCCTCCCGCTACCTTCTTCTTCTTTTTTTTTTTCTTAACATATATTGCATTATTTGTTTCAGAAGTACAGATCTGAGATTCAACAGTCTTACACAATTCACAGCGCTTACCAGAGCACATACCCTCCCCAGTGTCTATCACCCAGTCACCCCATCCCTCCCACCCCACCCCCCACTCCAGCAACCCTCGGTTTGTTTCCTACAATTAAGAATTCCTCATATCAGTGAGATCATATGATACATATCTTTCTCTGTTTGACTTATTTCACTCAACATAATACCCTCCCGTTCCATCCACGTCGTTGCAAATGGCAAGATCTCATTCCTTTTGATGGCTGCATAATATTCCATTGTATATATATACCACATCTTCTTTAGCCATTCATCTTGTATCAGTTTTGTTCCTGTTCCCATCAGCAGGGTTACCATAACTCTAAGGAAACTGTACTCCATTTTTTTTTTTGAAAAATTTAAAACATATGCCAATTGAACTTTTCTCCTAGTCAATCTAACTCTTCCATTGTGATGAGTGCATATATCTGAGCTACGTATTCCAGGATCCCCAGATAAAATCATTTCTTCACAAACCCTAACTGAAAACATAAAATTAAGGGCAAAAAAGAAGCCCCTTGATCACACATGCAACAACCACACAAAAAGAGAGGTAACAGCTTAGTAAAAAGTGTCGACTTCTCAGGCTAAAATAACATGTCTTGCGGTAATCAAGATTTTTTAAAGTCCATATAGTTAAAGATATGACTAAATTTTTAAAGTATTGTTATTTATACAGTGATCACTTGCCAAATGCTAAAAAAAATTGCATGCAAACTTCCATATATTTTTTAGTCTTTAAAATGCATGCTATGTTCATTTATTAGAAATAAAATATCCCGTAAATACCCAAAAGAATTATCTAATGGAACCCTTCTGCCCACAAAACACCAGTTTTACTGTATTTGCTTAATTACCAGTGGTGACCACCTCTTAAAGTTTTATAATGCTAAAATTATATTATGTCTGCAGTGTAATTCAAAATAATTACATTGCAATAATAATTTCTAGATGTAATACACCAAATAAAATTAAAATTCATGACATTTTTACCAGTCTAGCTTTGGCATTCTTTATTACATCAGGTTTCTATATGGATTGGCTTTCAGTTGTGGATAAAGAACACTTGTCAGCTTAGAACCCAGCCCAGGCTGCCTGGAAAATTGGATTTGAGATTATTTAAGGAAATAAATTATGAGAGGTTCTGAACACATGATATAAAGCTGGACACCCAGTCAAAAGCATGTACATCATGTACTATGTGTAAAGACTCTAGCAATGTGTCTTTCTACATATGACAGAAAAGGGAAATTAATCTACAATAAAGATTTCTGATGGTAGGCTAGATCCAAAGGAGCAATGCCATGGTGTGAATAACTGAAACTTGCTCATATTATCCATCATTTTACAAAGAGGCTTTGCTTTCTATAGAAGTTATATTCTTCAAATGTTGCAGTAAATCAAATTTTTATAAAAAGATATTTAACATATCTTAATAGAGCTTCCTTTTGAAGGAAAACCATAAAGCTTTTTGGTTATAAAGAAAAATATTCTTTGAAAGGCCTTCAAATTTATCTTTCTCAAAGATCTATACATTCATGTGAGGTGCATTTTGGAAGTGGTTTGGGTTTTGTTTTGTTTTAAGTAATAACACCAATAGAGATAACTGCTAAATCAGTAAGAAAAACCTAAGGAATGTGGAAAATACTGATGAAGAGTGGAAGGCTGTTGGGGTTAACAAGGTATGTGGTGAGCCCAATCTGCAAGACAGCACATCTCAGGTGGGGACAGGCCCTGCAACCTTGACACAGGGCTTGAGAAAGTGGAAAGTGAGAGCCATAGCACCAGGAAAGCAAGAGAAGATAAACCTATGGGAGAGGGTTGGAGAAGGGGTTCTGCTCTGTGGGGAAAATGGATGCACCATGGAGGGCAGGGGGGGTTGTAGACCTCTTGCACTCCTCTGGCCCTTTCAGTCCCTCATCGAATCCTCATGTCAAGTTGCACAAACTGCAAGACTATGACCTTGCTGATGGTACCTCCTGTCTCTTCTGGGGGTTCTTCTCAAGCAACAATTTACAGATCTGGTTATCAAGTATAATAGAGATGATAATATCTACTCTATATTTCTCCTAATGTTAAACCCTGGAGGGGCTGAGGACCCATGCACTGAGACACTAGGGGCTGGAGATGCATCTCCCTCTCTCTCTCTCCCTCCCTCCCTCTTTCTTTGCCTCTCCCTTTCTCCCAGAAAACAAAAAGAGAGGTAGTGGATAAAGGTTTCCTTCTTTCCATCAAAGGCTGGCCACACTCCACATCAGCCCTCCTCACCAATGTCTAGGAACAAGCTTTGAAATCTTCCCTTGCAGACTGTGATAGCAATTGCAAAGCCTATCAACAAAAGGTAACAAAAAATTAGACTCACCAAGATCAAGATGAACACCAGGGACAAACGAATTGAGAAAGAACATGAAGATAACAAATCCCAACACCATCAGGCATTTGGTGAGCAGAATCTTGTCTGATATCCTGTGCTGTGAGAGAAGAAAACACAACTCATTTACTGGGTACTATCTTCTGCTTCCTGCAATGTGTCCATCATCCTGCATGACTCGAATCACTACAAATTCTCCTTAAGATGAAAAATATAACATCTTGAACTCGAAAGAAGATTATAAGGTAATGCATTATAAAGAAGACTGTACAGACTTGGGATTACAGCATTCAAAAATCTTTATAAAAAATAAACTCAATAAATTTAAAATATAGTACATGGGGTGCCTGGATGGTTCAGTCTGTTAAGGTCTGCCTTCAGCTCAGGGTCCTGGGATCGAGCCCCACATTGGACCCCCTGCTCAGGGGGGGAGTCTGCTTCTCCCTCTCCCTCTCCCCCTTCTCCCCACTCCTGCTCTCTCTCTCTCTCAAATAAGTGAATAAAATCTTTAAATATATATATAGCACAATCCTTTTATAGAACGCCTGACTAAATAGCTTCTTAATGTGATGAAGAAAGTCCTCCCAGTCCCACCACAAGCATTAGGTGAGATGTTGGCAAAATCACTGGAGAAACAACACATAACTTCCAGGGCCCTGGCCATGCATTTCCACAGGTGCTACATGCTTTTACCCTTTCTTTTTTTTTTTTTTTTTTTTATGTCCAGTTAGCCACTGTGTAGTACATCATTAGTTTTTGATGTAGTGTTCAATGATTCATTAGTTACATATAACACCCAGTGCTCATTACAACATGTGCCCTCCTTAATACCCATCACCCTATTACTCCCTCCCCCCTTAGCCCCCTCCCCCCTGAAACCCTCAGTTCATATCCTGGGGTCCATAGTCTCTCATGGTTCATCTTCCTCTCTGATTTCTCCCCCTTCAGATTTCCCTCCATTCCCCTATCCTTTTAATTCAACTTTCCTCCTATTACACAAATCCCTGCTCATAGTGGTGCTGAGGTTAACATGTCCTTGCAATAACATGACTCCTGCTGAGGTTCTTACTATAACCTTTCATGTTCACAGGGATCCTGGAAGGCACCTGACAGTGCCCTAATCACCAAGATGACACCTGTGGGAGCCTGACAAGTTGTTCAGGGGTGAGGGGAGGTGCCAGAAGGCTCTATAGTACCTTCATTAACCTCAGAGGTGCAGACCTTCCAGTGGGCCTGAGCCACAGGGCAAGATGGGCAAGGTCCCCAGAGGGTGCTGTGCTCTGAGGGCCACGGCTGTGTGGAGCTGGGGAAGGGAGCAAAGTCCCAGAAAACCTGTGCGGATGGGCACTGAGTTGTTTTGCCCCACCCAACCAGGCTCCTGTGTGAATCATGCTCCACCATGTGAACTGACAACTGTGTCATGTCCTTTCTTAAGTGTGGTCCCACCAGCACATCTGTCTATCTGGCTATGTCTATGTCTATCTGGAATTAGATAAAGTATAGATATGGGTATAAATATGGATATATATAGAGAGACAGATACTTATGGGTATGTACATGGATAGAGATAGAGACAGAGGTAGAGATAGATGGTACAGGTAGAGGTATAGAGATAGAGAGACAGATCTGCATACAGGTATAGATTTTCTCTCTGGATTTCTCTGGCCATGCACTTAGAGCTGTTGTCATAAAAACCACAAGCATATTCCTCCATGTTGCACTGGCTCTGGCTGCAGCCCTTGGCTCCCTGTTCACAGATCATGTGGGCCACCTCCCGAGCATCTGTCCTCCTTCCTCACCTACTGCCAAAGCCTGTGGCTGAGTTGGCCACAAGCCAACTCATCTTCCCCTTCCCACCTCCAAGGAAGGCCAGTTTTGCTGGATGAGTCTGTGATGGTGAATTAAGAGGAAAAGAGCATGGCACCCACCTGTTGTGAGGGGAGACACCACAAACCTTCTGTGCAGCCATGTTAACCATAGAAAGTAGGTATAACCGTGGGCATTTCCAGAATTGAAAATGGAGGGAGCAGGCAGGTAAAGAACATTCCCAGCATCACTTGGCTGGTACATGTGGAGATGATCCAGAGTTTGTGCTTATCTGTTATTTTTGGTGTCTATTAAATTTTCTTATTTTAAGTATCTGGAGATATCACAGTTGAGAACTCCTAGATTCAATACAAGCTCCTTGCTTGTCGCTTCCACCTCTCCTCAATCCTCATTCAACCCAGTACACAGAGAGGTACACAATCTCTTCCCTAACTCACAGCCAGCACTACATGGTCTAGCAAAGCAGTCAGGGTCTGCATAAACCTGGGGCCCAGAAAAGTGTCATAGCCACACCCTTCTTTCCTAACCCTAACCATCTCAGTGGGACAGAGACTGGGAAGAGAGACCCAAAGAACACATTACTCACCAGGATCCCCATGTCTAAATTTCCTTTAGAAAGAGATAAAATGTTCTGATCATAATAAGAAAGTGGGTACTCACCCTCCCCCCAGAAAAGAAACTACGGGGATTTGAAAGTTCACAAAGATACAGATGTCTCCAAGCAGGTCTGGAGAAGAGTTCTCTTGGCTAGGAGAGGGCACTAGGTGTGCCCACCAGAAGTGAGAGCCATATAACAGAAAGTACACACACACTCCATCTCTGTCCCTAACACTTCTCCATCTCACACAGCACACCTCACCTGTCTCTACCTCCACCTCCTCATCCACACTATGGGAACCACGACACTTGCCTTTTTAGGATCAAGAAGAGCTGCAAGAGCCAGAGGCACCCAGCCAACTTTCTCTGCAGCTACATTAACCATAGAAAGGGCCACCCTATCGCAAAGGAAATATAAAAATTTTAACTTTTCAATTTCTGGACAAAATAATGATTTTGGAAAATGACAGGAAAATGATTTTCCCCATTAACTCCTAGAAATAATTTATGTCTCTTGTGTACAGCTATAGGAATAAAAAGAGAAATCACTTTCAGTTTTAACCTTGTGAAGCAAGAGGTGAATCAGAAATCCTGAGAGAAGAAACCACAATACCTTTTTTTGTAGTTCCTGGATATTGGTCTCCCAGTTTTTATCTTCCTGTGAGATTTGTCTAAAGGAGAAAAAGACAGACTCATTATTTTCCTGGTGACATTGAGCAGTGAGATCATCAAGGCAGCATGGACCTCTGGCCTGGATACCACCCACTGATATCTAATGTAGCCACATAACGGCACACACCTGGTCATGGAAGGTGACCGGTGGAGCTGGGTTTATGGATTGGGAAAAATGCTCCATCTATATTTCCAAAGAAAAGTAACATAGTGATAAGGAAACATCTGTGTCCTAAGATGGCTGACCAAAGCAGCAAGGGAGTCCCAGCCCCTGCCCCGGGGCTCTTTGGGGTTCTTCTCTCTGCTCTGCTTCCCATGCATGCGCCAAGAGTGCCCAGGATGCGGAAGTAGAAGTGCATAAATTACCCCCTCTGTTTGTGCTCAGGGCTCAGACCTTTGGAGACCACTCTCCTCTGAGCCTGCCGGCATTCCGCCAACATTAAATAAACCTCTTATCCTCCAAGATCTCTGGGTGCCACTGGGTTCTTCTGTCGGGCAGTCCAGTCCAGGTTCCATAACAATAGGACATGAATGGAATGTTAATGAGGTGTGTGCAAGCATGTATACGTGTGAGTGTGAGCATAGGGAACGTCAGAAGAACACTGACCAAAACTTGAACAAGGGGAATGACAGTATAAATTTGTTTACCTCTTTTCACTTTCTACTTGTCTATACTTTTTCCACAATAAGGTTATGTTATATTTACAACTAAACTAACTAATGGCTTGCTTTGGTGGTGACTTTTATCAATCAGAACAGTGGAGAATTTAGTTTTAATGAGCACTCATGTCTCCTAAGTATCAGAGGAGGCTGATCACGCAGCCAGAACATACTCTAAAGGAAATCAGAGCAGACCTAGGCAAATCCTGAGGACAATTTTTTTAAAGGCTATGTAAAAACAAGACCTGCAGAGCCAGGACTTGCCTTAGACCACCCTCATTCTAATCTGCTCCTCAGTGACTGTGTGGCCTTGCAAAGCCACTGCCCTCTCCAGGCCTCAGTTTTGCTATCTGTGAGCTGACAGAAACTTGGTGAACATCTGGGTCCATGTGGTTCTTCACATGTGTAACCCTGAGATACACTGAGTATATCTTTAACACCCCAGTGTCAATGGATTAAATACATTTAGGGAAATTTACTCCTGCATCTTTAATTTACAAAGTTTCTCTTTTAAGATTTATGCCTGCTGTCAAAACTGGGACCCAGCCTGCAATTCTGGGCCCTCCTGGAGCCGCAGGACCTGCTTCCCCAGCACCACCTCGTGGAGGTGGGTCCTGGGCTGGGATGGAGCTGAGACAGTGCTTCGCCCTGGGCTACCTGTCTGAAGAGAGTGAGTCCCCACAGGCTCACATGTGGCCTCCCCCCCTCCCCCGCACTAATAGAACAGGCTGCGAGACAGCCACGCTGGATTACCCTCAAGGTTCGGTGTTGGTCTTCAGCCTGGGAACACAGGGCTGGTTTCAGCAAACTACAACATGCAAGATCATTTACACTACATTCACAAGGACTCACATTTCCCTTGCCTTGACATTTCTCATCTCCACCTAGTTCCCAGCTCGTGGCAGTAATGCTTCAATGTCCCTAAGGGGTGGGCATGCTCCTGCTTTTCCCATCAGCACTCCCAAAGTGAAGACAGGTTGGAACTCAGCACCTCCAGAGTTGGGAGGAAATACTCACCACTCCATTGTTACCTTTTACATCTCAGCTTTGATTAGAAGCAAATGACAGGAAATGAATTGAGAAGGACTTAGGTATTCTTTGAGGTCCCTGGAAATCAACTACTGGGAGAGTATTTTGTTAGATTAATTTTTTATATTGTTTTTGATTCTTGCTATGCAACGTGTTATGTGTGGAAGTGTGACAGAAGTGGTTGAGTGTGGATTCAATCCCTGGTGTAATTCTTTCCTTGCTGTAGAATCCTGGATGATTTGGTCAAATTCTCTGAACCTCAGTTTTTTCTTCCTTAAACTGGGGCTAGTACCAGCACACATTCCAAAGATCCAAGTAGGGGTTAGATAAAATAATGTTCCACAAGAGACTTACTACAGTGTATGGTGCCCAAAACCTGCTCACTGGCATGAAAATAGTTACAATTTTAGAGTACCGAAAATAGAGTTACAATTTTAGAGTACCATGAAGTATTCTGAAGACCCATCATTTTAACTTACTTGAATGGTACACTCTATGACATTTGGACACCATGGGGGTGGTAGTAAATAGGTTGTTGATACAATCCAACCACTGAGCACAACTTGTAAAGATGAAAACCAAGAGTAGCCTGAGCAGGGCCCTGGCTTGGTACCTGTGGAAGGTGTGCAGCCTTCGGGCCAGCAGATGCTCCAGTGCCCGCACCTTCCCCAGGAGCAGGCCCCGAACTGCTGTCTCCTCTCGGCTGGCTGGGCTGATGCGCTGTGCGGTCAGGCGCCAGACGTGGATCTCGTGCTTCAGTTCTGCAGGAAAGGAAAGCTGAGCCCTGAGTCTCCCACAACCTCGGACACCAGCAGGCATTCCACTTCCCTCACCACTTTCCAAGACCAGGAAACACATACCTGGTGATGCACAGATAACCAAGGGCCAAATCAAAGCAGTGGCTTCTTGGCATCATGTCATCATGCCCACGTTAAAAAATTACCATGGATGTGAAGTAATGTAATTTGGGTTAGGAATAAATTCTTGAATATACCTATCAGTGCTAGCCCCCAAGAAACTTTTCCCCTCCCAGGAAATTACTTCTTGCAGCCAGAAGTTTAGGTCTATTGGCAAAAATCCAGACATTGCCTAATCATTGAAATAGATCTAGTAAACATTGGAAATACAAGTGTAGTTCTCAGCAGGAGGGCATCTGGTAAGAGGCAGAGGTAGGGAATGTCTCCCCCTGACAAGGACACCAAGCTGAACTTGCGTCTATGAAAGAACACAGGTGAGAAAGATGTAGACAACCTTATGAAATGCTCTAATTAATAGAATGAGGCAAATTTCACCCATCAGTGAATTCAGACATCTTCTGGTATAGAATAGAGAGAAATGAATTGTCAATTCATTGGCTCTTTCAAAATCTTTTATGAAAATTTACATTTAACCTCTATTTTACGGTTAAAGATACTACATAAATTTCTCAAAATATCCACCAAAAATATATAAGGAAGCATGTATTTTCATGAATCACCTCTTATGTGCAATGTACTATACCACATATCACAAGAATTCCAGATGAAATTAAAAGACAGAACCCTTTCAAGCAGGACTAAAGCACTTGACAACTAGCTCAGAGCAGAGGCAAGGCAGGGCGATTATCCAAATACTGTGAAGCAGCCTGTACTTGTGGGTTTGATGACTAGGAAAATACCATCTTTTAAGACCCCTCAATTCAATACACAAGTGTTGATCACCTACTAGGTGACAAACCTACTGCAAATGCTGAAAAAACAAGTATAAGCTAGGCATAGACACAGACTGCAAATAAAGTGTGTCAAGACCCAGAAAAGAGAATGGGTTGAGGACAGGGGCACTAACACCATTTCAGTTAACACATGGTTTTCTCCAAAGGCTCAGCCTTACAAAGAGGAAAACCCTTTAGAACTAAGATATGTAATGTGCTTTCATTCAGTACATATTGATACTTTGTAGCTTGCTAAAATAAAAAAAAATTAAATACTTAGGTATAATTCAAAAGTCTCTTCAGAGAAATAATTTATAATTTCTTTTCAGAGAGCCTCACAACTCATTAAACAACCTATGAGGTTATGATAGCATTAAAAGGAGGAACAAGAGGAGGAGGATAAAACTGAATAAACCAGCCTCCTGAAACACCGAGCACAAAAACGCCACGCAAGGATAGGAAAGGGGAGATGAGGCCATGCTGCCTCAGTGAAGGTCCACAGTGCCAGTGTTTCATCCAATGCTCTGAACCGCATTACAGAGAAGACATCATTCAAAGCCCATCCATAAAGTACAGAGACTTTCCAGCTAGTCTTTCAAGGCATGCTGGTGATGGTCACTTTTTCTTTCCTTTTTTTTTTTTAAAGACTTTATTTATTTGACAGAGAGAGAGACAGTGAGAGAGGGAACACAAGCAGGGGGAGTGGGAGAGGGAGAAGCAGGCTTCCCGCTGAGCAGGGAGCCCGATGCGGGGCTCAATCCCAGGACCCTGGGATCACGACCCGAGCCGAAGGCAGACGCTTAACAATTGAGCCACCCAGGCGCCCTGATGGTCACTTTTTCAAGTGGTTGATCAACTTTAAAGAGCTAAACAAGAGCATGGTTAGTCTCTGGGGCTAGCCCATCGGGTGCAGGCTGGGAGTCCTCTCTCCATCTGTGTGTGGAGAAGCAGAGCCTGGGAGTCACTGTTGCAACTGTACAGCTGCCCTTTCAGGTACCCCTGGCTCCTTTCTACAGGTGTCCTCTCCAGAGACAGCTTCAGCCCCCTCGTACATACCCAGAGCCTAGATGCCTTCTAACCCATCAAATCAAACAGGTGGAGCTATTCTCCCCAGCTAAACCCGTGCATTAATGCTCAGGTCGTACACTCCTGTTCTCCTAATTTTGGAATGAAATACATCATCAATTAGCAGGGAATTTAGTTGAGAGAGAGATTTTGCCCAGGGAAAGGAAGTTCACTGCCTGCACCCAGAACTCAGTTTGCCCAACTGAATGTGCTCCTCAGTTTGTTCCCAGACTTCCTCCACACCTCTGCCATTTCCCCACCCTGAATCCTCTGCTAAGCTCTAAGACCATGGTTTCAGTAGGTTACTTGATATTGCCCTCTGCATCTTGTGCTGCCAGATTCAAAGATAAACATTCCATCTTCTCCCCACAAAACTCTCTCCCCTCACTTTCTTCTTCTTTATATGCCATCCTTAATCTTCCAGGTTCATGAGCCTGAATGGTCATTTTGGTCTTCTCAGTGCCACTCTCCACTACTTCTGTGTTAACATTACTAGGCATGTAATAGGTGTCAGATACCATGCTAGATGCTAAAGGAGAAAAATTAGTAAGTTACAAGATGGGCCTCCAACAAGCTAGAAAGAGATATAAGCTATATCATAAGTAAACATGAGCCAGGACAGTACTGAGTCACAAAAGGAGATCAGGATATAGTGGTATGGTTCTTACAGGGTCTACTTGTTCCTACCCCAGGTCACAAGCTTCTCCAGGCCTCATCTCCTCATACTTGCTGATTCTGATTGCTCCTCAGTAACCCCTAACTGGAGTCATTCCCTACCAACCCATCCATGGTTAGTCATAGATCGATACGATTATATAGGTAGATATACAGAGAAGAAATCTATCTATCTATGTTCCTACTTACCTATCTTCTAGGATGATAAATCTATCTAGGCTGATCTATCTAGAAAGATAGATCAGTGTAGGTAGACAGATAGACAGACAGACAGATAGGTTCCTTCTTTCAAATAACCATTGGTTCCCCATGTCTTGCAGAATAAAGCCAAAGATCTTCAGGGAAGACAATATCCTCAAATGGCAAGCACCACTGTGAGCTCTGATCCTACTGTATCAGCTCTTACCTTTGCCACACTGGCCTCTGACCAGGAGATGTCATCAGATGTCTCATCTCCACTTCTCTGATTACCTCCAGCCCCTACCTCCCTGAGCTTCTCAACCAACCTCCTATAGCATTAGTTGGGGTTATTGTATACATGGTACAAACAGGGAAAGACATTACCATGTGGGATATGCTCACTCACAGGAGTTGGTGGCTGCCAGAAAGCCTAGAGGAGGGTCATCCAGCTCCAAGTGATGAATCTCAGGGGAAGATTCCCAGGTCAGGAGTTGAAAAATGGAATTCTACTATTATAAGATGCTTACAATTTGTGTTAAGCAGTACAATATCACTTGAAGTTAGTGGTAAAACTATCACTAAACTCATAAGACACAACTATAGCCAAAAATGTAACAGCAAAAAAAAAAAAAAAGAAGAAGAAGAAGTAAAATGGAATTTTTGAGGGAAAAGGGGATAAAGAAGAGAAGGCACAAATAGAAAACAACATGATGAACACTTAAATTTAACAATATCATTAATCATGTTAAATATAAATAATCTAATACCAGTTAAAGGACAGAGATTAACAGATTGGATAAAAAAGCAAGACCCAAATGTTAGCTACTTGCAAGAAATGCACTTTAAATATAAAGACACAGTGATATCCAAAATCTATAAAGAACTTATCAAACCCAACACCCAAAGAACAAATAATCCAATCAAGAAATAGGCAGAAGATGTGAACAACCATGTTTCTCCAAAGAAGACATACAAGTGGCCAACAGACCCATGAAAAAATACTCCACATCACTTGGCATCAGGGAAATACAAATCAAAACCACAATGAGATACCACCTCACACCAGTCAGAAGAGCTAAAATTAACAAGTCAGGAAATGACAGATGTTGCAGGGATGCAGAGAAAGGGGAACCCTCCTACACTGTTAGAGGGAATGCAAGCTGGTGCAGCCACTCTGGAAAACAGTATGGAGGTTCTTCAAAAAGTTGAAAATAGAGCTACCATACAACCCAGCAATTCCACTACTGGGTATTTACCCCAAAGATACAGATGTAGTGATCCGAAGGGGCACATGCACCCCAGTGTTTATAGCAGCAATGTCCACAATAGCCAAACTATGGAAAGAGCCAAGATATCCATCAACAGATGAATGGATAAAGAAGAAGTGGTATATATACACAATGGAATATTATGCAGCCATCAAAAAATGAAATCTTGGGGCGCCTGAGTGGCTCAGTCGTTAAGCGTCTGCCTTCGGCTCAGGTCATGATCCCAGGGTCCTGGGATTGAGCCCCACATCGGGCTCCCTGCTCAGCCAGGAGCCTGCTTCTCCCTCTCCCGCTCCCCCTGCTTGTGTTCCCTCTCTAGCTGTCTCTCTCTCTCTCTGTCAAATAAATAAAATAAAATCTTTAAAAAAAAAATGAAATCTTGCTGTTTGCAATGACGTGGTTGGAACTAGAGGGTATTATGCTAAGCAAAATAAGTCAATCAGAGAAAGACAATTATTATATGATCTCACTGATATGTGGAATTTAAGAAACAAAACAGAGGATCATAGGGGAAGAGAGGAAAAAATAAAACAAGACGGGGACACTGGATGGCTCAGTTGGTTAAGCATCTGCCTTTGGCTCAGGTCATGATCCCAGGGTCCTGGAATCAAGTCCCATATCGGGCTCTCTGCTCAGCAGGGAGTCTGCTTCTCCCTCTCCCTCTGCCTGCCACTCTCCCTGCTGTGCTCTCTTGCTCTCTCTCCCTCTCTCTGGCAAATAAATAAAATCTTAAAAAAAAAAAAAAACAAGATGGAAACAGAGAGGGAGAGAAACCGTAAGAGACACTTGATCATGGGAAACAAACTGACGGTTGCTGGAGGGGAGGTGGGTGTGGGGATGGGGTGCCTGGGTGATGGACACGTGATGTAATGAGCACTGGGTGTTAGATGTAACTGATGAATCACTGACTTCTACCTCTGAAACCAATAATACATTATATGTTAATTAATTGAATTTATATTTAAAAAATAAATAAAACAAAAAGACATAGTGAAAGGATCGAAAAGATATACTATACTACCACTAGTGAAGAGAAAGCTGAAATTGCTACATTAACAACAAAATTGATTTCAGAGCAAGAACATGACTATGGATAGGGAAGATCATTTTATAATGATAAAGGTGTTAATTCTTCAAGAGAAAATAACAACCTAAATGCTTACATACTCTAATAACAGAACTTTGAAATATATAAGGCAAAAATCACATAACTGCAAAGAGAAATAGACAAATCCACAATCATAATTAGAGATTCCTATTTCCATCTCTCAATAATTAATAGAACAAATGGACAGAAAATCAAATGCAGAAGACTTGAAAAACATTATCAGCCAACTTGACCTAACTGACTATACTATACTAGATATTCTAGCCATAAAACAGTCTTAATAACTTTAAAAGGATTCAAGTTTTACCAAGTATATTCTCTGATATAGGTAACTGCAAAATCTCCAACTGTTTGGTAAATAACCACATGTAAAATATCTAAGGATCAAGGATATCAAAGGGGAAATTAGAAGGTAATTTGAACTGAACAGAAACTAAAAAAAAATATGAAAATTGGTGGCAGGTCACTAAAGTACTTAGAAGGAAATTTAGAGCACTGAACACATGTCTTAGAAAAGAAGGTATATATAAAATCAATAACCTCAACCTCTACTTTAAGAAACCAGCAAAAGAAGAATAAATCAGCCCAAAGTAAGCAGAAGAAAATAAATACCAGAGTAGAAATCATTAAAAGATTAAAAAATAGAGAGAGAAAACATATATAATCAGAAGCTGGTTCCTTGATATCAATAAAATTAATAAAACTGTAACCAGACCAATCAGAAAAAAGCAAAGACACAAATTACCAATATCGGGAATGAGAGATTACATGATCAAACAATCCATTAAAAGGATAATGAAAGAATATTATGAACAACTTCAGAATAATTATTTCAACAACTGAGATACAATAGATAAATTCCTTGAAAGATATAAAGTACCAGTAATCACTCAAGAAGAGGTAACCAAAATTAAGTCAGGAAACGACAGATGTTGGCAGGGATGTGGAGAAAGGGGAACCCTCCTACACTGTTGGAGGGAATGCAAGCTGGTGCAACCACTCTGGAAAACAGTATGGAGGTTCCTCAAAAAGTTGAAAATAGAGCTACCATACGATCCAGCAATTGCACTACTGGGTATTTACCCCAAAGATACAAATGTAGGGATCCGAAGGGGTACATGCACCCCGATGTTTATAGCAGCAATGTTCACAATAGTCAAACTGTGGAAAGAGCCAAGATGTCCATTGACAGATGAATGGATAAAGAAGAAGTGGTGTATATATATACAATGGAATATTATGCAGCCATCAAAAGGAATGAAATCTTGCCATTTGCAATGACGTAGATGGAACTGGAGGGTGTTATGCTGAGCGAAATAAGTCAAACAGAGAAAGACATGTATCATATGACCTCACTAATATGAGGAATTCTTAATCTCAGGAAACAAACTGAGGGTTGCTGGAGTGGGGGGTGGGGTGGGAGGGATGGGGTGGCTGGGTGATAGGCATTGGGGAGGGTATGTGCTATGGTGAACACTGTGAATTGTGCAAGACTGTTGAATCACAGATCTGTACCTCTGAAACAAATAATGCGATATATGTTAAGAACAAAAATGAAGAAGAAGATAGCAGGAGGGGAAGAATGAAGGGGGGGGAATCAGAAGGGGAGATAACCGTGAGAGACGATGGACTCTGAAAAACAAACTGAGGGTTCTAAAGGGAAGGAGGGTGAGAGGATGGGTTAGCCTGGTGATGGGTATTAAAGAGGGCACGTTCTGCATGGAGCACTGGGTGTTATGCGCAAACAATGAATCATGGAACACTACATCAAAAACTAATGATATAATGTATGGTGATTAACCTAACAATAAAATTTTTTTTAAAAAAAGAAGAAAGAGATAACCATAATAACCAGCCCTGTGTCTATGAAGGATTTTGAATTTGAATTTGTAGCGTACACACACACACACACACACACACACATCCAAGTCTGTAAATGTCCTAGCAAACATTTAAGGGGAGAGTACTAGCAATTCTACACCATCTCTTCCAAAAAAATTGAAGAGGAGAGTATGTTTCTGTACTTATTCTATGAGGATAGCAAAAAAGCCATTACAAGAAAGTAAACTCTACACCAATATCCGTAATGTACACAGACACAAAAATTCCATACAAAATATTAGCAAGAAGCAGTTTGAGCTGATATCTGATGATGAGGGCAAAATCTGGTGGTTATTTGTGCTTTTCACAAAATAAGTCATTTTCTTTTCCATTCTGGGCACTTGCTAGGCTGACTCATCCTGTCCCCTGTGACCAGTGGGGCCTTGTGACAATCAGGATGACAAGCTATGAACAGAGGCATCCTATGTCAGTCAATAATGGGGTGGAACAAGGGGTTCTCTCTGCTTTGATGACCAAGAGCTGAAGGCTCTGAGAATTGATGACATGCAGGGTACTGCCAGTACACAGTGGGAATGAAGCCAAAGACAGGAAAAGAACAGAGCAGGGTTACTTTTTCACTGCAGCATAACCAAGCCTATTCGGACAGATGCTCTGGATGCCACTACAGACCTAGTGAACCCAAATCTCTAGGGTAGGGCTTGAGAATCTGTAGTTATAATAAGCATTCTAAAATTGGAGAGCCCTATAACCCACAGTTGCCCAGAGCAATTGCCCTGACTCCACACAGTTCACTCTGTGCTGATTTATAGCTTGTCTTGGCATTGCCATAGGGTTTCAGAATCATCCAGGTCCCAGCCATCCCCTCCTTCTTCCCTCAGAGCTTTTTTCAGCTCCTTCCTCAGGAAGAGTGGAGGAGTTGATTATACAGATTTGTTTCATATCCTTCTAAATCTGTGTATCCTAAATTTATGTCAAGATATCATTCTCCAGAAGAGCTTATTAACAGCACAGAATTCCAGGGGGTGGGCCTGGTAACCTAAACATACAACAACTGTTCTCAGGTCATTCTGATCAACAGGGCGGTTAGGGAGAACCTGGCATAAATGGACAAGGCAACATTCTAACTCTCCACTGAGGTACAGCTACACCCACACAATCATCCATTGTGATCACAGTTTCCTTAGCACTCCAATCTGGTGCAATTCTTTCCATCAGAAAGTTAAACCTAAATATTACATTATCAAATTTTATGTATACTAGTTGAAGATAAAACATTCTGAATATCTCTAACTGGTTGTTATGGGTTGAATTGTGTCCTCCCCCCAACAAAATTCATGTGGTGAAGTCCTAATCCCCAGTACCTCAGAATGTGACCTAGTGTTGTTGGGGGAGGAGCAAGATGGCAGGAGTAGGAGACCTGGATTTTGTCTGGTCCCAGGAATTCAGCTAGATAAGGATCAAACCATTCTGAACACCTACAAACTCAACAGGAGGTCGAAGAAAATAATAGCAGCAATGCTCTGAATAGAAAAGCGACCACTTTCTGGAAGGTAGGACATGAGGAGAAGTGAATCTGAGGCGCTATTTGGGAAGATAGATGGTGGGGGAGGGGGCCTCCATCAGCCGCTATTGGCAAGTGATAGAACAACAGAGCACAAGATCGGAACTTTTAGAAGTCGGCTCCGCTGAGGGACGTCGCTCCAGTGGCTAAGCAGGGAGTGGAACCCTCGCTGGAACAGTGTGGTCTCAGGACCCTTGGGGTCACAGAAAGACCAGGGGCGCCTGAGTGCAGCAGAGTTCCCTAGTATCAGAACAGGGGAGCCTGCTGCAGAGATGGAGCCAAGGAGTGGGCTCTCAGCTCGGGTTTGCCATAAACCGTGATCCATAGCACAGTCGGGCCACTGCTCTTCCAGCAGGAATGCAACAAGTGGCAGATCTGGGGAGACTCTCCTTCCATCCCTGGGAGGAGCAGCGCAGGAGCGCATCGCAGGGATCTGCTAGGTTTGGAGATTCCACATGGGGTCGTGCACCAGAGACAGAAACGTTGGGTCACAGGCCGGGTGAGCACGGAGTGTGGCTGGAGACCGGGGAGACAGGAGTGATTGACTGCTTTTCTCTGGGGGCTCACTAAAGAGTGGGACCCCGAGATCTCAGGTTCTCCAAGATGGAGATTGGGAGGCCGCCATTTTCACTCTCGGCCTCTGAAGCTGCACAGAAAGCTTGCAGGGAACAAAAGCTCCCGAGAGCAAATCCAAGCAGATTACTTAGCCCAGCCCAGGCAAGGGCAGGGCAATTCCGCCTCCAGCAAAGACATTTGAGAACCACGTCAACAGGCCCCTCCCCCAAAAGATCAGCAAGAACAGCCAGCCGAGACCAGGCTTACCGATCAACAAGAACAGCAGAACTCCAGTGCTAGGGGAATACTGCACATAGAATTCATGGTTTTTTCACCATGATTCTTTAGTCTTTCAAAATTAATTTTTTTAATTATCTTTTTTTTCTTTTTCTTTTGAGTTTTTCTTTTTCCCTTTTTCAACCAACATCTTTATCAATCCCTTTTTTAAAAAATCCTTTTTATTTTTCATTTTTAGAGTCATATTCTATCCCTTCATAGTACTTAACCTTATTTTTGGTATATATATATATATAAGTTGTTCTATCTTTAAAATTTTGGGATACAGTTTTTTCTAACAGACCAAAATATACCCTAAATCTCTAGTGTATGGCTTTGTTCTAGTCTCCTGCCTGATCACATTCTCTCCCCCCACGTTTTTTTTTAAATCCTCTTCTTTCTTTTTCCAACCAACTTCTTATCTTATCAATTCCTTTTATAAAATCTTTCATAATTTTCATCTTCACAGTCATATTACATCCCTTCATCGTACCTACCCTTATTTTTGTACATATATAAGCTTTTCTTCTTTAAAATTTTGGGAGGCACGTTCCTCTAACAGACCAAAATACACCCAAAATCTAGTGTGTGGCACTGATCTATGCACCAGCCTGATCATATCTGATCATATTCTGTTTTGTTCTGTTTTTTCTTTTTCTTTTTCTTCTTTTTTCTTTTATCTTTTTTCTTTCTTTCCCTTTCTTTTCCCCCGGTTTCAGGTCTCTCTCTTCTGATTTTTTTTAGTGTATATTTTTCTGGAGTCATTGTTAACCTGTTAGCATTTTGTTCTCTCAACATCTATTCTCCTCTGAACAAAATGACAAGAAGAAAAAAATCACCTCAAAAAAAAAAAAAAAAACAAAAAAACAAGAGGCAGTACTGACTGCCAGGGACCTAATCAATATGGACATTAGTAAGATGTAGGAACTAGAGTTCAGCATGACAATTTTAAAGATACTACCTGGGCTTGAAAAAAGCATGGAAGACATTAGAGAAACCCTTTCTGGAGAAATAAAAGAACTAAAATCTAACAAAGTCAAAATCAAAAAGGCTATTAATGATATGCAATAAAAAATGGGGGCACTAACTGCTAGGATAAATGAGGCAGAAGAGAGAATCAGTAATATAGAAGACCAAATGATGGGAAATAAAGAAGCTGAGAAAAAGAGAGATAAACAACTACTGGATCACGAGGGCAGAATTCGAGAGATAAGTGATACCATAAGACAAAACAACATTAGAATAATTGTGATCCGAGAATAAGAAAGAGAGAGAGGGACAGAAGCTATATTGGAGCAAATTATAGCAGAGAACTTCCCTAGTTTGGGGAAGGAAACAGGCAACAAAAAATCCAACAGGCACAGAGAACCCCCACCCTCAAAATCAATAAAAATAGGTCAACACCCCAACATCTAATAGTAAAACTTACGAGTCTCAGAGACAAAGAGAAAATCCTGAAAGCAGCTTGGGACAAGAAGTCTGTAACCTACAATGGTAGAAACATTAGATTGGCAACAGACCTATCCACAGAGACCTGGCAGGCCAGAAAGGCCTGCCATGATATATTCAGAGCACTAAGTGAGAAAAATACGCAGCCAAGAATACTATATCCACCTAGGCTGTCATTGAAAATTGAAGGAGAGATAAAAAGCTTCCAGGACAAACAAAAACTAAAGGAATTTGCAAACACGAAACCAGCCCTACAAGAAATATTGAAAGGGGTTTTCTAAGCAAAGATAGAGCCTAAAAGTAACATAGAAACATAGAAAGGAACACAGACAATACACAGTAACAGTCACCTTACAGGCAATACAATGGCACTAAATTCCTATCTTTCAATAGTTACCCTGAATGTAAATGGGCTAAATGCCCCAATCAAAAGACACAGGCTATCAGACTGGATAAAAAAAACAAGACCCATCAATATGCTGTCTGCAAGAGACTCATTTTATACCCAAAGAAACACCCAGATTGAAAGTGAGGGGGTATAAACAATTTACCATGCTAATGGACATCAAAAGAAAGCTGGGGTGGCAATCCTTGTATCAGACAAACCAGATTTTAAACCAAAGACTATAATAAGAGATGATGAAGGACACTATATCCTACTTAAAGGGTCTATCCAACAAGAAGATCTAACAATTGTAAGTATCTATGCCCCTAACATGGGAGCAGCCAATTATATAAGGCAATTAATAACAAAAGCAAAGAAACACATTGACAACAATATAATAATAGTGGGGGACGTTAGCACACCCCCCCCCAGATCATCTAAGCAAAAGATCAACAAGGAAATAAAGATTTTAAATGACACACTGGACCAAATGGACTTCATAGACATATTCAGAACATTCCATCCCAAAGCAACAGAATACACATTCTTCTCTAGTGCCCATGGAACATTCTCCACAACAGATCACATCATAGGTCACAAATCAGGTCTCAACCAGTACCAAAAGATTGGAAACATGCCCTGCATATTTTCAGACCACAATGCATTGAAACTAGAACTCAATCACAAGAGAAAAGTGGGAAAGAACTCAAATACATGGAGGCTAAAGAGCATCCTACTAAAGAATGAATGGGTCAACCAGGAAATTAAAGAAGAATAAAAAAAAATCATGGAAGGAAAACTTCCAAACTCGTTTTATGAGGGCACCATTACCTTGATCCCCAAACCAGACAAAGACCCCATCAGAAAGGAGAATTACAGACCAGTATCCTTGATGAACATGGATGCAAAAATTCTCACCAAAATAATAGCCAACAGGATCCAACAGTACATTAACAGGATTATTCACCACGACCAAGTGGGATTTATCCCTGGTCTGCAAGTTTGGTTCAGCATGCAGAAATCAATCAGTGCGATACAATACCTTAATAAAAGAAAGAAGAAGAACCATATGACCTTCTCAGTAGATGCAGAAAAAGCATTTGACAAAGTACAGCATCCTTTCTTGATCAAAACTCTTCAGAGTATAGGGACAGAGGGTACATACCTCAATATCATAAAAGCCATCTATGAAAAACCCACAGCGAATATCATTCTAAAGGGGGAAAAATGAGAGCTTTCCCCCTAACTTCAGGAATGCAGCAGGGATGTCCACTATCACCACTGCTATCCAACATAGTACTAGAAGTCCTAGCCACAGCAATCAGACAACAAAAAGAAATCAAAAGAATCGAAATCAGCAAAGAAGAATTCAAACTCTCACTCTTTGCAGATGATATGATACTTTATGTGGAAAACCCAAAAGACTCCAACCCAAAACTGCTAGAACTCATACAGGAATTCAGTAAAGTGGCAGGATATAAAATCAATGCACAGAAATCAGTGGCATTCCTATACACCAACAACAAAACAGCAGAAAGAGAAATTAAGGAGTCAATCCCATTTATAATTGCAACCAAAGCCATAAGATACCTAGGAATAAATCTAACCAAAGAGGCAAAGAATCTCTACTCAGAAAACTATAAAATACTCATGAAAGAAATTGAGGAAGACACAAAGAAGTGGAAAAACGTTCCATGCTCATGGATTGGAAGAACAAATATTGTGAAGGTGTCAGTGCTACCTAGAGCAATCTACACATTTAATGCAATCCCTATCAAAATACCATCCACTTTTTTCAAATAAATGGAACAAATAATCCTAAAATTTGTATGGAACCAAAGAAGACCCCGAATAGCCAGAGGATTGTTGAAAGAGAAAAGCAAAGCTGGTGGCATCACAATTCCGGACTTCCAGCTGTATTACAAAGCTGTCATCATCAAGACAGTATGGTACTGGCACAAAAACAGACACATAGATCAATGGAACAGAACAGAGAGCCCAGAAATGGACCCTCAACTCTATGGTCAACCAATGCTCGACAAAGCAGGAAAGAATGTCCAATGGAACAAAGACAGTCTCTTCAACAAATGGTGTTGGGAAAATTGGACAGCCACATGCAGAAGAATGAAACTGGACCATTTCCTTACAGCACACACAAAAATTACTCCAAATGGTTGAAAGACCTAAATGTGAGACAGGAGTCCATCCAAATCCTAAAGGAGAACACAGGCGGCAACTTCTTTGACCTCAGCTACAGCAACTTCTTCCTAGAAACATCACCAAAGGCAAGGGAAGCAAGGGCAAAAATTAACTATTGGGAGTTCATCAAGATAAAAAGCTTTTGCACAGCAAAAGATAGAGTCAACAAAACCAAAAGACAACTGACAGGATGGGAGAAGATATTTGCAAGTGGCATATCAGATAAAGGCTAGTATCCAAAATCTATAAAGAACTTATCAGGGGAGGGGGGAAAGATGGCAGAGGACTAGTGGACCCTATTTCAACTGGTCCCCAGAATTGAGCTGGATATCTACCAGACCACTGTGAGCACCCACGAAACCAGCCTGAGATGTAAGAAGATCTGGATCTACAAACAGAATATCGCAGGCGGTTGGTTTTGAGGTACGAAGCGGGGAGCCGTGATTCCGCGGGCAGATATCAGAGGATAAATGGCAGCAGGAGGGTGCGTGGCTGTGGGGACGCTACACCGCCGGTGAGTGACAGCCTCACATGCTGCGGACAGGGCACAGACTCGCAGAGCGGTAGCGGCGGGGAAAGGACTTTAGGGCAGCCCCGAGGACGGAAACCCGGAGCGGCAGGGTCTTGCCTGCGAACTGCAAACCCCCCCCTCCCAGGATGGAAACCCAGAGCGGCGGGGTCACGCGCACGTGAACTGGGAGCAACTGGCAGTTTTAGAAGCACAAAGGGCAGAGACATGCCCCGACCTGGAGGCAGGACTGGGAGCGCTGCAGAGGGGCGCACAACCCAGGACGCTGCAGTTTATAGCAGCATGGACAGAAATGGAGATGGTGTAGCCTGGAGAGCTCACTGAAGAACAGACTGCAATCTCTCTGCTCTGAGGCAGAGGGGTGGAAATGGTCTCTTCTCTGAGTTGCAGAAGAGACGAGGAAAGCCACCAGGGAAAGCCGCCAGAGAACAAAACCCCAAAAACTGATTCCCACTGAGCCCATCCCCCACCACAGGGGGGCAGGGCAACTCTTCCCGAACAGGGTTGCCTGAGTAACAGTGCAGCAGACCCCTCCCACAGAAGACAGGCTGGGAAAACAAGAGGCCAGCAACCCTAAGGTCCCAAGAAAACAGGTGCATCTTGCTTGGGTTCTGGTCAATAATTTGGACTCTATACATTCCCTCAAACACCCATCAACAGAATGACTAGGAAGAGGAGCCCCCAAAATAGAAAAGACTCAGAGATTATGACTTATGCTGCAGATTTACAAATGGATGCAGATATAACCAAGATGTCGGAAATGGAATTCAGGCTAGCAATTGTGAAGACAATGGCTAGAATGGAGAAATCAATTAATGGCAACATAGAGTCTCTAAGGGCAGAAATAAAAGGTGAATTGGCAGAACTTAAAAATGCTATCAATGAGAGCCAATAAAATCTAGATAATCTAACAGCTAGGGTAACTGAGGCAGAAGAGCGAATAAGCGACCTGGAAGACAATATAATAGATAAAAAGGGAAAAGAGGAGGCCAGGGAAAAACAACTCAGAATCCATGAAAATAGAATCAGAGAAATAAGTGACACGATGAAGCGTTCCAATGTCAGAATAATTGGAATTCCAGAGGGAGTGGAGAGAGAGAGAGGACTAGAAGATGTATTTGAGCAAATTGTACCTGAGAACTTCCCTAATCTGGGGAATGAAACAAACAATCGTGTCCTAGAGGCAGAGAGGACGCCTCCTAAGATCAAGGAAAACAGGCGAACAACCCAGCATGTAATAGTAAAACTTGCAAATCTTAGAACCAAGGAAACCATCTTAACGGCAGTTAGGGGGAAGAGAGTCCTTACATACAGAGGGAGGAACATCAGAATAATGTCAGACCTATTCACAGAGACCTGGCAAGCCAGAAAGGCTGGCAAGACATATTCAGGGTACTAAGTAAGAATAACATGCAGCCAAGAATACTTTATCTGGCAAGGCTTTCATTTAGAATGGATGGAGAGATGCAGAGCTTCCATGACTGGCAGAAGTTGACCACTAAGCCGGCCCTGCAAGAAATATTAAGAGGGGTTCTATAAAAGGAGAAAGACCCCAAGAGAAATCTACAACAGAAATTTACAGAGACAATCTATAAAAACAACGTCTTCACAGGCAACATGATGACAATTAATTCATATCTTTCAATAATCACTCTCAACGTGAATGGCCTAAACGCTCCCATAAAATGGCACAGGGTTGCAGATTGGATAAAAAGACAGGACCCATCCATATGCTGCCTATAAGAGAGTCATTTTGAACCTAAAGATACATCCAGACTGAAAGTGAAGGGATGGAGATCCATTTTCCATGCCAGCGGACCTCAAAAGAAAGCTGGGGTAGCAATTCTTATATCAGACAAATTAGATTTTAAACTAAAGTCTGTAATAAGAGACACAGAAGGACACTATATCATTCTTAAAGGGTCTATCCAACAAGAAGATCTAACAAGTGTAAATATCTATGCCCCCAACATGGGAACAGCCATCTACATAAGCCAACTGTTAACCAAAATAAAGAGTCATATTGATAACAATATGTCAATTGTAGGAGACCTCAATACTCCACTCTCAGCAATGGACAGATCATCTAAGCAGAAAATCAACAAGGAAACAAGAGCTTTGAATGATACATTGGACCAGATGGACCTCACAGATATTTACAGAACATTCCACCCTAAAACAACAGAATACTCATTCTTCTCAAGAGCACATGGAACTTTCTCCAGAATAGACCATATACTGGGTCACAAATCAGGTCTCAACTGATACCAAAAGATTGAGATGATTCCCTGCATATTCTCAGACCACAATGCTCTAAAACTGGAACTCAATCATAAGAAAAAATTTGGAAGAAATTCAAACACTTGGAAGCTAAAGACCACTCCACTCAAGGAGGTTTGGATCAACGAGGAAATCAAAGAAGAACTTAAACAATTCATGGAAATCAATGAGAACAAAAACACACCCATCCAAAACCTATGGGATACTGCAAAGGCAGTTCTAAGGGGGAAATACATAGCCATCCAAGCCTCACTCAAAAAAATAGAAAAATTCCAAATTCACCAACTAACTCCACACCTTAAAGAACTAGAGAAAAAGCAACAAATGATGCCTAAGCCATGCATTAGAAGGGAAGTAATTAAAATTAGAGCAGAAATGAATGAATTAGAAACCAGAAACACAGTAGATCAGATCAAGGAAACTAAAAGTTTGTTCTTTGAAAGAATTAATAAGATTGATAAACCACTGCCCAGACTTATCCAAAAGAAAAGAGAAAGGATCCAAATTAATAAAATTATGAAAGAAAGGAGAGAGATCACGACTAACACCAAGGAAATGGAAACAATTACTAGAAATTATTATCAACAACTATATGCCAATAAACTGAGGAATCTGGATGAAATGGAGACCTTCCTGGAAACCTATAAGCTGCCAAGACTGAAACAGGAAGAAATTGACAACCTGAATAGGCCAATAACCAGTAACGAGTTTGAAGCAGTGATCAAAAACCTCTCAAAAATAAGAGTCCAAGGCCTGATGCATTCCCTGGGGAATTCTACCAAACATTCAAAGAAGAAAGAATACCTATTCTACTGAAGCTGTTTCACAAAGTAGAAACAGAAGGAAAACTTCCAAACTCATTCTATGAGGCCAGCATTACCTTAATCCCCAAACCAGGCAAAGACCTCATCAAAAAAGAGAATTTCAGACCGATATCCCTGATGAATATGGATTCCAAAATCCTCAACAAAATCCTAGCTAATAGGATCCAAAATACATTAAAAGGATCATCCACCACGCCCAAGTGGGATTTATCCCCGGGATGCAAAGGTGGTTCAACATTCGCAACTCAATCAATGTGATAGAACACATTAATAAGAGGAGGGAGAAGAACCATATGGTCCTCTCAATGGATGCAGAAAAAGCATTCAACAAAATACAACATCCTTTCCTGATTAAAACTCTCCAGAGTATAGGGATAGAGGGAACATTCCTCAAGTTCATAAAATCCATCTATGAAAAACCCACAGTGAATATCATCTTCAATGGGGAAAAGCTGTGAGCCTTTCCCTTGAGATCAGGAACACGTCAAGGATGCCCACTCTCGCCACTGTTGTTTCAACGTAGTACTAGAAGTCCTAGCAACAGCAATCAGACAACAAAAAGAAATAAAATGTATTCAAATTGGCAAAGAAGTCAAACTCTCTCTTTTCGCAGACGACATGATACTTTATGTGGAAAACCCAAAAGACTCCACCCCCAAATCACTAGAACTCATACAGCAATTCAGTAACGTGGCAGGATACAAAATCAATGCACAGAAATCAGTTGCTTTCTTATATACTAACAACACAACTGTAGAAAGAGAAATTAGAGAAATGATTCCATTTACAATAGCACCAAAAACCATAAGATACCTAGGAATAAACCTAACCAAAGAGGTAAAGGATCTATACTCTAGGAAATACAAAACACTCCTGAAAGAAATTGAAGAAGACACAAAAAGATGGGAAAATATTCCATGCTCATGGATCGGAAGAATAAACATTGTTAAAATGTCTATGCTACCCAGAGCAATCTATACCTTCAATGCCATCCCGATCAAAATTCCAATGACATTTTTCAAAGTGCTGGAACAAACAATCCTAAAATTTGTATGGAATCAGAAAAGACCCCGAATCACCAAGGAAATGTTGAAAAAGAAAAACAAAGCTGGGGGCATCATGTTGCCCGATTTCAAGCTATATTACAAAGCTGTGATCACCAAGACAGCATGGTACTGGCACAAAAAACAGACATACAGACCAATGGAACAGGATAGAGAACCCAGATATGGACCCTCAACTCTATGGTCAAATAATCTTTGACAAAGCAGGAAAAAACATGCAATGGAAAAAAGACAGTCTCTTCAATAAATGGTGCTGGGAAAATTGGACAGCCCCCTGCAGAAGAATGAAACTCAACCATTCTCTAACACCATTCACAAAGATAAACTCAAAGTGGATGAAAGACTTCAATGTGAGACAGGAATCCATCAAAATCCTAGAGGAGAACATAGGCAGTAACCTCTTTGACATCACCCACAGCAACTTCTTTCAAGATACATCTCCAAAAGGTAGTGAAACAAAAGCAAACATGAACTTTTGGGACTTCATCAAGATAAAAAGCTTCTGCACAGCAAAGGAAACAGTCAACAAAACAAAGAGGCAACCCACAGAATGGGAGAAGACATTTGCAAATGACACTACAGATAAAGGGCTGGTATCCAAGATCTATAAAGAACTTCTCAAACTCAACACCCAAAAAACAAATAATCAAGTCAAAAAGTGGGCAGAAGAGATGAAAAGACATTTCTCTGAAGAAGACATACAAATGGCTAACAGACACATGAAAAAATGTTCGTCATCATTAGCCATCAGGGAAATCCAAATCAAAACCACATTGAAATACCACTTTACACCAGTTAGAATGGCAAAAATGGACAGGGAAAGAAATAACAAATGTTGGAGAGGTTGTGGAGAAAGGGGTACCCTCTTCCACTGTTGGTGGGAATGCAAGTTGGTACAGCCACTTTGGAAAACAGTGTGGAGGTGCCTCAAAAAATTAAAAATAGAGCTAACCTATGACCCAGCAATTGCACTCCTGGGTATTTACCCCAAAGACACAGATGTAGTGAAAAGAAGGGCCATATGCACCCCAATGTTCATAGCAGCAATGTCCACAATAGCCAAACTGTGGAAAGAGCCGAGATGCCCTTCAACAGATGAATGGATAAAGAAGATGTGGTCCATATATACAATGGAATATTACTCAGCCATCAGAAAGGATGAATACCCAACTTTTACATCAACATGGATGGGACTGGAGGAGATTACGCTAAGTGAAATAAGTCAAGCAGAGAAAGTCAATTATCATATGGTTTCACTTATTTGTGGAACATAAGGAATAGAATGGAGGACATTAGGAGAAGGAAGGGAAAAATGGCGGGGGGGAATTGGAGGGAGAGATGAGCCATGAGATACTATGGACTCTGAGAAACAAACAGGGTTTTTAGAGGGGAGGGTGGCGGGGGGATTGGTTAGCCTGGTGATGGGTATTAAGGAGGGCACGTAATGCATGGAGCACTGGGTGTTATACGAAAACAATGGATCATGGATCACCACATCAAAAACCAATGATGTATTGTATGGTGACTAACATAACATAATAAAATTTAAAAAAAATAAAAATTAAATTAAAAAAATAAAATAATTAAAATAAATTTTAAAAATTAAAAAAATAAAGCACTTATCAAACTCAACACCCAAAGAACAAATGATCCAATCAAGAAATGGGCAGAAGACATGAACAGACATTTTTCCAGAGAAGACATCCAAATGGCCAACAGACACATGAAAAAGTGCTCAACATCACTTGGCATCAGGGAAATCCAAATCAAAACCTCAATGAGCTACCACCTCACACCAGTCAGAATGGCTAAAATTAACAAGTCAGGAAATGACAGATGTTGGCGGGGATGCGGAGAAAGGGGAACCCTCCTTCACTGTTGGTGGGAATGCAAGCTGTTGCAGCCACTCTGGAAAATAGTATGGAGGTTCCTCAAAATGTTGAAAACAGAGCTACCGTATGATCCAGTAATTTCACTTCTGGGTATTTACCCCAAAGATACAAATGTCGGGATCTGAAGGGGTACATGCACCCCAATGTTGATAGCAGCAATGTCCACAATAGCCAAACTATGGAAAGTGCCAAGATATCCATCAACAGATGAATGGATAAAGAAGATGTGAGATAGATAGATAGATAGATAGATAGATAGATAGATAGATAGATAGA